>NC_139233.1:100193723-100651831 GCF_977018435.1 Lepisma saccharinum
GCTTGCCTTGTTTGTAATGCACAAGAAGATTAATCGATTCAACAAGCCCATATATGTAGGAGCAGCTGTCCTCGATTTGTCCAAACTCCACATGTTGGAGCTACACTATGATATTATGAAACCCTTGTATGACGATCGTCTCTCTCTTCTATACATGGACACCGACAGCTTTGTGTACATCATAAAGACATCAAACTTATACGAAGACGTAGAAGATCAATCCATGCTCGAGTATTTCGATATATCTGCATATCCTCAGCCAAACCGGTACAACATTCCATCTCGTAACAAAAAAGTACCTGGAAAATTAAAAGGTGAGAAAAATGGTAACATCATCCTCTAGTTCGTCGGTTTGAGATCCAAGATGTACGCGATTCGAGCCGAATGTAGCATCATCAAGAATGCCAAGGGTGTGGGAAGAAACACGGTGGAGAACAAACTCAACTTCCAAGATTAAGTCGAGTGTCTTAAGGCATCGTCGCCGATACTGAAAGGTGAGAAAAGAATTCAAAGCGTGGATCATATCATCACAACCACCGAGGTGTGTAAAGTAGCATTGGATCCTCACGACGACAAAAGATCCATCCTTGAGTGTGGATTTCACACTCTCCCATGGGGACACCATTGTTTAAATGATGGAAAGAATTGCGCTCAATACACGTATAAAAATACACATTCTTCTTTGCGCTACCAGACACTTCAAATAAAATAACCAGCATGCCTAAGAACTTGTTCGGCTTCAAAAAGCAGACCATCATGAGAATTGCATCACCAAGTTTCAATAACCTTTTTCCTTCTGTGTTACCTAATCTGAACGGTTTGTTAATCATTCACCTGAACAGCATTTAGACGGAATATGATGACGAAGCTGACAATACTTTTTACGTCTTTAACAAAAACCTCAATTTCTACAAGATTCCGATCGGCGGGAAACTTCAGATGACTGTGAATCCGAAAAATGCAGTTGAAATCAAAATTTCCTCTAGGAGTAACATTTAACACGATAAGATGGGTTCTGCGACAACGTACGATGTTTCTGAAGGAGATTATTTTTACGTTGAACTTCTGGGAGAATATGACAAACTTATTTCTCTCTTTGTAGAGTTGAAAATCACGTATCCGTTAATAAATAAATAACTATATTAATAAAAAGCCTGAAGACATTTTCGGACTGATAAAGAACGTGGATCATGCCAGCGAGATTCTCATGCTGGATGTCAGGGTTAAAATGTTGAGAAGCGATCTGATTGCTTTGCAAAATACAATCACCACCAGTCTACAGTCGGAGATAGCAAGCCGTGGGTCTCAATGCTTGGACCCCATTCTCAAAATCGATTCCGAACTGAAAACCCTGTTGAAAAATTACGTCGACGTGCCTTCATTTGACAATGTTAAAAATATACAATTGAGCGTGGATTCGCTTCAGAACGACTTAGTTAAATGGCAACAGTTTCAAACGAAAGATTTGAAAAAATTAAAACTTGACATTGAAGAGCGAACTTCCAACATTGACAAAAATTTGTCTGAACTTCAAAACTCGATAAATAATATAGATGCAGAACAGTTACATGACGCTATCTCCAAATTAGGCGAGGAATTTTCCATGATCGAAGAAGGAGAAATTCACAAAACGCTTGAAGAAGTTAAAAATAAATTACAAGTTTTGGAAGACTCTATCACGAATTTACCTTTGTCAGACGAATTGCAAATTATCAGTAAAAGGGTTGCAAACATACAAATTCAAAATGGAGGCGTACCAAGATTTCGAACACATTCAAACTACGATTGCTACACTTCAAGCATCTCTGCATTTGACTAACGAAGAGATTAAAAATATTCATTCTCAAGCAAGTGATTTGGCAAGTATTTAAGACACGTGAACTACGGTTCAGCAGAAGATTTATTATTTAGAATATTTGAACGTCGAATCTAAACCTGCTCATTTTCATCACGTATTGGACATCATACATCAGGATCTCAAAACTTTACAACGAGCGTCCCTTCGAACGAAGATTTAGAAAAATTGAGAACGGCTGTGTCGAATTTGTCCGAGTCAAGTGACTACTAAACATCTTTGACCGCACTCGAAAATACGGTAGGCAATCTTCATACCTCGAAAGAACTTCACGTCGTTAAAATAAATATTTCACACATACTGAAACGATTAGAAACCGAAGCTACGAAAAAGGAACAGATTCGAGATGAAATTTCTTCTCTTCGCTACATGATTTCGACGTTATCGACATCTCAGAGTGTGAACGAACTCCATATGCAATTTACCGAAATGAGAAACATCATAAACGATCTTACCGAGAAAAGTTCCCAATTGAATTTAGTTGAAAATCTTCAGCAGATCGTCGTCAGAGTAAGAGAACAGTTTGGCATTCTTGAAACAAATGCTGCTTCTCAGCAATCTACCTTAGCCTCTTTCGGTGCAAAGTTGCAAGGATTGAACGAACACTACAAGCAATTGAACGTTGAAGTCAAAATCAAACCGTCGTTTTCGTCTATAACGGATACCATCGTCGAGCATTTTTTGAACATAGAAAATAAACTTGGACAGGTTCACATCAATCTCGTCACCGTCGATACTAAAATTGCCAAGTTGTACACCTTGCAAGCTATCACAATGAACAGCATACCGAATCAGCAAAGAACTTCCACGTTCGTTGAATGCAACAAGTTGTACATGTTGCATCCCCATCGCCCTTATCACAGATTTTTAATCGACGGGACCATACAACTGTATGAATTTTTGTATTGGCACATGGAAAACAGCTCGCTATTTCTACAATCACGTTAATAACTAAGCGAGGAATCCAGAAGGCAGGAAATATTCCTTTGGCGTACTGGAACGAAACACATTCCGTATATGAAATACACAAAAACGAGGACCTTACGGTTTTTGAAGTGAGCTCAGGTGACAAATTATTTATTCAAAATACTAGCGAAGTGCCACCTTCGAAACATCCGATCACGCTAGTCATTCTCTTCAAACGAAATCGCTCACTCAATGTCTAGAGAAGCAATCGAGAACGAGTTGCACAAACCTGCACGTCGGAATTACGAATGTTTAGCTGTAGTAACAAAATACATCGATGATTTGTGGCAAACTGATCTGATGGAAATGAGTACAGGAAATTTTTTAAAAAATACATAAAATCAACAAAGGCAACAAGTACCTCCTGACCGTCATATACACATTTTCAAAATCTGCATGGGATCTAACTTTAATAAAAAAACTGGAATATGTGTGGTCAAACATTCAAAACCATTTTCGATGAAAGTGGTAGACGTCCTCGATTTCTTCAAACGGATAACTGAAAAGAATTTTACAATACGATTTTCAGAGAGTTTATTTAAAAATAAGACATTCAGCATTATTCGACTTTCAGTCATATCAAAGCCAGCATGGCGGAAAGATTTAATCGAACTTTGAAAACGCATATTTGAAAACAAGTGGGTCGACGTTCTTCCGGAACTCGTCGACGATTACAATCACACCTTGCACAGAACGATAGGCATGAAACACGTCGACGGCACTAATTCTGACGAGAGGCTATTAATTTCTACAGTTTATTGTCCAAAGTACCGTCCCACGACGAAAAAACCGAAATACAAAATCAATCGGAGATCAGGTGAGAATCAGCAAATTCAAACGTACGTTCGAGAAGGGATTAAAAAAATTGGAGTACGGAACTTTTTACCGTAGTTTGAGTTCTACCCGTAAACCGTCACACCGTATATAATATAAGACAGTCGCGGTGAAATTTTGAAAGGAAGATTTTACGAAGAGGAACTCTCTAAAACTTAATAGCCCGACACGTATCTAATCGAAAAAGTGTTGCGCAGAAAAAATAAAAAACTTTGGTGAAATGGCTGGTACCCCCGGAAAAGAGTTGGATCAATGCGAACGAAGTGATTCTGTGACAACGTGGAACATGGTGAAGTGTCTACCAGATTTTAAATGTCAAACTAAAAAAATGGCGAGTTGCTACCCGATAACATTCGTTTTCTAATCGTAGGGCCTCCCGATTGTGGAAAAACCACGTTACTGGTGGACATTTTATTTCTCGAACCGAATTGGTTAGATTGGAAAAACAGACACCGGTACATGTTGTCCAAAAGTTAGGAACAACCGAAATACAAGCACCTGATTAATTTGTACAAGGACTGGACATATCAACTTTCGAATCCGAAATAAAACCACTCGACAGCTGTCACGAAAATTCTGTAGTTGTGTTCAACGACGTTATTCCAGAAAGTCAAAATGAAATTTGCAACTTTTTCACTCAGAGTCGTCACAGGAGAATATATTGCTTTTACCTAGCTCAAACGTTTTCCAAAATTCCAAAGCAGTTACTACGCGACTATGCTAATTTCATTTGTTTCTTTCGTCAAGATCACACAAATCTCAAACATGTTTACGATGACTACGTGGTAGGAGATTTGAACTAGAATCATTTTTCGAAATTCTGCTCTTTTGTTGGAACAGAGACGATTTCGGATTCGCTACGATCTACATGACTCGAAAACCCGGCGACGGAATGTACAGAAAAAAAAATCAATGACTTTGCGAATGTTGCAACGTCACACGACGTTTCAAATAACACTTTACCAAAACGAAATATCGAAGACAACTTGAAATTGCGCGATTACCTCGCGAAACGTTTCAAAGGTTGGAACTCCGAGAATCGCGGATTCTACGAAGAGAACAAGCGCAAAGGTCAATCCGTCATCGACGACATAAGCGGTCTTGGTAAGGAGATTAAAAATGTCACGGAACAGAACAAGCATCTGATCACGGAACTCGTACCTCTTGCAGCTCGAAATTACGAAGATTATAATCCGACGTCTCTCTCTAGCATTCACACTCCTCTCGAACTTCGAACTTCGTCAAGCTATAGGATACACTTCATCTACTTCAATACAACCGAGTTAGGTCCGTTGGCGAGAGATTACCTGATTACGGCAAAATTCGACAAGATTAAGGTGTTCGGATTGTACACGAGCATGGAAACTAACGATGGAGTGATTTGGAAAATTGGAAAATCGAAAGTCACGTTATAAGGAGACGACGTAA
The DNA here is from genome assembly GCF_977018435.1 of Lepisma saccharinum. Lineage (NCBI taxonomy): Eukaryota > Metazoa > Arthropoda > Insecta > Zygentoma > Lepismatidae > Lepisma > Lepisma saccharinum. Next base: position 100,198,807 of record NC_139233.1, read on the forward strand.
AAATTAATTTAGGTGAAAGATATAGTTGGTCCAGGTACGCAGGTACGGTTGGACCTTAGGAATTCGTCACCAAGAAATATCCGAAAGATTAGACGGATGAAGATTATCAAAGTTACACGGACATTTTAATATTGTCGGATGCTCTGTATCAAAACAACGACGCCTCTCAGAATGGAGTGAAATCAAGCAGCGGAGAAAAATACAGGAATCAAATCAAACCTATTTGGAACGATATAAAAAGTGCAAGCGGCATCAAACGCTACAACACGTTACCGAAGGAATTCATATGGGTTGACGACGTTAGGAAACTCGTGGATCGTTTACTTGTCATAGCAGGCGAGGAAAATGCAGGCAACCGTAACTTTTACAACGAGAAAGTAGGGATAGTGGACACGATCAGCATCAAACTCTCCAACTTCATCATGAACGACAGTAAAGAAATAGGATACCTGATCAAAATCATTAACCCTCTTCTACCGAAATTTCGGAACTTTGCAGAAGGCAAGGGACTCGTGAACGACATCATAAATAAAGTACCGTTCGAAAGGCACATTCCATTTTACCAGTACTGCGGACCGGGAACCAAACTCGAACGAAGATTGGAAAAAGGAGACAATGGAGTGATCCGTTGGATGCAGCAAGCAAAGATCACGACATCGCTTACAATGTACAAATAAATCTAGATGCACCTCACGAAGCAGATAGAAAATTGGAACATGCAACATTTGGGATACTCATGAGCAGGGGCGCTTCACTGGGTGAACGGGTTGCAGCTTTGGGCACGACCATCGCCATGAACACGAAACGTAAATTGGGATGGGGATTGTAAATAAAAGAAAAACATCTACCAGATCACAGAGACATTTTTTCCCCAGAATATATATAAATGAAGGGCACGTTGCAATAAGAAGCTAACCCTTACTTCTGTCAAAATTGAGATACACCGTGCAGTACGTGCGGCATGAACGTCTGTTGCATTCACCAAGAGGTGGTGATGGTGCTGTGTCACATTCGCGCGCTATCAAATGGCACCCTTCTTCGAAAGGAACGTACGAACGGAAAGTTCTGTGCAAAAAGGTGTCAAGCTACAGGAAATTGTCGGATAACGAGGAAGGTCTGCAGAGCAGCTCCTCATATATTTGTGAGTCTGATGAGGAAAATGGCCCTCTGTGCGGTGACAACAGCTTTAATGACCCAGACTATGTGTGTGGAGTGTCGAGCTGCGAGAGCATCAACTCTGAGGTAAGAAAGAAGTTTCTATTTTTGGTATTTTTTGAAAATGTTGGTTAACACCTTATTGTCTTAAACTTGAGCACGGTGAAAACGGTTGGTAAGCGTGCGTCGTGATGTGCATGTTAATGCGCAAATCAGCTCACTATACATTCGTCAGGCCTCTTGCAAGTTGATAAAGTAAAATCATGAACTTTTTCAGATGACAACTGCTGCTAACATAATGAATGTAGGCTAGCACCATATTGCTGAAATTATTAATCACGAAGAAATCGACATGACACACGTACGTGGTTCCCTAATAATGACAAAGTCTGACAACGTGCCATCAAGGACATTGTGATAAATCGTATAGAATGAGAAAGGTGGCCTCCCGGATGGTGTAGTGGTAGCGTTGTCGCCTTGTAATCAAGGGGTCCCGGGTGCAATTCCCGGTGGAGGCACATAGTGGTTCGGATTCCACTTTAATATGTAGGTCCAGTCCCGATTAGCCTTACTGTACATAAAGTAGACTTAAAACAACAAATCAATCAGTCAATCAACAGGAAAGGTATTGTCGAAATAATGTAAAGATAAATAATCACAATTGTTTTGTCACTTGCAAAAATGATGTGCTTCGGAAATTTTTGTTTGTCGAGTGGATTGTACTGTTATTGCTTAGTCATAGTTTACATTATCAAATAAATTTGTTACTCTGATCCATTTCACAATGACCTTCACATCACAAGGACGACAGTGCGATCTCCTGTGAAACATCCATCCGCTACTCGCTATATTCTGCATGAGAGTTATTCATACCAGAAAGAGGCGCCAGTATGTGCTAGGTACACCTAAAGAGAAGAGGCCGTGCACTACCAGATGTACCCCTAAGTGATTTGCCATGCAAGTGCAGGGAACAGATTCGCATAGATGTCCGGAATTATTGAGACATAATGTCCCTGTTGGAATTCATCCCTCCAATATACCATAATATTTATTTCAGCCTTGTTTCGACGGATGTAGCTGCCGAGGATAGTTCAGAAATTCTGTATGGACTTCATGACTGATACATTAGGAGGGTCTGGATCAGTTGAATTCAGAATAGTTTGATTTACCTGCATTCATATACCACTATTTGGTGTCAGTGCTGAGAATATTTTGGCTGAAACTGAATATGAATTAAACTTGTATGTCATTTCTTTTAATAGACAAAATTAACTTTGATTTTTTATTCTTAAGTATATTTTTTTGTTCACAATATAAAGATCATGCATTCCTGTTTGTTGTTATTCCACAGAACTGACACCGAAGATTGTGATGCAATAAGGATATAACCAACAATGGGAAACAATGAACTTAAAATAACATAATTTTATCATCTTTTCACTAATTGTACCACATTTGAATGTGTCCATGTAAACTCGAAACTTCAGACATGCTTTCGAAATCAACTATACGACAATACAAACAAAACTCATATTTATGATTTTTTTCAAACCAGGCGGCAGGGTGATAACAGTTTGCAAAATGGTGACTAATCAACAGAAAGCATTTTGTGTGTTGCAATATGAGAAGATTGAATCTGTCACTACCGTGCAGCGTGCGTTCCAAAGACAGTACAGCATACAGCCACCAACCCACCAAAACATTCTGCGGTGGTATCGACAGTTCAAGGACACAGGTTGCCTCTGTAAAGGAAAAAGCTCCGGAAAACCAGATGTTGCAGTTGAAGCAGTGGAAAATGTCCGATAGGCGTTCTTTGTAGCCAAAAGAAATCTACACGTCGTGCGAGTCGTGAACTGGGCATTCTTCGGCCAACTTGTGGAATATTCTGCGCAAGCGATTACATCAGAAACCATATCGCAAACAGATGCAGTGGAGATTGAAAGAGATTCTCCAAAGGTGAATGTCTTCTGTGCTGTTTCACGTAACAAAGTGTACGGGCCCTACTTTTTCCCTGGGAAAACTGTGACGAGTACAATGTACCGACACATGTTGCAAGACTGGTTGTTTCCTCAACTGATAGCTATATCTCCAACTTCATATTCCAAGAAGACGGAGCTCCGCCTCATTGGCATGAAGAAGTGCGTCGCCATCTCAACGAGGATCGTCCAAAACGTGGATTGGCCGCTGCACTCAGGATGATTTGGCACTCTTCAGGTAGCCTTGAAGGTCTCCTGACCTTACAGTTTGTGATATTTCTCTTTGGGGATACGCGAAAGGCAATATCTTTGCCGACAACATTGCCTGAACTCCAGGATCGCATCACTGCTGCGCTCGTGAAAATTGACAGGGACATGCTCGAACATGTATGGGTCGAACTTGACTACCGCATAGTTCTTTGTCGTGTAACACAAGGAGAGCACATAGAACATTTGTAATGATGTGTAAGAAACTTGAAAATGTGCTTTTTCATACAATATAACATTCACTATTTTTTATGTAATACTTTGTGCAATACATTATCCAAAACCCGATGAATCATTTGTAATCACCAGTATAAATAACACTCCGTGAAAAAAACAACTCCAGTAGCTTATCATGAATAAACAATCACTAGACGCTCGAGCATTGAAACAAATGCTAAATTCATCAGTAGAGTATATAAAAATTCAGAAATTGGAATTGGGCATACCTTACACGATAACTTCCGGTGAAATTGCTGCAACCCGATATGGTCCCAAAATTCGTCTATTGCTCAACGATCAATATAGCCTATTTTTACTAGATCGATACGCTAACATGTTATCTGATCAGAAGCTATATATTTTAATTTAGAATAAAACTCGAAACGTGTACAAGGGGACAAAGGAACTTCCTGGTAACACATCGAAGCATGTAATAGAATTTGTTTATTAGAGACACACCTGCGAAAAAAATCATAGAAGTTAAAAAAATGTACGAGAGAAAAAAATCACAGAATATATAAATAACAAACCTTCAAAATAAAAATTACAAAAAACTTATAAACCTAGCAAAAAAATCTACGAAACAAAAAATCCCCGAATATATAAATAAGAAACCGTCAAAATAAAAAGGGGTGTAAGGGGTGCTCCTTCCACGTAGTGCACCCAATAGTCAACCTCACTTCCACGTAGTGCACCCTGGACTAAAGACTAACGAGGCTCTGGCGACTGGCACTATGGCCAGTGTAATTTCGTGTGTGTTGTCCTGTTTGTTGTCCTTGTGTGTGCTGAGTGCCCGTTTACGGCCTCAGCTTTTAACAGAAGTCAGAACATTTTAACATTTTTAGTTATGCAACGCTAGAGTTGTTATTTGTAATGATAAGGGGCTGGACCACGTATAATGTGACGGGAGCAAAATAGCCTAAGTGCTGACGCTCCCAAAATTTTAAATTCAAAATCAAATCAAGTCAAAATAAAAAGTTACAAAAAAACTCATAGACCCAGCAAAAAAAAATCTAAAAGACAAAAAATAATCCCAGAATATATAAATAACACAGTCGAAATAGAAATAACAAAAATTACTTATGATGAAGGCCCCTCGAGGACGTGAAAAAAAAAATACATCATAGAAGGTTACTCTGAGGGCCCTTCTTACTTATGATGAGTTTGAGATTTAAACATAAGATGAAAAATAAAAAACATACATCGTAGAAGATTACTTGAGGGCCCTCAAAGTTCAAACATAACATAAAAAATCAAAAAGTACATCGTAAAAGATTACTCTGAGGGCCCTTCTTACTTATGATTGGTTTGAACCGCTATTATTATACTACTTATAAAGTCATTGAGGTGAAGTATATGGATCATGTGTTTTCCAAGGAAGGTGTAAAAGCGGATGAAGAACATGTCAAAGCCATTAGGATTTAGGGGCTCTGGAGTAGGAAATAATTACAAATAATTCTATGTATGGTGAATTATTTAAGTAAGCTTATATCAGGTATTTGTACTGTAACAGCTCCACTAAGAGAACTTCTTAAAAATAAAGTTAGTTGGCAATTGTTACCTTATCATAGTCAAGTAATACAGAGGTTAAAAGACAAGGTGTCTACATCTCCAGTGTTAGCTGTGTTTATCCTTTAAACAGCCGAGCCAGTTTTCGAAAGTAACCCCTCTCTTTCCGCGGCCTTTGCACACGACTTTTAAATTTTTACACTTATTTCAGAAAAAAACTTTTTATCTCTGAGACTATTTGAGCAATCTACTTCGGATAACTTTTGTTTGAAAGCAAAAGCATCGGAGCACGCGACCGTGTACAATTTAGAAAGCCCAAGCGAAAAGAAACGGTGTTGGGAGGGCCAAGTCCCCAAATTTCAATACAAGAAATATCTGGTGTTCGCCCCCTCTTCTCCCGTTATTTTTGAAAAAGTGGGCAAACGTTTGCATTGTTTTCAAGGAGTAGATCTCTTGCAACAAACTGAGATTTGTTTTAAGTCCCTAGTCTTCATACAGTTTAAAATATGACGCAATATGTACAATCCTGCATTTTGGTTAAAAATCGCTAATTTGCATATTACAAATCTCAACATCTGTCAGCGTTTACAACCTCACATACAAGTATTAAGGTCGTAAAAGCACGTGAATGTTGTAATCGGCACCATGGATTGTTTTGACTGTTTCCGCCTATACTTTCTATGGGTCATATATGACCCATTTTATGTTTAAGTGTTAATGACAAAATGAAAGTAGTCATTCAGTGCGATGCCTCTAGTGAAGGGCTAGGGTATTGCTCATTGAAAGAAGGTACACCAATAGCTACTCGTAGTCTAACAGAGACTGAAAAGTAATCTGCTCAAATAGAAAAAAAGAAATATTAGCAATTTTGTTTGCAGTAAACATTTGCCAGATGAAGTAAAAATTACGTAGTGATATTCATGAAGAAGGTGGATTAGTATTTTAGGACATAAAGTAATTGTACCATTAAACGTAAGAGAAAATGTTCCAAAATTACAGCATGAAGATCATTTTGGCTTTGCTAAAACTAACCGGAAAACAAGAAAAGTGGTACATTGGCCAGGGCTATTAACAGATGTTGAAAATTTAGTCCCAAATTGTAGGGTATGTGAAAAATATCAGAAGTCAAATTGTAATGAACCATTAATCTTACATACAATTCCAGAATTGCCATTTGCAAGGTTAGGGGTAGATATTTGTGAGTATTGAGGTAAATCTTATCTAGTAGTTATGGATTATTACTATAAATGGTTGGAAATTATGTCATTAAAATCTAAAACAGCGACAGAAGTAATATCTAAACTGAAGTCTATATTTGTAACTCAAAGGATTCCACAAGTTGTAGTTGGTGATAATATGCCGTTTGGATCGTTAGAGTGTAAGAAATTTGCAAAACAATGGGATTTTACTTTTATAACCAGGAGTCCTAGGTATCCGCAATGAAATGGACTTGCTGCAAAAGCTGTAGGAATTGCTAAGTCATTGTTAAAAAAATGTAATGAAGAAAACAGTGATGTGTTGTTAGCTCTTCTAGAGTACAGGATTTCTCCGTATCCGGTTTATATATAACACCAGCTCACATGTTGATGAGTTGAAGAGTAAGAACTAGATTAGCTATCCATAGAGAATTATTAAATCCGGAAGTACAGTTTAATGTAAAGGAGGTACTAAAGGAGAAACAGGATAAATCTAGGAGTTTCTATAATACGTCAGTTCATGAAAGACCCTTACACCCCCCATACGCCTTCATGTCGTGGTGCTAAGCACAGGGGAGCACTTTACCTTTTTTTTTACCATGAGAGACCGAAGTTTAAGCCTGGTGAAAACTGTTTAATTGAGATGCATAAGATGTAGCTACCGGGTCAGGTAGTTGCAAGTCATGTTTCTCCAAGGTCGTACATAGTTAGAGATGAAAATTGTACCAGGTGGTTACAATTTAAGTGACGGTGTTCAGAGTAGTACAGCACGGGCTGTAATGAGAGTAGCAGTCTGAAACTTCGTAGATATGCTAATGATGCAATGCGCTCGCGAATTATGAAAGAAAGTTCTAATTCTCGCCACCAGGGTAAAAAATGGCGCTGTAAGTAGTCAAAACGTGGTATAGTTACAGGAAAAAGGCAGGAAAGATCAAACACATGAGAAGAATGGTTCTGGCATGTTTAATAGGAACTATGGTTACAAGAACTGATCAATATGGGCTCCGAATTCAGCAAAATGCTGCATTCGTAACATGGCATGGTCGACTGTTGCTCGCAGCATGTCTGGTGAAATCTGAGAGACATGTCGTTGAACGCTAAGCTTCAGATCAAGCAGAGACCGGACATGTACTTGATAAACACGATCTTTTCAATATCCCCGCAGCCAGAAGTCCCATGGATTAATGTCGGGGGTCTAGAAGGCCATGCATCTGGAAACTGTTTAGGGATGATGGAGTCTTTGTTGAAGGTTTCTCGCAGAAAATCTTTCACGTGGCGAGCGACATGTGGTGTTGCCCTATCTTGCATGAAAATGGTGGTGTGTTCACAGTTCCGTTCTTGCAAAGCTGGAATCACGTTTTGCCCAAGGAGGTCACTATAACGTACAGATGTCACTGTACACCTAACATGCTCTCGAGGTGTCATCTCCTCAAAGAAAAACGGGCCAAGAATGAAGGAGCTAATGAACCCACACCAAGCAGTCACGTAAACTGAGTTCAATGGTTGTTCCTGCACAACATGTGGACGAGTGGAACCCCATATGCGACAGTTCTCAGTATTTACTACACCGTCCAGAGGAAAATGTGCCTCGTCAGTCTACAGAATATTCCCCGGCCACATGTCACCCACTTCCATGCGTGCCAAAAAGCGATTGTCAAACTCACGGCGTTGTGGAATATCTTGGCTTTTCAATTGGTGCACAGTTTGATTCTTGTAGGGATACCAGTGTAAAATGCACCGCAAACATTGCGAACTGTTAACCAGGGGAGTGGCAATTCACGTGCCACAGCTCTAACACTGGTAGCAGAAGTTGAGGCATGTGCTGCACGGTCAGCTACAGCAACTTCGTACACAACTTCCACGGGGATGGGCCGCCTTCCTCTCCCTGGTGCAACACCCAATTCACCTGTTTCCTCAAATTTCTTTATCATCTTCTTCAGCTCATTAATTGACATGGGCCTTTTTCTCAGCCCTTTCTGTTGGCGATATTTCCGCAGTGAAGCGTTGCTATTGCTCCCATTCTAGTAAAACAACTTCACTAGCAGTGCACGTTCTTTCTTCTCAATAGCCATTGCTTTTTACACGGAAAAATTCAAATTTTTAATGTTCGGTGAACATTCACATCACTAAAGAAAAAAAGCAACATGCGTCACCACCAACAACCAGGGAGCTCACAAAATGGTTAGGCAATGTCACCGACTTTGACGTCAGAGTTACTGAAAATTCCGCGTTTTGACTGTTTACAGCGCCATTTTTTACACTGGTGGCGAGAATTGGAACATTGTTTTTGTATAATTCGCGAGCGCATTGCTTCATTAGCATATCTATGAAGTTTCAGATTGCCACTCACATTACAGCCCGTGCTGTACCACTCTGAACAACGTCACCTTAATTACATTTAAGAAAATCTAACAATGCTCCAATTTTTAAAAATGTCTAAGATGATGAACCTTGTAATGTCAATACATCTGTAGAATGTCAAAACTCTGTAAAAAGTGGAACTGAGACTGAAACAAACAGTAGTAAAAACATGTATGTAACAAGGTCTGGTCGAAATGTATAACAGCCAGTCAGACTTCATGATTACGTTTAGTAATTTATGTATAAGGAATTTATTGTAAAGGGGAAGATGTAACATATGTATAACCCAAAGTGCCTTGAGTCGGGGAGATCTGGCAGCACTGTCATATCCAACATGGCCGACAGTGAAGGAGCGGATCGTGCAGGAGAGAGAGCGTTGCGGGGAACAGCACGGTTGCTTGTATAATTCGTGTAATATAATAGTATGTTGTTGACCTAAAGGAAGTATTTTCAAGAGGTAGTAAGACTACGAGACAGAAATAAGGTTTTAATTTATAAATAGTAACAACGTTTATGCTACTGTCGAGTCAATAATATTCCTGATAGTATGTTTGTGCAGATTTTGATATAGAGTATGTTTCACGATGTGACCTTGATCCATCTACAAGCTCAAACCATGAGAAATAGATTGAAACGCGAATGCATAAAATGTGAATGTGCCGTGTTATTTATGTCAATTATTGTGGCCATTCAGTCTTAACATGGTAAGTGTTCTTCAAAAAAACGTGACGTCAATGCATACATAAACATACTGAGAAAATTATTTACGAGCGTACAATATAGGTGCTATACTTCGAATGAACACGTTATACAAGCTTGGAAACTACGATAAAATAAATAAGTGAGCAGAAATGGACCTGCTAATCGAGAAAAATTAGTGTATGAAACTTTTAGTAATTCAAAGCGAATAATACCTGCAATATCCAGCATATTGTGAACCACCCGCATTTGTCTCCTTGTTGCGGAAAACCTAAATATAAATGTCATGTATCCAGCATATCCCACATCTCGTTCCACTCCCCTACAATACAATAAAACTTGTTTCAAAATAAGGTTTTCAAATAATATGAATTTTTCATGTATTTCTATATATCCAAAATTTATAAGTTATTACAACACACAGACAGAATATCCTAGCTCCAAGTATTAACTAAGTAATTATTGATACCAATATAAACCTATACATACAGGTAACAAACATTGAATTAATATCCATCAATGAAGTAAGTCTGGTTAGATAAATATGTAAAAACCATTGTCCTAAAAGTAATGTTGCTAAATAGAAGTGCAATAACTAAAATATAAATAACTAATTCTACGTGCGCGTAATAAGTTTATGTTAGAGGACTTATCTGTAAAAGTAATAACAGCCTGAGTATTTTTACAAGAACACAACTAGATTTAGAGAAAATCATGTTAATCCATACAATGTAAATAGATGATATCCCCCAATTTAACGTAGACAAAAGAAGAGCGTTTTAACAAAGCATAAACCTCAAAGCTAATTGCGAGAAAAGTATGTTGAAGTCGCAGTTATGTACGTAATTGGCAAATAAAACAAGTTTACAAAATAATGATGACAAGGTCAGAAAATAAAATACTCCTAAATTGTCAGTGCTACAGAGGTATACATTTAGAAGAGTGACTCCTAACCATTGACGTGTGGTGATGTCGACACTTGGGGTAGCAATCAGTGGTGTGCCCAAAGGAGGTTGGTGTGGGTCATAATCCCCCTCCTCCCTTTAGGGCCCAGTATTCCTAAAAATAGAACGTCAAAGAAAGGAAAGGATTGCAAAATGAGGAAGGACTACTGAAAAGAAGCACACGTTAATCCCACCCACTTTCGAAAAACCAAAACAAGTTGATTTGACTATTAAGCCAGAGATCACGGGTTCGAACCCGGGATGGGTTTTGGTTAATCGCGATGATGGTACAATACAACTAATGAAGAGACAAACACAAAAAAACATCCATGCCGAGATTAAGGTTTGAACACGGAACTCCTGATGTCATAGAGTGCAGTGATAACCACTAAACCGCGGTTGGTTGATTTGGTGTTTAAGTCCACTTTATGTACATAAAAGCTAATCGGGACTGAACCCACAGTTTAAAGTGGGATCCAAACCACTATGTGCGTCCACCTGGTACCGATCCGGGGCCACTTGCACTCCCCTATGGAGGTCGGCCGACAACAATGATGAGTGGAAAGCTCTAACTATTCGGATACTTGGGTATCGGTAAAGCAAACTGCGTATTTACTCAGTGGTACGTAAGTTTCAATTGGATTTTTGAAACACCATATTTGCATATGATTAACGTTTTACAAAAAATTTGCATTGCTTGATTTCCCTAATTTCTTCATCTCACGATCTCGTTACTGAAGGATCCGGGCTCGAGCACTGGCCTGTCATGTGTGTTCCTTTGTAACCACTTTTCATCCGTTTAATATAATCAACGTTCATCGTCATGGCAGAAGTTAGGTAAAGTGATGAAAAAGCAACGCTAAAGAAAGGAAAAAGAAAATACAAATAATTTCCTCCCAGTGCATCTGCAGGGCACTGTAAAATCAGGAGTCCAGAGTTCTCTCTTTATGATTGTCCCTCGTGTTTTCCATAAGCTCATTAGCTACTTATCGCGATTAAAACTATAAAGCTAGAAAACGTTTTGGAAGGTGGCAAAAATTAAATATATTAGAGGGGATGAACAGGTAACAAATCATGCTTTTTTGTACTTTCTTCAACAATATTCATTTGCCTTATTTAGTTCTGGAATACATTTTACACTCCAAATTATTTCATTATTCACTGCAGAGTACAACACATAGGAACAAGAATGCGCGCTCGTCACGGGTTCGAATCCCGGCCTGAATTGTTCTTTGTGAGGTCCCTTCATCAATTTCATTATATGATGACTCATCCTCATTTTCGCGATAACCAAATGTGGCAGAAAGTTGAAGTAAAACAAACCAAACCAACAACATCAATTAGAACGCACTTTTCTTGCCCAAATTAATGCATCCGTATTTATGACTGTTTAGCTTACCCATTTTTTTATTGGAGGCCAAATTGTTAGTATATTTAAATAAAACACTACTAGAACGAGAGGAAGAGAGAGCGTGAGCAAATATTTGTTATTTAATTATTATGTATTCAATATTTGAAAAAAGAAAAGAAATCATAACATTTTTGTCTGCACATAATACAAGTACGTTCCCATTTATATACAAATAAAACTACATCCCATATTATACATACATATTGTACAACGTTTAAAAAGTTGTGTAAATACAGAGAACATAAGTACTGCAGAAAATATTAAGCTGAGTTCTTTAGAGGATTTACAAAGGAACCGAAGGGAAACCTATTCCCTATCTGTCCTATAGGAGACAGATTGGAGGACCTGAAAGCACGGGCTTTCAACCATGGGAGAGGGGGGCGAGAGGGCAAGGGAGGTGCAGGCAGAAATATTTCCTTTCCCTTCGGGCGGTTGTCTATACCTGGATCTGGTAAGGCGGAAGAAGAGCCAGCTATGGTATTCAGCCACGCCAGCTGATCACATCGAGGGACGAGAAGCGCGTGGAAAGAAATGTTGCATATGAACTGAGGCTTCAAGATAATAAATATTGTGATTTGAAAATAATTAGAGACGTGAGATTGATTGATCTATCTCTACTAGACTAGCTACTCCTCAGTGCACGTCACTGCTCCTAACCTTACCACTGAATCAGTGAAGAATTTTAAGAACTAGTTAGGAATAAACTTCCTATATCCTGCAATTATGGCCTTCCTTATCATTGATATAGCAAAAACTAACGAAAAGCATGTTAAATGATAAATCTTGTATATGGAGTATCAGGATATAAGTACGAATATCAGAAAATTGAAGAAATAAAACAATTTATTTTCATTTATTGTATGTTAGTATTACCTTTTCTGTAGCGTTTGGCCTACCAGGACGATTAGCATCAAATATTGTTACATAACAGAGATGAATGGGAAGTCGAAAAACTCTCCTTTAGAATACGAGCTAAATAATTCCAAAGAAAATTGTGAAGGTGAGGTTGTATGAACGATAACATAGTTACAAATAGGTTATAAATAAAATTATTGTTATTTTTGTAAATGACAGATAATTCTGCATTTCTGAGTTTTAGATATAGGGATTGATCATCTAAAACCCTTGATCTTTGATAAGCCAGCAGCTACATTAAATGCTGAGAAAGCACATTTTGCATCAAACATGCATGCACGATTAACGAAATGAGACGTACATATTCATTTTTAAAATATTATTTCGAAAAAGCTCCGACATGACTATTACGTTGTGCTACACTCTCCCCGTTCAGGTGCACCGGGATTATTTCTAACTTTTGCCACCTCTCATTAAGGTTCAATTTCCTGTGGTTATACATTATTTTGTATCCACAAAATGACAGACATCTTTCTGTTCAATCAGTTATTTCTGAAGAACATAACATGTTATACTATATAGACTTTAATATATTCACGCAAGCCGGTGTTTTCGATATACAGGGTGGCTCAATAAGTCACTTAACACATCCAGTACAAGGCCACTGCGGCATGGAACGTGAAAATGGCGATGACCAATCATTGACTGGCCAAGGGGGAACCACATTGACGTCATCCGCATGGTCGGCAGCTATCTTGATGTCCGCCATCTTGAATTCAACTTCAGAAATTTAAATGGAGAGGGGGTCGTGCGACATATCAAAATGGGCTAGAATTTCACCAGGAAAACAACTGTGACATTTGTTTTCACCTAACTTTAATTGTTGCAGAGTTAACAATACCACAAAGTTATAACACATGCTCAATATGACGTCCCTCTTGCGCAACACAAACGTGTAATAGTCTCTCCCATGACCTTACCACATTCTGAAAAACCTCAGGAGTTATTGCAGTACAGGCATCCACAATGCGTGTTCGCAAGTGGGCCAGATCCCTGATTTTCGTAGCATACACTATGGCTTTCAGGTGTCCCCAGAGGTAAAAGTCCAATGGTGTCAGGTCAGGTGAGCGTGCAGGCCATTCCACAGTCCCTCGGCGACCAATCCAGTGGTGAGGGAATTGTTGATCCAGGTACTGACGGACTATCATCCCATAGTGCGGTGGAGCACCATCTTGCTGGAACAATTCAGGATAGCTCCCATCCTCATACAGTAAGGATGGTAAGATCTGCTCCCGTAGCAGTAGTAAGTAGCCATCTGCATTTAAGTTGGCCTCAATGAAAAATGGACCAACAAGTCTGGAACCCCAAGTACCACACCACACCATTAGCTTCCCGCCTCCCGTCACCTTGCTGGGATCTGTCGAATGTGGATTTTCGGGTGACCAGTACCGCAGATTTTGCTTATTCACCTCTCCCGACACATAAAAATTAGCCTCATCACTGAACAGAATCTTGCTACCGACGGCAGGGTCACGTTGCAGTTGTGCTATAGCCCACTCACAAAAAAGCAAACGCCTATCTGGATCGTCCTCACTAAGGTGCTGCTGCAGCTGTATCTTATACGGATGCCAGTGGTGGTCACGTACAATCCTTTGAATTGAACCCCTGCTGACACCGCTTTCCAGCGCCAATCTCAGTGTGCTACGGGTTGGGGACTTTGCAAATGATGCCAACACCGCTACAGCAGTACCCTCATCCGTGGCTCTTTTCGGACGTCCATGTCGCGGCTTGTCGTACACAGATCCAGTATCTTGAAACTTTTCCAGCAACTGGCTGACGACCACATGTGACACCGGTTGTCTTGCAGGATTGCGGTTATTGAAGTCTGCGGCAATGTCACGCGTACTTCTCTCCCCTGACATCAATATGATGGCAATCCGATCCTCACGTGTTGGCATTTTCGTTCAGATCAGTGAAAAAGGAAATATGCTACTCTTGACACGATCAATTCACGTCATCACTCTTTTAAACTTTTATGTAAAGACAAAACACAATCGTAATTCCCATGCCAATCAATACTACAAGATATGTACATACCGGAAAGTCAATATCCGGACATTTTCAGTGATTGGTCTAACAATAAATACCACATAATCACATACTAACGATTATTTGAACAATAAACATTTAAGCAAAAAGGAAAGGACGTGTCACCCTCCCATGCGGAAATCGCCCTTAAATTTAGAGTTAGGTAAAAACAAATGTCACAGTTGTTTTCCTGGTGAAATTCTAGCCCATTTTGATATGTCGCACGACCCCCTTCCCATTTAAATTTCTGAACTTGAATTCAAGATGGCGGACATCAAGATGGCTGCCGACCATGCGGGTGACGTCAATGTGGTTCCCCCTTGGCCAGTCAATGATTGGTCATTTCCATTTTCACGTTCCATGCCGCAGTTGCCTTGTACTGGAGGTGTTAAGTGACTTATTGAGCCATATCTTTGTGGTATTGTTAACTCTGCAACAATTAAAGTTAGGTGAAAACAAATGTCACAGTTGTTTTCCTGGTGAAATTCTAGCCCATTTTGATATGTCGCACGACCCCCTTCCCATTTAAATTTCTGAAGTTGAATTCAAGATGGCGGGCATCAAGATGGCGGGCATCAAGATGGCTGCCGACCATGCGGGTGACGTCAATGTGGTTCCCCCTTGGCCAGTCAACGATTGGTCATCGCCATTTTCACGTTCCATGCCGCAGTTGCCTTGTACTGGGGGTGTTAAGTGACTTATTGAGCCACCCTGTATAACTGTTTTACCACACGTTTCTTGAAACAAAGAGCAGTATAATAAAGAACTTCTTTGTACGCGCTGTACGTCGTCTATAGAGAGCCACAAGAGTTCTAATATGTTTGCCCACAAGTGTGGAATTTCAAAAAAGTGAGACTCATTAACACTCGGCATATTCTCAAGCACTGGTGCACTCTACCACAGATATTCGGGAACTTTCTGGACCATGTAATTCCGGGACACACTGGGTGCCGGAATTCTGTAACAATCTGGAACACTGGGATCAATATAATATTTCCGAAATGTTTTAATTGTAATTTAGAAAGGTACTGTAATTATATGTGTTAACTAAAACATGCATAGATATGTGTAACATAGTGTTTCCTTGTCTGAAAGAAAGCATTGTCATTGTAATTTTAATTGATTGTACTATAAACTGTTGCTTAATGCGAAAAAAAATAGATTTTTATCAGATAGAAAATGTTTGCACTTATACATTAAAACTTACTGCAAATTTATATTTTGTACTTAAACATATGTAATAAAATATTACAGAGCGATTTCCGTCTGAAAGGAGAAAATCAATGTAGTATTAATTACTGGTACTAAAACAGGATTAATAATATGGCAGAAAGTGATTGCTTGTAAAAGAAAAAAAATGTTACTGCCGAAATGTGTGAAACAAATGCCTGCGTACAATGGTTTTGATTGATTGCTGAGCTTTTTTTCTGAGTTTGTGTTTTAATTGGATTTGACTGATTTGGTGTTTTAATTTCACTTTGTACACAGCAAGACTAATTGAAACTGGACGTATTGTTTAAAGTGGGATCCGAACCGCTATGTGCCTTCACTGGGAGACGAACGCAGGTTCCCTTGATTACAAGGCGATGTCACTAAGCCATCGGGGAGGCCTTGGGTACAATTGACTACACCTTTCCTACAAGGTATAAAATTTTACTTGGAGTTACTGGGTTAATGGAATATGGGTAAACAGAGATATACGACTAACGGCCCAAGTTAATTTTTTATGTGGGATGGAATAGTGTATTTGCTTTTGAAAGGAATTTGTTATAAATTTCTTATTGGGAAAACAATATTTACATTGGTCGATCATCGATCAGTGGAAACAAGCTCGTACTCTTCTTTCATAAAATATTGTAACATGGCATAAAATGTCAGAAATTGAGTTAACTTTATTCTACAGGGAATGCATAACATGCATTGTTGGAGTTCAAAAACTTACATGCTTTCATATGTAACAAGCGAATGGTGCTCAACGCAGGATCGTAAACATGGGCAATATATTCCTCCTTCCTTAGGTTTGTATGTGTAGACAGGGCTAAACGCATCTACAAAAAAAATTGAAATTAGTGTATTTTAGTATAGATATAAGATACTCCCTCTGTCCCATAATTATAGTCCGGTATGCGAAAATGGTAGTACAGAAATGACAGACGAAGAGTCAGATGGAAAGCACAATTTGTACTGATCCTGGAGTAATAAAGTTGTATGACTCATTCCCGTGTTTCATGTTCTTCTTCTGTATACACCAATGTCACAGTTTGAATATCGGGCAATTATTATGAGACAACAAACAAAGATGTACCGGACAATAATTATGGGACAAAGGGAGCATATATCTGTACAGCAATATAGAAATATTTTTACTTCAATGTCTCACATAAATAATATTCTTTTATTGTGCAATTAATAAATTTGATGGTGAAAGAATATAGCGCTTGTACGGAGTAACAGAAAAAGCAAACCAAATAAGCACAATTAACACGTTCAGCAACATCGGAAACAATATCACAAGCCTCATTAGCACATCAAGACATTACAAGGCATATTACAATAGGAAAATTCTTTCACGTTACACTGGTGTTTCAGTTAATATCCAGCTTTCGAATGGATCGAGCGCTTCAGTACACATGAAACAAAATAATCGACAAACCATTCTGCAATATGATTTTCTAGCAATATTTTTCATTGTTTACAGGAAATTATCTGTTCTTTCTGAGTTAAGAGGTAAAAATTATTAACTCTAAAAATAAATATTCGAGAATTCTGAGTGCCAAATGAAATGTAAGACAAGGTTGCCGGTTCGTGAAATTATAAATTGAATGAACTCCCTGTACATAAACTGAGATAAGAAAATAAACGTGATTCAACATTTGGCCCAATGCTGTGTTATTTAAAAACAGCAGCAATGTTTTCCCTCAGGAAAGGGAGTGAGTGATGGTTGCAAAACCCCCCAGTCGTCACTCAGCTTCACCGTCCTTGATCTCAGGTAATCACAATGATTACTGCGAATATTCACGCTAGGACAAATAAAGAAGAATCGATAGAAAAAGCAATTCATTGTCTTCTGGTGAAGAACTCCTATCTGAGAGAGATATGTTCAGTTACCACCTTCATCTTCCTCAAATTTTGTTGATTGATTAATTGAATGTGGTCATTTTGTACAATGTTCTAACATTTTTTGGTTAATCGCGAGAACGGTGACGAATGATGATAATATATTATGGATGAAGGACGAGTCACAATCAAATATGCACGACACAACATATTTCAAACGGATGGTTATCCAGCGAGCAAGTCAAAGCGAAATAGCTTCCTTAGTCTGCAAAATGCAGACCCGGGTGTACCTCCTAACTGTACAACACAAAGGTACCTTATCCCACTATTCTAATGTTACAAACAATCTTAAAGAAAAATCAAACTATTACAAATTTAATAAAATTAATTATCCTACGCTATATTTTCGGTCAAAGTCGCCTAATTTGGTGAAAAGCAGATAAAACTTTTTTGTTTATAGCCTTGTGTATACATCCTGTCGATCACATAGCACGACAAAATACTGTTGTGACATTCTACACAGAGATGCGTATTTGATTGGTTGATTGGTTGATTTGGTGTTTTAAGTCCACTTTATGCACAGTAAGGCTAATCGGGACTGGACCTACAATTTAAAGTGGAATCCGAACCACTTGTGCCTCCACCGGGTATCGAACCCGGGACCCCTTGATTACAAGGCGACGACGCTACCACTACTCCATCAGGGAGGCAGATCCGTATTTGAGAACAAGTTTTCCTAATTGTGATAGTGGTTTAATATTTATTGTCCTATCAGCATTCTAGGTTTCCCATTTTAAGAACACACTTTCATCTTTGGGAGCTCCGAGAAATGTAACAAACACGCCTTTCTACGATCTAATGTTATTGTAATAGCAGTAAAAATGCCAATGAGCATTTGCATAAAATACAGAATAGAGTGATTATTTACTGTTATTTCTGTTCCTCCTTCGAACCCGCCTGCATTATTATGAGAACTGACACATTTTGGTAATCTTAACGTTCCTATGGTCATCGAGGTTATACCAGGATAATGTAAGATGTGAACCACAATACCACGTCTCCTCATCTCAATTTGGTAGAACAGACAAAGTTAGAAATCATCTATCAGTTTTAATACCATATTGAGTGAACAAGCTTCAACGTCTCTATTTTGATATCAAATTTTTAATAGAGATCAGCTCTGTTAAGACGCATAAAGCCATCCGAAATAGCTCCGTCTCTATTTTGGGTTGGTTAAGAATGGAAAATTTCCTCGCTTGAGAAGATATGGTCGCATTTTATGACAGTCAATGTTTTTCATTGTTATTTATATCTAAATTTCACTGCTCAAGTGGTAACACATGCTAAATCTACAATTTTGACTTTCTCTTTGGAGAGAAATGGTTCCTTTTGATTAATTTTTAGTGGAACTAAAAAATAAATTCGTGGAGTTGGACAATGTACGTTTCGTTCCATATACTCCGAGCTTGTTTAAGAAGTTGCAAATACAATGGTTTCCAATGGCTACCAATTGAATTTTCATCTTTTGTAAATCATGCTTGAATCTTAATTGCAATGAACATTCAGTGTTTTAATCGCTCGAAATTTCAAAATGATTACACAGATTTGATTTATTTCCAATGTCAGTTTTGTATACCTTGGGAATATTAAAAGTTCACCAAATGTAAACAGCCCCCATAGTTTCATTTGTGGGTACAATCACCACAATATTTGAGCTACAGTTGTGTGACAGAAAAACATTCCTAGGTAATTCAGCTTTCAATGATGATACATTATACTACTTTCCAATAAGCTCTCGAATTACGGACTTTGGATAAATTATATAATTTTGCAGATGTAGTTTTAAGACGGATATTTCGTGTTTTGAAACGTGACACTGCTTTAAAAATCTAATAATTTTAAATTACCTCTTTGCTTTGAGTGCCTCGTGAAACTTAGCGAGGAGAAGTTCTGCTGCATTACCACCACGTGATATTTTCTTTAACGAAGTAATCATTTTAATTGGGGTGTGCTGAGAAGCAATTTCAATCCATGTACCTTCTGCAGACATGTGATTTTTCTGACGCTCCTTTTTCATTACATATTTAACATAATTTCAATTTGCAAGGTACTTGACAGTATAGATGCGTCTCGTATTTTGGTGTTCGTCGCAGTATCCGTGTCCACTGCCGCTACCAGTCCTGATTTCCACTGAGTTGTCAATTCTGTAAACTGAACCTGGAGGCCAGTGACATTTGGGCCGCAAGAAAAGTGTCTACGATATTGCGAAACCTAGAAAATCTATTCTGAATGGTATCTGTTGTATATGAGTGTCAAAGTGATTGAATATTTCTGGTACATTTTCCTTAAAAGAGTGTAGTTACTGCGAGGTAGTAAGGTTTGCTACATTGCAAGAGTTTTCCATGATGTCCAAATCAGAGAATATGATCGACATGAGTGAAGTTTCATTCGATATTAAAAAATTTCTAGGCATTGCTATTTTGACAGAAAGTGTAACGTATTTTTTGATAACTTTTCCTCTCTAGCGAATGATTTCGGAAAGCATTGATTAATATGTTCATATTTAAAATTGTTATTTGCATTCTAAAAACAAAATACTAGTTTAAAAGTACTAGTTGTCTACACTGGTACATTGTCTTTCATGTTTTAGATTGAAATTAAATATTCTTGGATATACTTGTCCTAATTTGATTCAAATCTACATACGAGCCTAGGTTATTAATCGAAACTTCTATTACTTAGCATTTGCTTTACATTTTTGTAAACGCAACAAACTTACACAGAGGAGATACATTCCACAGTTTCATTCTTATTGCGCTTTCGTCTACAACAAACATCATCACAGAAATGTAATTACTATATACGCATCATATAAATAGTTGTCATTTTTACAGAAATGTGACGGCTGAAAAAAACATATCTAGCTTGAAACACAGAGAGGAATTAACTTTAAATCGGTGGGGAAAAATGGAGGAAATACAAATATTGCGACATACTATAACTGGTAAGAATGAATTTGAATTATTTTCTAGAAAGAAAAAATATCAAAGTACCAAAGATGTGTCATTACACACACAGATAAATATATTTTCTTTCCACATCTATGGAAAAGAAATTTTAAAGACGTTATGAAAGTGGAAAAATGAAGTATAGAATCGCCGTGATGCAGATTTTGTTGCAGTAGTAATAGCGGCTTCATAGAGCAATGAGTCATCAGATATCTGACACATCCGGTGTTATGTTACATCCGGTACCCTTGACGTCATATGTGGTTGAGAGCAGGGATCAATGACGCAGCAGAAATTTGATCCCCTGTTGACCTTGAAGACATCCGTCTCAGATCCCCGTGAATATGTGGCAGTTTGAGGGATGTAAATGACTCCAGATGTTGTTTCTGGGTGTTTAATAACCTAACATATGTGGGCGTGGAGGATATGTCCGCTCATTCAGCATGTCTTTAAGATGGTGGCGATGTTGCTGTACCCTGAAAGCCTAGTAGTTAGATAATTGCTCTGTTATGAAGGGGTTTCGATTGATTGATTGATTGATTGATTCAGTTGGTATTTTATCCACTTAATGAACATTAAGGCTAATCGTGGATGGACCTACAGTTTAAAGTGGGATTGGAACCACTATGTGCCTCCACCGGGAATCTAACCAGAGGTCCAATGAATACAAGGCAACGAAGTTACCACAGTGCCATCGGGGATGCATTTCTCAAGGGTGTCGAGTGTTCGATTCCTGGTAGAGTTTATATCGTATTGCAAGTTTATATATTGATTCATTTGTTGATCTAAGTCTACTTTATGCACATAAAAGCTAATCGGGAATGGACCTAGAGTTTATAGAGGGATCCGAACAATTGAGTTTCTCCATCGGGTTTCGAACCCGGTCTCTTTTGTTTACAAGGCAATGACCCAACCACTGAGCCATCAGGGAGTAAACAACATTCTCTCGATTAGCCTGTGTGAGCTAAACAACCAATATGGCTGCGAAAAGAAAGTGGTTAATGTTGTCGCCTGATAATGATGAGATCTCAGGTTCGATTCCCTAGATCTATTCCTAATTTTGGCAAAATTGGATTTCAATTCTATTTGTTTAAAAGTCCCGATTAGCCTTTTTGGTACAAAGGGGAGGACGATATATATAATAGTTAAAATATATAATGGTTAAAATTATGTGTTTAATCATACGGTTCCGGGTATGATTCCCAATGTTGGCAAAATTGATTATTTAATTGTATTTGTTTAAAAGTCATGATTAGCTTTTGTGTACAAACAGAGATGTACTAAATGTTCTGGGTTCGATTCAAAATGTTGTCAAATAGTCTGATAACGATGTTCTTTTCAAAATGAAAATAAATGTGTTTAGTCCCGACTTGTATTTATGCACGAACAGTAGTGTAGGTGGGCCGGTTGGCCAACCGAAAATGGGGCTCGGTGGGGCTCGCCTTAATGGATTTCTCTCGTAAGGCATGAGCCCCATTTTCTCGCAGTGTTACCAGCTCCTTACTTGAAAAAATCACCAAGGTTTTTTTTGGTCTAATCTAATCTAAAGCAAGGAGCTGGCAACACTGCTTGAGGCTTGCTTTAATGGTCTGCTCTTGTAAGGCATAAGCTCTATTTTCTCGCAGTGTGACCAATACCTTACTCGAAAAAATCACCAAGGTTTTTTTTGGTCTAATCTAACCTAAAGCAAGGAGCTGGCACTTGTGTGCTCGCAGTGTTGCCAACACTTTACTCGAAAAAATCACCAAGGTTTTTTTTTGGTCTAACCTAACCTAAAGCAAGGAGCTGACAACACTGCTTAAGACTTACCTTACAGTGCATAAAGCAGTGTTGCCAACCTACTGGTATTTTTGCCATAGCTTTTTACAAAAAAAGAGGAGAAAAAGAGAGAGGGGGAAAAGTTAAACAACCGACAATGTTGCTAATATTTACCTACAGCTTTTTTTTACTTGGCAAGGGCTTAGCCAATTTATATACTGGCGTAACATACATACACTGGGCAAGGAGAACCGGCAACAAACACACACAGCCGTAAAAGAGAAAGAGATGGATGAATAGATGGCAACACAGTATGTGTGTGCGTGTGTGTGTATAATATGTAGCATTATTAACTAGAGTGTGTTGGCAACCCACCTGCAACTAAAAAAGATAGAGATACCAACATTGCTGTAAGATGAAGAGAGAGACCTAGAGCTGGTATATCGCGACCTTTGTAAACCTCTCTCGCGGAAACGATGTGCTGCACATGCATACGCGCGCGCGCGCACCTGTATTGTGAGGCAAACAAACAAATAAATAATTGTTGTTTTTTAGGATGCCTGGCCCCTACAACCTCGCCAGGGTGCGTGGTGCCCAACCAAAAAAAGTAAAAGGTTCTAACGGCTGCGGTTGTAGATAACCACACCTCTGTAGAGTTTCACGTGTTTTTTTTCCCCCAAACTTCCATGAAACTCTACAGAGGACCTGGATAGTCTATTCTGTCTATGACGGTGTTGTGTTTCCTCACCTCCACCTGCGAGAACAGGTGAGGCACGAAGTTGTCCACGAGTATCAAATTTGCATTGGGCGGAAACGCGTCTCCGCTTTCCTTCTTCACCACGTCGAATTGAAGGTAGAGGTCTGCTCTGTGAGGATGAACAAACCCGTCCCCTACGTCCACGTCGTATTCGATCTCCCTGTTCGCTTCGTTGAGATTGGCGAACGTGCGACGGTTGGGAGGGAAAGATTGCAATTCGTAACTTTCGATTTGCTCCATTTTTACTATGCGTGTTATTTATTATATGTTCATCTCCACGATGGCCGTCGTAGTGGCACCTGCGAAATCCACCACGTCTCCTTTCTCGTTTGTCACCAACAACTCTATGTCGTCTATGCGGTTGCGGCATACTGGAAAATAGATCGGCGAAGAGGGCGTGTAGATGATCGGTTCCATGAATTCGGAACTTGGTTTGAACGTGGCTATGATTCCCGTCTGCTTGTGACTTCCCAGCAACTCCCCGTCCGAAGATTTAGTAATCATTCCTTCCGCCACGTTGCAGTGAACGTTCAGAGTTTCGATGGCTAGAAATTTAGGAATATTGACTGCTGTGTGCTTGATGCCAGCTTCGAGTTTTGTGTCGTTCTCGAAACCTAAAAGTTCTCCTATGGTACCCAGGTCCACGGTCTCCGTCGCCGACACGATTTCCACTCTGTGCGTGACCGAATTTTGAGAAAGGTACGTGCCTTTGGGTAATTGAGCTTGCAAAGTGGAAAGATTGTATTGGCCTGGCGTGACGACGATGTGTTCGCTTCCGACGCTAATTTTATTATTGTGCTGCGTGACGTTAGGTATGAGGTACATGCTGTAGAATGCACGCAGAGCTACGGATTTAGGATAGACGATGTAGACGTGCAGCGTGAGTTTCAAGATTGAGGATTCGCTCGTGAGATGGAACACGCCCATCGTGTTTAAGATTCCACAATGCTTTTTGAAAATGTTCCACTGACGGGTTATTTATTTTAGACATGTATGCGAGAACGGAAAGGCATAGGTGGCCGCAGTTAACATCGGTGAAACCCTGGATGCGTTTGTCATTGTAGTAGAGGTTGGCAACACTGAGATACTTCACCAACCTGGCAGGTGGTGTGCCACCGAACGAATCGAAAACAAATGCATTGTTATCGTCAATTTTGAGGTAGCATATCCAATGTGTACCAGGATTTTTGTAACTGTCCAGGTTGACCACGCCATACTCTTTTTTCTTCACAGCAGAGGGTAGAGAATCGGACATGAAAACACCCCTGAAGTTTTTTATTCCCAACAGTTCGATCAGAGATTCAATATCGAAGTTGGACAGGGCTTTTTCTTTTTTTTATATTTTTTCAAAGCATCGAGGTTGCTTTTTTGTTTTTTGGTTATACCTTTCCCCTTCTTTTCCATAGCCAGGTTGTGACGTTTCTGTTCTTCCAATTCTGCCTTGTTCTTCTTCGAGTCGATGACGGTTTTCGCGATGGCAGCGCTACCGCCGGCCAAACTTCCAACGGCCCCCAATGCTGCCAGGATGGCTGGGAGGGATGCTGAATATGAAACCTCCGATCTTTTGCTGTTTCCGCGAACGCTGCAAGCGTCTCAATTGAGGTGTGCTGAGAAGTAATTTCATTCCGTGTCCTTTCGTCAAGCAAGAACGTTTCTTCTCGCGTTGTTTCTTGGTGAGTAAACCATCGAGGGCACCTAGATTTTTCAGATTGGAGTATGGTATCTGGTACACGACACCTTTGGGCTTCATGTTGATGCTCTATATGTTATCTTCACGGTATGTTATTTATATATATGTTCTGAGATTTTTTTGTTTTGTGTAATTTTTTTTTGGTATGTTATTTATATATAAATGTTCTGAGATTTTTTTTTGTTCCGTATAATTTTTTTCAAGAATATACTCCGCGCAGAGCCGTTACACAAATTCTATTACGTGCTTTGTTTTCTTACCAAGAAGTTCCTTTGTACCCTTGTACACGATTCGAGTTTTGTTCTCGATTAAAATAGCTAGCTTCTCGTCGGATAACATGTTAGCGTATCGATCTGGTAAAAATAGACTGTATTGTGCGTTGAGCAAGAGACGCGCCTTGGGACCATACTGGGTAGAAACAATTGAACCGGAAGTTATCGTGTAAGGTTTGTCCACTTCCAATTCCTGAATTTTTACATATTCGACTGATGAATTTAGCATTTGTTTTAATGCTTGGGCGTCTAGTGATTGTTTACTCATTTTTTTATAAGATGACAAACACAACTGGAGTTTTTTTTTTACGTAGTGTTATTTATATACCGAAGAAATTTTTTTTCACGGTTCGAGAATTTTTTTTATTTCTACACACCCCATCCAAATTTTTGTTTCGTGTTCATGGCGATGGTGGTGCCCAGTGCTGCAACTCTTTCTCCCAGCGAAGCGTCTCTGCTAACGAATCTTTCGAAAGCTGCGTGCTCTAACTTTCTGTCTGCTTCGTGACGTGCATCCAGATCGGTGCGAGTGGTGTTGTAGGCGATGTCGTGATCTTTGCATGCGGCGTGCAACGGATTCACACCCTTGTCTCCTCTCTCCAATCTTTTCTCGAGTTTGGTACCCGGTCCGCAGTACTGCTAGCCGGGTAAATGCATCTCGAAAGGTAACTTGTTGATGATGTCGTTCACGAGTCCTTTTCCTTCGGCCACGTTCCAGAATCTCGGAGGCAGCGTGTTGATAATTTTAATGAGGTAACCTATGCCCTTGTCGTCGTTCACGATGAAGTTGGAAAGTTTTGTGCTGATCATGTCCACAATTCCTACCTTCTCGTTGTAGAAATTACGATTGCCTGCATTCTCCTCTCCTGCAATAACCAACAATCGGTCTATGAGCTTGCGCACGTCGTCCACTCACACAAACTCTTTGGGCAGGGTGTTGTAGAGTTTGACGCCGCTACCTGTTTTCACCTGGTTCCAAATCGGTTTGATGAGATTTCTGTACTTCTCGCCGCTGCTCGATTTCACCCTATTCTGCGAGTCGTCGTTGTTCTGGTATAAGGCATCCGTCATGATCAAAATTTCCTTGTAACTCTGGTAATCTTCGTCGGTGTAATCTTTCGGCTGCTTTTTGGCAACGAGTTCCCACAGTCCCACCGTACCCGGATACCTGTTCCAACTATCCTTCTCACCTAAATTAACTTTAATGTCGTTGCCTTCGAAGGTGACTTTTGATTTTCCAATCTTCCAAACCACACCGCCGCCTTCGTTGCTCTCCATGCTCGGATACAATCCGAACACTTCATCCTTGTCGAATTTCCCCGTGCTCAGGTAGTCTCGTGCCAAAGGTCCCAACTCGATCTTATCCAAAGACGACGACGTGCTACCTATGGCTCGACGTCGTGCCGGTACGTCCTTCAGTTCGAACGGCGTCGAAGGAATGCTCGAAAAGGGCGTGGGTACGGTGTAACTTTTAGCTGCAAGTGGTACGAGTTCGTTGATCAAATTTTTATTTTGTTCCGTGACGCCTTTAATTTCTTTACCTAGATCGCTGATGGCGTCGATCACAGGTTGATCTTGACGTTTCTTCTCTTCGTAGAATCCGCGATTCTCGGATTTCCAACCTTTGAAGCGTTTCGCGAGGTAATCGCGAAGCTTGAGATTTTCGTCTTCGATTTTTCGTTTCGTCATGACGTTATTTATACACGTCGTTTCTCACAACGTTACAACGTTTAGAAAATCGTTGATTTTGTTTCTGTATTTTCCGTCGTTGGGTTTCCTCGTCATGTCGATCGTCGCAAATCCGAAATCGTCGCTGTTCCAGCAAGAAGAGCAGCGTTCCGAAAATTGAATGTAGTTCATGTCTCCGCCTACGTAGTCATCGTACGCGTGCTTGAGGTTGGTGTGATCTTGACGAAACAAACATATGAAATTAGCGTTGTCGCGTACTAACTGTTTTGGAATTTTGGAAAACGTTTGAGCTAGGAAGAAGCAATCTATTCCTTTGTGACGACCTTGCGTGAAAAAGTTGCGAATTTCATTTTGATTTTCCAGGATGACATCGTCGAACACAACGACTGAATTTTCACGACAATCGTCGAGTGGTTTTATTTCTGAAGCGAACGTTGCAATGTCCAGACCATCGTACAGTTTTATCAGTTGCTGGTATTTAGATTGCTCCAAACTTTTCGAGAAGACGTAGAGGTGCCTGTTCTTCCAATCTAACCAATTCGGTGCGAGGAGAAAATTGTCCACGAGCAGTGTCGTTTTCCCACACCCCGAAGGACCTACGATCAGACAGCGGATGCTGTCGGGAAGCAACTCGCCGTTCTTTTTTTTTTGTTTGACTTTCCGAATCCGGTAGACGCTTCACCACGTTCCACGTACTCACAAGATCACTTCGTTCGCGTCGATCCAACTCTTTTCCGGAAGTCCCAGCCATTTGACAAACAGTTTGTCGCCTTTCCTACGCAATACTTTCTCGATGAGGTACGTGTCGGGATGTTTTGTTTTAGAAAGTTCCTCTTCGTAAAATCTTCCTTTCAAAATCTTGCCGCTACTATCTTTTATTATATACGTGTGTCGGTTTCCGGGTAAAACTCGAACCACCGTAAAAAGTTCCGTGCTCCAATTTTTTGTGAACCCCTTCTCGAAAGTGCGTTTGAATTTGCTGATCCTCACCTGGTCTCCAATTTTGAATTTTGATTTGTTGGTAGTCGTGGGAGTGTACTTTGGACAGTAAACTGTAGAAATTAAACGCTGCTCGTCAGATTTCGTAACGTCAGCCGGCTTCATGCCTATCGTTCTGTGTACCGTATCATTATAGGTGTCGACGAGTTCCGGCAGTATGTCGACCCATTTGTAATTTCCTCGAAGCGTGAATCGTTTCCACATGTGTGTTTTCAAGGTTCGATTAAATCTTTCCACGATGCTGGCTTTGATGTGACTGAAGGTTGAATAATGTCGAATGTCATGTTTTTGAATAAACTTTTGGAATACGGCATTGTAAAATTCTTTACCGTTGTCTGTTTGCAAAAAACGTGGTCGTCTGTCGCTTTTGCGAAAAATTGTCTTGAATGCTTCCGTGACGCACGTTCCTGTTTTGGCTTTCAAAGGTAGAGCCCATGCGAATTTCGAAAACGTGTCTATGACGGTGAGGAGGTACTTGTTGCCCTTGTTCAATTTATGTACATTTTTTAGATTGCCGCTACTCATCTCCACGAGGTCACTTTGCCAGAGGTCATCGATTCCCTTGGTTACCACAGCTAAACGTTCGTAGTTGCGGCGTGCAGGTTTATGCAATTCTTCGACGATGGCTTGCCTAGACATTTTTTAGAGATTACGTTTGAAGAGAAGCACCAGCGTGATGGGATTCAAAGAGGGTGGCACTTCGCTCGTGTTTTGAATGATCAGCTTATCGCCAGCACTCACGTCAAAAACGGTAAGATCTTCGTCTTCGTGTATTTCATATATGTTGCGCGTTTTGTTCCAACGTGCCAGAGGAATGTTTCCTGCTTTCTGGACACCACGATTCGATATCAAGGTCATGGTGGGAACGCTAGCTTTTCTGCCGTGAGACCAGTACGAAAATTCATTTATCTGAATCGTGCCATCGAGGAGAAACTTGTAGTACGGATGATAAGGATGTAACATGTACAGTTTGTTACCTTCGACGAACGTGGAGATTCTCTGCTGATTGGGTACGCTGTTGATTTCGATGGCTTGCAGAGAATGCAGTTTAGCGAATTTAGTATCGACGCTAACGAGGTTGCTGTGAAGCTGTCCCAGTGTATTTTGTACGGGCAACAAATGTTCGACGATGGTATCCGTTACTGTAGAAAATGACGGTTTGATTTTCACTTCTACGTTCAACTGCTTGAAGTTTTCGTTGAGTTCTTGTAATTTGGCACCGAAAGAGGCCAGCGTTGATTCCTGCGTGGATTCCAACACTCCAACTTGATCTCTGATGTTGACAACGATACTCTGAAGGTTCTCGACTTGATTCAATTTCGAACTTTTCTCGGTAAGATAGTTCACGATGCTTCGCATCTCGGTAAACTGCGTGTGAAGGTCGGCGACGCTCTGCGAAGTGGGCAGCGTCGACACCAGCGAAGCAAGTTCGTCTCGAATCTGTTCCACGTTTGCCGTTTCCGTTTCTAGTCGTTTCAGCATACGTGATATGTTCCTTTTCAAAGCGTGTAATTCTTTTGAGGTGGGGAGATTGGGCACCCTACTCTCGAGATCGCTCAACGAACTTTTGATGTCGCTCGAATCGGATAGTGCCGTCACCGCCGTTTTCAATTTTTCCAAATCTTCGCTCGAAGGTACGCTCGTCCGTAACGATTCCAAGTCACCCTGTATGTTGTTCAGTACGTGATGAAAATGAGCAAGATTCGTTTCGACGTTCAAATTTTCTAAATATTCGATCTTCTGCTGAACCGTGCTTAACGTGTCTTGTATGCTCGTCAACGCACTGGCTTCAGCGTGAATATTTTTAATTTCTTCGTTGATCAACTCCAGAGACGCCTGAAGCGTAGCGATGGTGGTTTGAATGTGTTC
This sequence comes from Lepisma saccharinum, assembly GCF_977018435.1. Lineage (NCBI taxonomy): Eukaryota > Metazoa > Arthropoda > Insecta > Zygentoma > Lepismatidae > Lepisma > Lepisma saccharinum. Next base: position 100,228,586 of record NC_139233.1, read on the forward strand.
GAAATCTTGATAAGCCTCCAATTGAATTTTTATGTTCGCGACGCTTTTGCCGATGACCTGCAGTTCGTCTGACGATGGTAGGTTCGTCATGGTATCTTCCAAAGTCTGTAACTTGGATTTAATTTCTTCCAACGTGCCGGCGAATTCTTCTTGTAATTTGGAAACAACAACATGCAAGCGTTCTACATCAATATCCTTCACGACGGTTTGAAGTTCAGAGAAATTCTTTTCGATTGCCGAAGTTCGTTCTTCGGTTTCGAGTTTCAATTTTTCCAAATCTTCATTTTTCGATTGAAATTGCTGCAATTTGAGCAAATCATTTTGAAGCTTATCCACGCTCAACTGTATATTTTGAACATTGTCGTAAGAAGGTACATCGACATAATTTTTTATGAGCGTTTTCAGTTCGGAATCGATTTTCAGAATGGGGTCGAGACATTGCGTTTGGAGCGTAGCGATCTCCGACTCTAAACTTTTGTTTAAGGTCTCCTGCAAAGCGATCAAATCGCTCCTCAACTTTTTAATTCGGACGTCCAACATGAGAATCTCTTCTGCGTGGTCTACATGCTTAGTGTTGCCGAAGATATCGTTAGGCATTTTGGTTAACGGTTATTTATAATAGGATAGACGATTCGTAATTCAACGAAGAGAGGAACAAGTTTGTCGTAATCTTCTAGGAGTTCCACATATAAACAATCTCCTGCAGAAACATCGTACGTAATGTTAGAAAGCATCTTGTCGTGCTTGATTCGAAAAATGTTCTTGCCGGTAGATATTTTGATTTCGCCTACGTTTTCCGGATTCACGATGATTTGAAGTTTTCCATCGATCGGAATTTCGTAGAAATGTAAATTGTTGTTGAAGACGTAAAACATCTTGCCCACATCGTCATCCAATTTCGTCCAAATGCTGTTAAGGTGAACAATCAGTAGACCGTTGAGTTTAGTTAACATGGAAGGTAGAAATTCATGATCTGTCGTCGCGCGGTGTACAGTCTCCATGTTGGTTTGTTTTCGGAAACCAAAGAGATTCATAGGTATGCTGGTTATTTAAGAATACGGTCAAAGTTTTTTGTAATAACAGTCAGTGTTTTTTTTTGTAATGACTAACAAAATGATTTTTTTTTGTTTTGTTTTATGAATCTTCTGTTGAAGATGGGCATATGTTGCAGGTTTTGCTTTCTGCTAAGCGATAGTGCCCCCACGGCAGTGTGTGGATTCCGCATTGGAGAACGCACCTCTTGTCGTCGTTGGGATCCAGGGCAATCTTCCTCACTTTGTTGGTGGTCAACACATGGTCGACACTCTGGATGCACTGTTCTGCTCTTAGAACCGACGACCTGGTCTTGAGGCAATCCACGAAGTCCTCGAATGTGAGATGCTCCCGAACCACCTGTCTGCCGACACCCTTGGCCTTCTTGGTAACGCTGCCCTCGGCTTTGATGGTATAGGCCTTGGCGCGAAGACCTGCAAACTCAAGAATCACGTCTCCGTCCTTCTCATCTTTGAGTTTGCCAGGCACCTTCTTGTTGCGGGCCAGGATACCATACTGGTTCGGCTGGGGATAGCCCGAGGTGTCGAAGAGGTTAGCCAAAGATGGAACTGTGGCTATATCCTCGTATGCGTCGGCTGAGCGAACGTGGTACACCAAGCTGTCCGTGTCCGTGTAGAGAAGCGAGATGTTGTGGCCGTAGTGTGGACGTAATATGTCGTAGTACGTCTCGAACATGTGGAGCTTGCTCAGATCCAGAACCGTGGCTCCAACGTAGATGGGCTTGGTGAGTTTCACCACACCTTGCTTCATGTGAATCAGAGCTAGCTGCTCGTTGTAGATTGTTCGAGACTTGAACAATGGACTCGCGACAAGCTGACGACATCGCTCTTTCCTCGTCACCAATTTTATGTCCACGCGATTCCGTACATTCTCCATGGTCTTGCCAAACACCGCATTATTCATGAGCTTGAAGAAATCCTTATCAAGCTCGGACGTGGCTGCGGTGCGGTATTCAGTGTTAACTTCAATATATGGACGCAACCATGGAGAATGCTCGAACTTGAGGATGCGGTGAACTGCGTGGACTGTGACCCCTCGCTGCATCAACCACCGGAGATTCTGGTAGTGAAGGACGTAATTCTTCTTGGGTTCGAAATCCATGACGAGCTTCGTCTGGTTGGAATCGGGTGGACACTTGAACTCGGGTGCAGGGGGAAGATCGCAGAACAAATCCTGCAGCTTATCGGAGAACTCAAGGTCCACCTCGGCGAAAAATCCATATTCCGAATCGTCGAAACCTTCAACGTCAAATTTGGTAGGATCAGCCCACTCGAACCCTCTAAAAGGGAGTGGCTGCATCATGGAGTGCCCATACAAGTTATTCACGTCCGTGTGTATGATGTAGCTCGACGGTTGGGTGGAGTCGTAGCCAGTAGCCATGTGATGGTTGTTGGCGTGCGCGTGCCGTTGCGACACCTGGACCATGCCACCCCGGATAGCGCGTTCCACAAACAGCATCATGTCCACGTCCGAAAGAAGCTCCAGCTTGATTTTCGTCACCAGAAACATGGCTGACCACGCCAGTCCGGGGAGACTATAGAAGTAGGCGGGATCCAGGTGGTAGATGTTCATTGCGGTCGCCCGGAACGTCTGGAACACGTCGGCGAGGAGCGTCACATCAAGTCTGAGGTAGGCGTCGTGGTAGTCTCCGAGAGTTCGACAACCCAGCTCGCGCCACATGGACTGGGCGTGATGATATTCTTCGTCGGTGATGTTCGAGCCTCGTAGCTGACTGTAAAACTTCGCCTGGGGAGGTAGCGACGTCTCCGCAAACTTGGTAGAGTCGGTGACGTATTCGTAGGGGTAGACCCCCTTACGCCTGAAGAGACCGGCGTCCAAGTTTGGAAAATTTGCAGAGGTAATAAGCATTTGCTCGTTGCTGAGTTTTTTCGTCAGGGCATCGAGGCTGGCCGGGAGGAACCTCAGGGAGTCGAGGAAGCGAAGCTCGACGGTAGAGCATGATTCTGGGATTCGAACCCATTTGCTCACACTGATGTAACGCTCCTCGTTCTCGGCGAGAACGTTAATTCGCATGTCGTCGTACCCAAGATGCTTGATCAGGTGGTGAAAGTCGTACCCCGAGCCGTTGTGAAAAAACACAGGGATGAAGCGTGGGTTCCGGGCCATACGGTTGCAATCATTGCACCAAGGACCAACGTACCTACCGTTAAAGTGATCGTGGTGTCGGACTTTATAGTTGTTGGCGGTGTACTCCTCGACGCAGACAGGGCAAGCGATGGCCTCGTCGTGTCTACGTTGATCGTCGGGGGACAGTGGGAGCATAGACTTGGGGGTCAACAGCACCTTCCCTATCTCGATGGCCTCGACAACCATCCTCTCGAGGAAGTGTTTGGCTGCGTCGGGACCACGGTACACGTAGGGCTCGGGGGCGATGTTTTGGTCTCGTCGCACCACAACATATGCAAAACTGGATGCCTCGTGGAGTTGGTAAGGGGTGGTGGAAGAAACTTCAGGATCGGGATCGCAAGTGGACAGGGGTTTGAGGAAGGCCTCGAAATCCGCGATGATGATAGCGGGGTGCTCCACCATGGCACCGTGCATGTGGAAACACTCCACGGTGCCAGGTTCGGGCAAGTCTGCCACCCCCGGTTCGTTGGCATTGCAGTAGAGCTTGTGGTTAGCGAGCTTCTCGGCAGCGATGTTGGGACCTCTGATGCGTTGATAATCCTGCTGTTCTCGATTATCAAAAATAGACAAGCACCTGCGACAAACTTCTTTGTGGTGTTCGTGTTTGCTTGTTTGGCTCGAAACAAGCCGAGAGAGCGAGCGAATGAGGGTGTAGTGATGGCGAGTTTCATCCTTGATAAGCAGAAGGTGAATTTCCTGCGCACCGTCGTCGTCTACGTCGCTCACCCGGATGGGGTACACCACATTTTCGTCAGTGAGGCCATAAACATTGATGGCCAACCGAGGGTTGTGTGTACGGGCCTCGAACTTGCGAATATCCGAGACCTCCACCGGGTAGTCAATCCCAGCAATAGCATCTTCCAGCTCTGGCTCGTAGGGTAGGTAGTGGTTAACTCGGTGTGGTTGTTTTTTCCAGTGGACAGGGTGCAACGCTGCAAGCACCGACCAAACAAAGCACTTGGCGTCACTGTTCTGAATGTTCAGGACGGCCATCTTTGCCGCGATGGCAGATGGTAAGGGGACGTAGCTGGAGGCGAAGAGAGGCACAAACTTGGAAAGTTTGACGCGCAGTTCGTGACGCTCACCACACAGCGAACCTCCCGAGCCCTTAGCTTCATGTTCTTCTTGCTTTGCCAGCAGCTCCTCGACAAACTTGTTGTAGATGACCTCGAGGTTGTCGACATCCGCCAGATGCAGCGTTTTCGCCTTGGTGTTGTGGCAGAACCTGTAAATTTCACCAGACGGCTTCTTGTACCAGCAACGTAGCGATGCGTAGAATTTAGTGGAGGAGTGCGTAGCCAGTGCATTACTAAGAATAGAAACTATCTCTGCTCGCTTCTCCTCTAAAAAGCTACAAACATCGCAAGAGCCATCCGACAATTAGACGTAATCTCCTAATATTCCCCCGAAAGCAGACTGGTCTGCTTTTATCGCAGGCTTGACGCATTTAGCGGGTGGTGCATTGATGGAGGCTGCTTTTGCCTTCCTCTTGGTGGATTTTGATTTGATTTTGATTTTAGTTTATTTTACTTCGCGTTTTGTGCCTCTTGGCTAATTTGCGAAGATGAGGATGAGTGATGAAATGATGAAATTGATGAATGGACATTCACAAACAACCAAGCCCGACCAGGATTCGAACCCAGGACCCTTGGCGTCGCAGCGCGATGTGCTAACCACTCGGCCACAGGGTCGGGCCCTCTTGGTGGAGGTCGAAGGCTGGGACCCAGATGTAATTTTGCTTAGACAAGTAAGCTTATGCTTCTTGACATACGCAATTGTAATGTGTTTATTGCATCCGGAACACAGTTCGGTGGCAGCCAAATGCTTGCCTGGCACGCAGGTGCGACAATGTCTTGCAAAATGTTTGCTTGATATGGTTTTTTTGCAAACAGGGCAACTTTTCATGGAGCGCATTTTTTGGGGGGTATGTTTATTTATATATGGGTGGTGTTGCCTTCCTCAAATATGTGCTTTAATCAACTCTATAAAGAAATAAAAAAAATATATAAGAAAAATATAATTGTAGATAGAAAAAAACACAATAAATATTGTATGCATGTGTAATTCTATTTAGTTTATTTTTGTTAGACACAAATTTTCTTCAGATTTTATTGCCCATTAGTATATTTTTCCACCAATCTAGTAGAGGTATGAAACTATGAAAATGTACTTGTTTATATATATTCTATTATTTTGGCTGATATAATAGCAAATATATATATATAGCTATTTTGAAATTCTAAAACTTTCAGGTATACTTATTTTTACATGCAAACTTACATCATAAAAAAATTACACAATCGTATTTTTTTTCCATACACACATTTTTTATTTTCAGAAAACAAAATTATTTTCGATCTTTATTTTTTTAAATCAAGCAATAAACATTATTTGTGTTTATAGTATTTGTCGGGCAATAGCAGATAAAACAAGAATGGGTTTTCTACGACCCATAGTTTACGAGTTACAAAACAACTTAGAAATTACTTCTTGAAATTTAAATTTAAAATAACTCGAAAACAGTAAGCACTAATCATTATGTTTCCAATAGGTTGTAGAGTACATTCAATTTTTTATCAAATATCATTAAAATTTTCGAAATAGGGTAAAAACTAAGCCAGCAAATCAAGTTTCTCAAAAAATAAAAAAATTGTCTATATTTTCGAAACTTGAGGGGGTGGAATCGATTTTATTTGCTAGTCGAATAGTTTTCGTCAAATCCTATCCAACAAACCTAAAATCATCATCCTAGGTCAATTAGGAGACAAGAAAATCAATGTCTTGGAAAACATCTTAAGACAAATGTCTTAAGAAAATTTTCTTGACAGACCGGAAGTAACATCTTGACAGACCGGAAGTCGACTTTCTTAAAGATTAAGACAAATATCTTAAGATGTTTTCCAAGACATTGATTTTCTTGGTTCCTATGGGACCTAGAACCACGCAACTTTGGATTATGTATATACCGTTGTTTTTTCCTACATATTTACTAGGGTTCGATAGTGCTGTGGTTGTGTTGTTGCCTTGTAATCAAGAGGTTCTAGGTTCGAACCCGATAAAAGTATATAGTGGTTCGGATCCTACTTTAAAAAAACTGTAGGCCTAGTCCCGATTAGCCTTACTGTGCATAAAATAGACTTAAAACAACAAATCCAACCTAGAGTATCAACAAATTCAAAAAATAGAGTTTCCCCCTGTACACTTGTATAATTGTAAACTCCAAGTTCGATACCCGACAGAGGTGGTTCGGATCCCACTGTAGGTCCAGTTTCGATTAGCCTTACTGTGCATAAAATAGACTTAAAAACAACAAAATCCAATCCAGAGTATCAACAAATTCAAAAAATAGAGTTTCCCCTGTACACTTGTATAATTTTAAACTCCAAGTTCGATACCCGGCAGAGGTGGTTCGGATCCCGCTGTAGGCCCAGTTTCGATTAGCCTTACTATGCATAAAATAGACTTAAAACAAAAAAATCTAATCGAAAATATCAACAAATTCAAAAAAAAATAAAGTTTCCCCTGTACACTTGTATAATTGTAAACTCCAAGTTCGATACCCAGTGGAAGTGGTTCGGATCCCACTGTAGACCCAGTTTCGATTAGCCTTACTATGCATAAAATAGACTTAAAAAAACAAATCCAACCCAGTGTACACGCATCAATACTATCCACTATAAGTAAACTAACATGATCATAATCATTACCCCCTCTCCCTCCGATTGTTACCTCGCTTTTATGTTATTTGCGATGAAGAATAGTTTTTTTCAAGCACATGTTATATATGCTCATATTTTTTTGTTTAGCGTAATTTCGTTGTTTAATCAAAACAACACTTTCTGTTCACTAACGCCGCTCGCAATTATTATTAACACACACACATGCAAAAAAATAACAAAAAAACAAAACTTACCTACAAAAAGCTGCTAGCAATTTAACACACACAAAACAGTAGTATAATTGCGTAAATTTTAGTTTTATAGCTGGTCAAGCAACTTGTGTGCGTATAACTTATGCTGATATGGTACTCACCTGACAGACCAAACTAATTCGGTTTCTATTACACTTGATATTACACTTGGTATAGCGTACACTTTTATGCGACTACCCAGTAGCAATACTCGACTGCAACTGATGTGCGCGGGGTTTCTAATAGAAACTTATACCTGTCGGTAGCTAAAATTCCATGGTTAGTTCGAGTTACGTGTGCATGGCCTTTGACGATAAATAATAACAAAAAAAAACAACACACCCGTCCATCATGATTTGGATCGCAGCCTTTGGAGCTTTCTGCATTGTAGTCGTCATAATATGGGTCACCTTGGCATACTATAGAAAATCCAGCAAGAAGAATGACGAAAAAGCAGACAAAAGCCCTGGCGTGTATCACGTCCCCGATTCGCCGGATGTCGATTAATACCCGAGCATTCCTGGCGTGCCCGGCAGCGAAACCAACACAATACCGCCGAGGCCACCCGTACAAAGACCGACCGGAACTGGGCCGAGCAGACCTTCGGGTGGGAACAATAACGCGGGAGACAATCAGACGCCAAAGCCTCACGTTCCCACGCTAACTCATCCAGTTACCAGCAGCACTCTGCCAAATAACCAAAATACTACAACAACAATTAACCCACCCACTATTGCCGGCACCACCACTACCATACAAAAAAAACACGTGAAACTCTACAGAGGTGTGGTTATCTACAACCGCAGCCGTTAGAACCTTTTACTTTTTTTGGTTGGGCACCACGCACCCTGGCGAGGTTGTAGGGGCCAGGCATCCTAAAAAACAACAATTATTTATTTGTTTGTTTGCCTCACAATACAGGTGCGCGCGCGCGCGTATGCATGTGCAGCACATCGTTTCCGCGAGAGAGGTTTACAAAGGTCGCGATATACCAGCTCTAGGTCTCTCTCTTCATCTTACAGCAATGTTTTTATCTCTATCTTTTTTAGTTGCAGGTGGGTTGCCAACACACTCTAGTTAATAATGCTACATATTATACACACACACGCACACACATACTGTGTTGCCATCTATTCATCCATCTCTTTCTCTTTTACGGCTGTGTGTGTTTGTTGCCGGTTCTCCTTGCCCAGTGTATGTATGTTACGCCAGTATATAAATTGGCTAAGCCCTTGCCAAGTAAAAAAAAGCTGTAGGTAAATATTAGCAACATTGTCGGTTGTTTAACTTTTCCCCCTCTCTCTTTTTCTCCTCTTTTTTTTGTAAAAAGCTATGGCAAAAATACCAGTAGGTTGGCAACACTGCTTTATGCACTGTAAGGTAAGTCTTAAGCAGTGTTGTCAGCTCCTTGCTTTAGGTTAGGTTAGACCAAAAAAAAACCTTGGTGATTTTTTCGAGTAAAGTGTTGGCAACACTGCGAGCACACAAGTGCCAGCTCCTTGCTTTAGGTTAGATTAGACCAAAAAAAACCTTGGTGATTTTTTCGAGTAAGGTATTGGTCACACTGCGAGAAAATAGAGCTTATGCCTTACAAGAGCAGACCATTAAAGCAAGCCTCAAGCAGTGTTGCCAGCTCCTTGCTTTAGGTTAGGTTAGACCAAAAAAAACCTTGGTGATTTTTTCAAGTAAGGAGCTGGTAACACTGCGAGAAAATGGGGCTCATGCCTTACGAGAGAAATCCATTAAGGCGAGCCCCACCGAGCCCCATTTTCGGTTGGCCAACCGGCCCACCTACACTACTACGAACAGATGTTAAAAAATCAAAACAAAATAGTTTACACGGGTGTTATTTATTCACAAGGTTCTAGGGTTCGAGTCCTAATGTTGGTAATATGCAGAATGACTTTGATTTAATTAGAAAGTGAGTTACTATTCTAGATTAGCCTTGACAATGAAATAGAAATGGCTGCATTTGAAGTCTTGTAACCAAGGGGGCGAGGGTTCGATTCCCCTCTGGAACTTTTGTTGGCCTTTGTAAAACAGTCCCGATTTACTGTAATGCATAACGTTTGAGTTTTTGTTTCATCGGATATCGAACGTGGAAACCTTTGATTACAATGCAACCACTTTTCCACTAATGCATAAAGAGAAAGCATGTTCTAATGTTTTGATATGTGGTGCCAGCACCGTTACATTTAATTCATAAAGAGTAGACAACACAAGCAAGATAGCCGACACTATCGTTTTGTGATCATAGAGATGGAGGTCGCAGATTCAACTCCTTCCAAATGGGGACATATTCTATGTTTCAATTCCATGTAACATTCTAAAGTTAAGTCTCGATTAGCCTCAACGCATCAAGGGGAATTAACCTAAAAGAAACAAGCACGATGGCGACAGATGTGGTAAAAGCAAATGGAATTAGTTTATATTAGTGTTTCTTTATGGTGAGAAGAAAAAGTATAGAATCACTGCTAGTAATAGAATAATAATAAAAAGACTTGCTTTGCATATCGAGCGCTTTGCAGAAAAGCTCTAATGCCGTCACCAAGATGGCAGACGAATAAAAAGAAATTGTTACACGTACATTCTTAGCGATTGTCGGAAATTGTGTTCTGAGAGGAAAATATCAGTATTTACAGGCAGGATATTATATAAGTGGGGAGCCTATAGTAAAGAGACCGCTGTAGGAGAGAGAACATTGTAGAGGGAATCTGAAATACCTCTACGTTGCGGATTAGCCGTGCGGGTACTCGTAGATGGAATTGGATGACAAGGAATTTGGTTTTAATTTTGCCGTTAATGATTTTATGCACAAATTTCATGTCTGCTATTTCTTGACGAGTGTTTGGTCACTGTATCTTCAAACTAGACATAATATCTGTTTCTTGGAGATGTCTGAGAGAAGGAATTCTATGGCGAGCAATTGCGAGGAAAAAAGAATCAATCCTGGAAAGATTATTTTAGAAGCCATAGTCCAGATGGGGGAGCAGTATGCAATAGTGGGAGAGATAAAGGATTTAAAAAATATGCTAATGGCAGTTTGGTTTTGGATTTAAGGGAACCTGTACAGAATACCAAGGAGACGCATGGCTCGTTTAGTAGTATATGTAATGTGATCATTTAGGTTTAGATTTTCATCGATGATAAAACCACGATCTTTTTGAGAGGAAACGTTTGTGATGGGACAGTTTTTGAGAGTAAAAAGAAATATCAGTTTGTTCCTTTTTAAGGAAATGGTGAGGCAGGAGCATTTTTGAGGATTCAATTCAAGTTTCGACTGGCGAACCCACACAAGTAGTTCTGTAAGAGCTTTTTGTGGGATTAGTGAATCGCGTTAGGATTAAATTTCTTTGAAGAGTTTACAGTCATCGTCAAAGAGAAGTACATTTATGTGAAGAGAAGACAGTCTGTCTGGCAGATGAACCATGTCCAGAAGGAACAAAAGTGGGCTTACGACACTCCCCTGAGGGACACCGGACAGGACGGGTAGGAAGCTGGAAGAGGAGCTAGAGAGGAAAACACGCTGCTCTCGTGCATGCAGATAGTCTGTTAGCGAAGATAGAAGTTTACCATGGATGTGAAATCTGGATTGTAATTTATGAAGAAGGAGATGATGGTTATTTTTATCGAAAGCTTTTGAAATGTCCAAATATATAACGACAAGCTGGGAATTGTTTGAGATAGACTGAGTAGCATGAGAAAATAATACCGATAGATTGGTGAAGCAAGCAAGAGCTGCCTGAAGAAGAAAACCATGCTGAGCAGTATTTATAATGGGAGATGTGAACTTCAGGAACCTGCCTTTGATAGAGAGAGGTGACAAAAGAGTGATTGGTCGATAAGATTTTACAGAATATTTGTCTCCAGATTTATAGATCGGTACAACATTTGCACGTTTGAACAGTTCAGGAAACACACCTGCATAATAACACTGGTTTAGTAAGAGACACAGAAGGTGAACCAAGGAGTCGGCAGTGTTGTGAAGGAAAATTGTCGGAATTTCATCGGAGCCTAAGGACCGGCACAACGGCAAAGAGAGGATGAGAGATTTGACTACTTGAGGGGAGGTTTTGACCGAGGAGAGAGTGTGGGAACTAACAGACTTAACATGAGGAAGAGGTTCGGAAACTGTCTCTGAGGAGACATTTCATGATAAAAAGTGTTAAAAAATTGTGCTCTCTCGTCTCCAACAGCGGTGTCAGAATTATTTACAATTTCTATAGGCACACGAAGATTCTGTTTTCTCGAATTTAATAACGAGTATAACTTCTTCGGTTCAGCAACACACTCGGCTGCTGTGTTATTTACATACTCAATATACCTTGTTTTGAGTAAATATTTTGAATGTCTTCGAATATCACTAAACGTTTTGTGGGCATGTTCATTCGGGTACTGTTTGCACAAGTTCCAGGAAGGATTTTTGTTTTTCAATGTAAGGATAAGTTTTCTGTCGAACCGGATTGCATATTTTGCAGAACGCGCTTTCTTCGTAGGCTCAAAGTCCTTTATTACAACATGGAGGGCTTCCAGGAACATCTCCACGGTGTCGTTGACCTCTTCCTCTTCCAGCAGAAACCAGGGATAGGCATCGAGTGCTCGCCGGACGTCGTTCCAGGGGGTTTTTCACCACAGGCGGCGAGGAACGTTCTGGGGGTGGAGATTGTCGACCTTCACAGCGGAGGGGAGGCTCACAGCGTCATCGAGAGAGGTATGGTCCGTGGGTAGCAAATTCCTTTCAGGTGTTATCTCTAGTTCTCACAATGTTGCCAGCACATAGTCGAAATTGCTTTCTCTACACGTTTTGTGCATGTTATGCTGCTTCAACCCCATGCTGTGTATGAAAGTGTCGAGAAACCACTGATCACTTGAACAATTTACGATTCCAGTTGTTGGATTTTCCCACCCAATGGAGAGATTGTGAAGTCACCACACAACACAACATTTCCACATTTCATATCTCATATCTGTTGCATTTTGTTTTGAGTCACCGGGGTTCAAGTGGATGTCGCCGAACCTGAGAGCGAGGCAAAGCAGGTGAAAGTGCTGGGCGACGATTTGCTTACCTCGTGGTTGGTCCTCTTGGGTCGGTGACCGCTACATGGCTGCCGAGAATCCACGGACTCATCCAGTAGTAATGCACCCGCGTTCGGGTCGATAAATCAATTGATTGGAAAAGATCGATCAAAGATCAATTGATGACGCAGCAGTTTTTTTTGTGACGTCACAAAATGGGCGTGGCTTTTTTTGTAAGGATGATTTTGATTGGTTGTGACGTCATAAATGGGCGGGGCTTATTTTGTAAGGAGTGTTTTGATTGGTTGGAGGAATTCGGGTTTTTCCCGCGGGAGTTTCCGGTGTCTGAAAACAGATGGCGTTGATGTGTCAGAAAGTCTGGGGTGGGGAGGAGGAAAAGAACGCGGTGACGGTTGGTTTTCTCGGAATTGGAGTACGTTTTTTCGGGGTCTGAAAACAGATGGCGTTGATGAGTCACGGGTTTTTCCAGTGACGGTTGGTCGGTAGTTTCCGGTGTCTGAAAACAGATGGCGTTTATGAGTCAGATAGTCTGGGGTGGGGAGGAGGAAAAGTAGGCGACGCGGTGACGGTTGGTTTTCTCGGAATTGGAGTACGTGTTTTCGGGGTCTGAAAACAGATGGCGTTAATGAGTCACGGGTTTTTCCAGTGACGGTTGGTCGGTAGTTTCCGGTGTCTGAAAACAGATGGCGTTGATGAGTCAGAAAGTCTGGGTTGGGAGGAGGAAAAGTTTTTGTTATGTTATTTTGGCATGTGACGTCATATATAAATCGGAGTACGTGTTTCCGGTGTTTGAAAACAGATGGCGTTGATGAGTCATTCTAGGGAATTCCAGGAATTGGGCGTGTCTGTTTTCTGTCTGAAAGGAACATGTTCGAACATGTTTTAGGTTGAGCGCGCCGAATATAATTCGAAAATACGTCACGAAGACAGTACTATATAAAAAAGAAAAATTGTGTACGTACCGCAGAACTGTTGATCGAAGCCTACCGACCGGAGATCATAACCGAGAGTGGCACATCTGTTGCGAGAGTGAAGAAAATTGAAAAGGTAAGAGACAAATATTTAGTTTTAGTGTTCTACCTAGAACAATGCAAATCGCTGGTCAAAGACTATCATCACCTTCACACAGTGAGAATCGTAAACATAGATACATCTTTCTTTTGAAGCAGACAGTTTAATGCAGAAGAGGATGACGTTTAACAGTGATCGATGGTGGGGGTGGGCTCCCGGTCCTCTTCTGCTAGGGGCGGGTTATATATATCCAGCATAATCACTAAGCATTGCAGTCTACTAGCGATACACATAAAAACACAAGATTGAACCAGAAAGCCGCTACAACATTGATAACAACATGGATGTCGTTATTCGAGGTACTTTCACCGACACTGAATTGATTTTGAGACATGAAAAAAATTACATTGTCCTAAATAGCGATGAGTACCCATCATGCGTGTACAAATCAGATGCGATCTTCGACACTTACAAGAACAGATTCCCCACACGAGAAGACAGATTCAGATCTATAAACATTATAGGAGAACTTTACTTCACCTTCGAGGGCAGTGGAGAAAACATAAAAGTGGAAATCAGCAACGCCTCCGGAGAAGTCACACTAAATTTTGAACAATGGCGAAAATTTCTCTCTTACCATGAAACCCTCATGGAGGAATTCCAGCGACGACTAAATCGTAATGACTATGTGATTTTCGCTTATTGGTAGTCTACTTTTCGTCTATATAAATCTGATATATTCTTGAAATAGAAGGAGAAACAGGAGGCACCAGTTGGCGCTGCCGATTGGCTCTAGTGTCATTTCGGTTACGCATTCTCAAAAACAAAATATAAGAATTAAAATAGATTCCGTTCCATGTAGATATCGGCTAGAAAGAAAAGTTATCAGATATGTAGCACATGCTAGAATAAACAATGTTATCAGAAATAAACTGAAAAATAATTACCTGGCTCTATACCGACGGAGAGTGGCGTGGAGCCTTTAACATAATTAACATATTTTCTGTCTAATTTCAGATGTCGACACTCCCTCTCGGATTCAATTTGGTGTATGGCGATATTAAGGAGACATCAGCAGGTCCGACAGAACGAAGAAACTTATGGAGTAAAACACATGGAAGACAGGTTGAAAAACACATCGGCAATTATGTGAATTTCTGTGAAGACAATGGACTGGCGGAAGAGTTATTGGCAAAATTAGAAGAGACATGTAAAGATATCGAGGTATCGGTGGACTGTTTGGTCAAAATATTTACTTACATTGTTGACAAGAAACGAGATGCGCCAGTGTTTGGCGATTTTGTAGAGAATATACAAAGAGCGCAATATGTACCTTCCCATCTATCTTTAAGAATATGTTTCGAATTGTTGGAGGTGTTTAAAGGTGTGAGAAATGAGAAGGGTGAAAATAAGAAGACAGGGGAAACAGGGGAAAATATACATGAACGAATGATGGAAATGTTGAAGAAAAGGAAACTTAACGAGTAACTAACACATACTAATACACTAACATCTACCAGTAGTGTAACAAAATATGTAAAAATATCTAATAACCTGTAGTACGAGTTGAAATAAAAAAGTTTGTATATGTAGAAAACTTGTAATTTTTCTGTAGAAGTTCAATGTGTTAATAAAAGATTTTGTACAGAACAATTTTGTTTTTGTATATAAATAGTATTAGAATGCCTAAGACAGGATACAAACCCTAAAAGTTTAATGAAAAAAGTACCACGAATCCTGACATTAACTATGTTTTGATAAAAGAGGTACCGGATTCGAAACCCTCCAGACATGGTTCGAATCCTGGAATTGCCTATGTTTGCATAAAGAAAACCCGGATTCGAATCCCGCTCAGGTATGGTTGCGAATGTTGACGGAGACCCTGGATTCGAATCCTGCAATTAACTAAGGTTCCCTAAAAACATGTTTGATTCTGCTCAGGTATGGTTGTGAAATGTAAAAGGGTACTTACAACATGTAACAAATCTTGGCCATCCATGTTGCTGCCCAGATGAAAAGGAGATGAACTGGAGGGAAGGATGTCTGCAGAAGGAATTCTATCCACTTCCGTATAGACACACATCTGCATTTATTTTTTACAACGTACGTTAGAAATCTGCATATGAGATCACGACGTTTTTGTGAGGCACAACATTTCCTTGATGAATTTCACAGAAGTTCCTTGTTCCGTGTCAGCACATGTTCTACGAACAAGACTTCCTTATAGAGACGGACATCTGGTATAATTTTTTGTAATTGATGAATTTCACAGAAGTTCCTTGTCCCGGGTCAGCACATGTTCTACGAACAAGACTTCCTTATAGAGACGGACATCTGGTATAATTTTTTGCAACGCGGTTTCCTAATTTCTTTATTTGCAATCGTAGACCCACCTTCCGACCACTCTACTGAAAGGTCTCGGCGTGCAGATTACGAATATGTAATCAGATTCGCTCTACGTCAATTAGGGGAGGAGCTAGAGGGATTTTAAGATTTCGATTTTTTCACTTTTTTTTTTTTTTTTTTTTTTTTTTTTTTTTTTTTTTTTTTTTTTTTTTGCGAAAATTTAAAATCGCTGTAGCTCGGCTCCTAATTGAGCTAGGAGGGTGATCGATAGCTTGTCGGACTCGGAGTGAAGTCCTCTTTCCGGTGAACCAGGTTTCATTGTTCTAGGACCGGTGGTTTCCTACTTTCTTTATTTTCAACCGTAGACCCACCTTCCGACCACTCTAACGAAAGGTCTCGACGTGCAGATTACGAATATGTAATCAGATCCGCTCTACGTCAATTAGGGGAGGAGCTAGAGCGATTTGAAAATTTCGATTTTTTTTTAACCTTTTTTTCTGCGAAAATTTAAAATCGCTGTAGCTCGGCTCCTAATTGAGCTAGGAGGGTGATCGATAGCTTGTCGGACTCGGAGTGAAGTCCTCTTTCCGGTGAACCAGGTTTCATTGTTCTAGGACCGGTGGTTTCCTACTTTCTTTATTTTCAACCGTAGACCCACCTTCCGACCACTCTAACGAAAGGTCTCGACGTGCAGATTACGAATATGTAATCAGATCCGCTCTACGTCAATTAGCGGAGGAGCTAGAGGGATTTGAAAATTTCGATTTTTGCAACTCATATGAGTCAGGAAGACATCTGCGTTGAATAACAGAATGTGTCACTGTTAAAAACCATCTTGTAAAGACGGTTAATTGATTCCGAGAATTTACATGAGCCTTCGTATCAGTCAGAAAAACATCTGCTGAAGACGTTTGACGATTTCTGAGAATTTTACATGAGTTGTCATATCTCCCAGGAAACCATCTGGTGAAGAAGGTTAACTAGCCGCAGTAGAACCGTTAGGAACGGAAATAACTGCTTTGTCATGCTTGCGTATATAAAGAAAGGCGTTCTCTCCACAACACAGTGTTCGTGAAACAGTCATCGTACGATCATGGATGTACAGTTATCCGCTGACAATCTGTTAGCACGTTATCGTGATGGATATTACACAACACATGGACAGTTGCGGGAAGTGTTGACGATCATCGCGCAAAAAATCATCGCGGGAGAAAGTATCTCCCTAGTAGAGGAGTATGACCGTCTACTACAGACCGTGACATCATTCGTACCCGATCTTACCGGAGAAGGATGGAGAGATATTTCCGAAGAGTCGCCAGCCCCGTCATCGACACCTGATCCTGTATCCAGAGTTGCCGAGGAGAAGCAGATAGCCGTCACATCACCAGGAACTTCCAGAAACACCGCATCCGGATCAGACCTGGAACCTTTACCAGGACCGTCATGGAGACCGGACGCTTTACCCTCAGCAGAACCGTTATCCCAAAAGGCTTCTGTATCAGATAGAAGAGGTAAGAAAAGAAAACGTGATACAGTGCCTCGTGAACAAATAGGGAACATAATATTACATAACATTCAAGAACGTGAATATCCCAAATTCCGTTCCAAAGGACGTCGTGTGGAATTCAGTTTCTCGCATCCTCCAGAAAATGTCGATCCTCACACATGGATCCGTGAAGGTGTTGAAAATCTTCTCACCTACGTTAAGAAAGACACCAAGGATGAAGACAAGATAGGTTTAACTCTCTCTAACATATCTGACCCAACCGTGAAAGATATTTATATCGGGTGGCACAGAAGCGACCAGTTACACAGTGATATGGTGTGGAACATTATGTATAAAATATTGCAGAGTGCGAAAACATTCACGGCTACAGATCGGTTAATTTTGCGAGCCGACCATGTCGATATACCTGTCGGAGGTGGTGGAGGTAAACGAACATATTGTTTACCTAATTACATGTTAAGCACGCAAAAAAAGAGCATCGTCGGTGTGCCGAATAGGAAAAAACCACTCTGTTTAGCTGAAGCTTTGGTAATAGGAAAAGCCCATGCTGATAATGATCCGTCCTATTCACAGTATCGAAGAAATAGAAATCTTCTTAAACCTGTTTTCGAACTTATGCGGAAAGCAGATGTAGATCTGACAGACAATGCGTGTGCCGGAAGCGGAATTCCTGAACTGAGAAAATTTCAGCAAGTTCTCACAGATCATAAAATTATTGTATACAACAATCTTCACGATGCTAAAGATGTTCTGTTTGAAGGACAGGTTGAACATGTTTCAAAATTTATATACCTTCTGTATGATAATACCAGACAACATTATGATGTGATAGTGAACCGTGTTGGAGCATTTGCAGCAAAACAAGAATGTCATGGGTGTAACCAGCTCATATTTGGTAAACCTCATAGTCACATGTGTAAGCAATTATGTTGTATGTGCCGTGCAACTCCACCGTGTGTACCTGAACCAGGTGTCCGTAGAACATGTCAGACATGTCACCGAAATTTCAGAAATGAACAGTGTTTCACAAATCATGTTTCTACACCATTCCGAAACGGTACTGTCTGTAGCGAAATCCAACAGTGTCCCCGATGTTTCAGAATTATTCTCACAAACAATAGATATGAGAAAGTACATAGATGCAACATGAAATATTGTACTGTGTGTAATTGTGTGAAACCTGTAAATCATTTCTGCTACATGCCTATACCGAAACCTAAACAGAACTCAAAATTTCTATTTGTGTTTTACGACTTCGAATGCTACACCGATATTCCTTATTCTGACAAAGAAAAAACTTTTCTTCATGTTCCGAATCTTATCGTGGTGCAGACAGCCTGTCACGCATGTCACAAAAAAGAGGATTTAACAGCTCCATGTTCTGTTTGTGGAACAAGGCAGTTTATATTCTGGGATGACCCTGTAGATACATTCCTGTCCTACCTGGAATTGCAACATAAGTTTTCCAACATAACCATCTGTGCACACAATGCACGAGGTTACGATTGTACATTTTTATTACGGAGAATGTTGGAAAGAGAAATGAAACCTCGTGTTATCTTAGATGGTACCAAAATTGTCTGCATGACATACCAAAATCTCCATTTTGTAGACAGTCTCAACTATGTTCAGTCAAATCTTGCAGGATTTTCAAAACTGTTTGGTTTACCTGTGCAGAAAGGACATTATCCGCATTTGTGGAACACTTACAAGAATAGAAATTACATAGGGCCACCACCTCCTCCTTCTGCATACGGATATGAATATATGAAAACGGTTGAAGATCAACACAGTTTCATGTCCTAGTACAACAATGAATGTGAAAAAAATATACCTTTTAACAACAAAAACGAACTTCTCCAATATTGCATCAAGGATGTGACGCTGTTGAGACAAGGATGTCTAAATTTGAGGCAGAATTTTCTAGACATATGCAAAATAGACATTTTCAGGGACTGCATCACGATAGCATCTGCCTGTTCATTAATTTACAGACAGAAATTTATGCCGTCTAACACTATTGGAATAATCCCTAAAGGAGGTTACCATCATGCAGATCAGATGTCCAAGTTCGCATTGAAATGGTTAACCTATGTTGAAGAACAGAATCATGTAATACTTCTTCACGGTGGACGTACTCGTGAAAAATATGTCATAGGAGGACGTTACAAAGTGGACGGCTATCACGAGGAGACGCAAACAGTGTACGAGGCGCTTTGATGCTACTGGCATGGTTGTCAACGCTGCATATCAATTAACAGAGATATGTATCCGAGAAACGACGACGAAGAAGAAACAGATCAGGATAGTAACAGTCAGAAATATAACGACATGTTGAACACAGCAGCATTCAGATACGAGACAACATGCCGTAAACTTGAGGCTCTACGTTCTGAAGGATACCGTGTCGTTACAATGTGGGAATGTGATTTTAACAAAACATTGAAAGCCGATCCTGAACTCGATAGACATCTATCGACGCATCCTATCGTCTGCTGCATTCCTTTAAATCCACGAGACGCCTTATAAGGAGGAAGAGTTGAAACAGTCAGGACGTATTACAAAATCAAGGAAAATGAGAAATTACAGTACTATGATTTTACAAGTTTGTACCCTTATGTCAACAAATACTGTGCCTATCCTGTCGGTCATCCTACCATATTTCTAGGAACTTCTATTCCTTCGGTGAATGAGGTTTTGAACATGGAGGGGCTCATAAAATGTACTATTCTGCCACCAAAAGCCCTTTTACATCCTGTTTTACCTACAAAAATGCACGGAAAACTGATGTTTGTCTTGTGTAACGAATGTGCTATCAGATTAAAATGTGAAGGTACGTGCAGCCATTCCGATGAACAACGCACACTTTCGAGGACTTGGGTCATCGCCGAGGTGCGTAAAGCTTACAGTTTAGGCTACAGAGTACTGTCAGTGTCGGAAGTGTGGAAGTATGAAACATCGATGTACGACCCTGTCACAAAAACTGGAGGACTTTTTGCTGGTTATGTCAACACCTTCTTGAAAATAAAACAGGAAGCGAGCGGCTGGCCTTCATGGTGTCAGAACGACGAGGATAAAAAGAAGTACATACAGAAATATTTCGATAAGGAGGGTATTCTATTGGAAGAAAACAGTATCGAAGTCAATCCTGGTAAACGTACTCTGGCTAAACTTTGCCTTAATTCTTTATGGGGCAAGTTCTGCCAACGGGACAACCTTTCCCAGACGACCATCATCAAGGAATCGAAAGATTTTCTCGATAAAATGACTGATCCAAATATAATTATCGGAGGAGTCGTATTCATCAATCAGGACACCGTTTTAGTGAACTGGAAATATGTTGAAGAGGCTGTCAGTCTGAACAGGAAAGTAAATGTTCCTATCGGAGCCTTCACAACATGCCATGCTCGTCTGAAACTGTACGAACTTCTCGAAAAGTTGGGTGATAGGATATGTTATTGTGATACAGACTCTGTAATTTACGTAGATAGTCCTGAAATGGAGTATCACCCACAGACAGGTGACGCACTAGGAGAACTCACCGATGAATTGGCAGATTTCGGACCCGATGCAGTTTGTGAACAGTTTGTCTCAACGGGACCGAAAAGTTACAGCATGAAAATAACAAAACCGTTCTCCGAACCGCAGTATATCTGTAAAGTGAACGGAATCACATTGAATACCTCCACATCGGAATTGGTCAATTTCGATACCATGTGTGATATGATAAACGATGAAAAACCTGAAGTTATGGTCGAAAATATTTTCAGGATCAGAAGAACAAAACAGTTCCAAGTAATCAGTACATATGAAAAAAAGCTGTTTCAGCCTGTACTGTTGAAACGACGTTTCGACGATGAACATTTATCGTATCCCTTCGGATACTGTGCTGACTAAAATATGGCTTTAGTGGTCCAGAGTTTGAACCCTTCTTCGGACCGTCAGTGTATAAAATGTGTTTACAATGTGCCAGATCTTCATTTTTCTTCAAATCTCCAGTATAAAACATGTTTCCTAAACTTTCCCATCCTTTCACCATGATGGTCTGCGGAGCATCAGGAAGTGGAAAAACTACTTTTGTGACAAATATGGTCGACTCCATCGTTCATCTTGTCGATGGAACCGTGAAGAAAATCATATGGTGTTACGATCAGGAGAACAGTATTCCGCAAAATCTTCGAGATGTGCAATATCATAAAGGTATCGTCGATTGGCAGTCGTGGAACGGAAAAACCCCTACTCTC
This sequence comes from Lepisma saccharinum, assembly GCF_977018435.1. NCBI lineage: Eukaryota > Metazoa > Arthropoda > Insecta > Zygentoma > Lepismatidae > Lepisma > Lepisma saccharinum. The sequence goes on from NC_139233.1 coordinate 100,249,842, forward strand.
ATAATCCTGGATGATCTTATGATGGTTGCTCAAGGAGAAAAAGTCGCTGACCTTTTCACAAAAGGCAGTCATCACAAAAACATTTCGGTGGTGTTCATAAAAAAGAATCTTTTTCATCAAGGGAAAAATTGCAGAGACATATCGCTGAACGTAAAACATTTCGTTATTTTTAAGAATCCGCGAGATATGAACCAATTCACTGTGTTTGCACGACAACTTCATCCTCACCGCATGAAGGAACTCGAAAAAGTATATATAGATGCTACCACTCAACCTTTCAGTTATTTGTATATTGATCTTTCACAGTCAACACCGGATCCTTTACGTTATCAGACAGACATTTTTAACCAGAATTACTCAACTGCATATCTTCCTCAGGAATGTTTAAAACATCGAGATGAGGAGAACGAGGAAGACACGTACCAAATCACGTTCTAACAGGAATTCGACTTCTTTCAAGAAAAATTCCCCTTTTTTGCACGTGTTGAAAAATTCACCGACCAAACTCCGTAAATCGTTGCTGAAAAGTGCTCCGAAGAAGACAATCCGTTTCATCAGCGAATGCTGCCTGAACGTTTTAAAAGGAAACGTGAAGATTAAACCGTCCACAAAACGTCGTCTGGCCCCTTACAAGACGGTCTTACGCAATCTCGTGAAACCGAAAGTGAACATCGAAAAAAGAAGAAAACTTCTTGTGCAGAAAGGAGGATTTCTACCCTTACTTCTAGGGTCTTTGTTATCGGGTCTTCTCGGTACTCTCATTCCTCATTGAAAAATGGCATCTTCTTACAAAAAGATGATCGTCCTTTCACCGGAACAACTAGCACGTATTCGCGGTTCCGACTTGTCTGTAACTCAAAAATTATCCGTTCTGGATAAGAAAATGAATGATATTCTGAAAATGAAAAATATATCAGACGATCAAAAATGGCGGCTTTATAGAAAAGAACTGGACGAGTATTTATGGCTGAGTCGAAAATCCCAAGAACCATTACAAATTCCTATTGTTCAAGATAACGACGGTTCTTCTACTATTTCGCCAGGATCGACGTATTTTCCTCCGAACCTAGCAGAGACGTTACCCCGTAATACACGTCATCAGTTACAAAATATCATCGACGAGTACCAATCTACGGCTCAACATTTGATAGACGAACGTCAGGAAAAAACACTTCCTGATCCGAAGACGTTGAACTTCTCAGCGTCGTCAACGGAAAGCCCTGGACCGTCTCATCGACAGAAACAGAAAAAGAAGAAGAAAGTGGCCGTCCGTGTTTCCAGAAAAACTACACCTTTTCTGAGAACACCTGACGCATACAAGCTGGTTCCTTTGAGAAAAAGCCGTAGACAGAGAGATCAGTCATGGGAGTCCCTAAGTTAAAACACGATAAAATCCTCACCAAAATATATTACGATCCCCGACACCGTGCTTCATTCTCATCTGTAGATCGTTTATGGAACGCGGTACGGGATAAAAATATATCCCGCAATACGGTGAAAAAATGGCTGATGCACCAGGAAACGTACACTCTCCACAAACCTGCGAGAAAAAGGTTCCTCCGGAATCATTACAATGTGTGGAACATAGACATGCTTTGGGAAGCTGATCTCAACGACATGACTTCGATACAAAAACATAACGATGGATACAGATATCTTCTGACAGTGATCGATGTATTCTCAAAATATGCCTTTGCATTACCGCTAAAAAATAAAACAAGCAATTCGGTAACCGAAGCTTTCAAAACTATTTTCGGACGAAGCAGACGAAAACCCGTCACACTACAGACCGACCAAGGAACAGAATTCACGAATTCTACATTCCAGAAGTTCTTAAAAAATGAAAATGTAAATTTTTCGATCGCTTCAAATTATCCTGTGAAAGCAAGTGTAGTGGAACGTTTCAACAGAACATTGAAAGAACGAATGTGGAAATATTTCACATCGAAACAAACAAGACGTTACGTAGACATTTTACCGCAACTTCTCGAAGGTTACAATACAACTATCCACAGTTCCATAGGAATGCCACCTCGAGATGTGAACGAGTCTAACGTTTACATCGTGTGGAAACGTCTCAACAAACCTGACAAACATATTTCACAACCGTCTTCAGATCTGAATGTTGGTAATTTCGTACGAATCTCTGTCGTCAAAGGACATTTCGAGAAGAGATACGAACAATCGTGGTCACGAGAACTTTTCAAAATCCACTCCCTTGTTCAGCGATCACCTGTACCTGTATACATATTAGACGATTTAAATGAAGAACCTGTAAAAGGTACATTTTACAAACATGAACTGCAAAAAGTTTATTCGGATCCTGACGAAGAGTATAAAATTGATAAGATTTTGAACAGCCGGGGAAAAGGTAAAAATTTGGAATACCTGGTTCGCTGGCTCGGATATCCACCTAGTTTCGATTCGTGGATCAAGGCATCTTCCGTAAAACAGTTATCAGAAAAATAATTTCCAAAACATATTTATATCAAAATATATCGTCACCATGATCCAGTGAATTCCTTGTGTTCGACGAGAATGGACGATAATTTCTATGTTTACCTTCCGTCATCTGCATCGGAGAATTATTTTCCGAACAACACGCTGACCCATTTCAACGTAAAACTTGCAAAACGGATCGATCTGTCTCCAGAATTGTGGGAAGTCGGATTAGCAGAACTGCATTATTCAACTCTATACGACAATGTTTTGGAAACAGATTACGGAACGGTGACCTTTCCTGTTCGGACGTATGCAAGTGCTGAGGACCTGATCTCTACCATCGAAGAATCCCTCCCCAACGACCTGGAAATACGGAGAAACGTTCTTAAGCAATTCTGGCATTTTCTGTTGGAAGCGCAATGGGACGCATCGGGATCTTCTGTTTCTACGGATAATACACTCTATATTAACGAGCAGCCATTTTATTTTCCTGCAGCATTCATTCAGTTCCTGAAAACAAACTCTGCTAACGCCGTTGTTCCTACTCATCTCAGATTTTTCTTTAAAGAGGCTGTGAACAAACATCTGTCCGTGATAGGGGTTCCCGATCCTGAATTGGAAGGTGTTCCAACAAATACTGTTACACCCATAGACGAAACTGATGACTACGCTAAATTTCGATATGACGTATTGAAATCTATTTATTCTACGCACGTAGTGTCCAATAACGTCGTGGATAAAAACCCCTACATATTCATTTATTCCGATCTTGTGAAACAGCAATTGGTCGGAGGAGAAATGCTACGTCTTTTACGTCTTGCCCGAAAACAGTATTCGGAAACAGAATCATCTTGCACAGTACCCGTAGCCCATCATACATTTAATCCGATTCATTACGTTTCTCTGGATAAAGGTTCTTTCGAAACAATAGAAATTGCGATGTATGATAGAAAAGGATATTTTCTGCCTTTGAGAAACGGCTCCGTACCTACAATAGCTGTTTTACATTTTCGTAGGAAAGCAAAGTCCTTTTAAAAAACAGTAAGGAATCATTTTGCTCAGTCTATGTCGAAAAGCTGATGAATCACCATGAATTCGCAGACCGAATATTACAGTAATCAGATCCGTGGGGAAATTGGACCCATCTATCGTTCAACTAGAATTCAAAAAGGGAGAGGATTGGGGTCTCTCTTCGCAGGACTCTTTAGAATGGTGAAACCTCTACTCTGGAGTGGTGCAAAAGCGATCGGAAAAGAAGCTTTGAAAACAGGAGCTAACATTGTCACCGACATTGCAACAAGCCAGCAAACTCCAAGAACTATCGTTCGTCAACGTGTACGTGAAGCGGGTCAAAATCTTCAAAGTAAAGCACAACGGAAAATCGACTCTCTGGTAGGTTCCGGTATAAGAACAAAACCTGCAACAAAAATTGCTCAGTCGATGTTAAAACGTTCAGCCACCCGTATTAGAACATCTGCGATCCGTAAAAAAAGCGCATCCAAAAAGCGGAGAAAAACATCCACAAAATCTAGGACAACACGCAAAAGGAAAATTAAACAGAAGGCGGCAGGAAAAGATATTTTTGGATAATGATGGAGAATAACACTTGCATGATCTCACAGTTCGATCTTTTCAGCAAAAAACCTATTCAGCAAAATGTCGAAAAAACTTACACGGTCGCCTACAAGCCTATCACTTCCATCGATAATCAGAACATACTTCAATTTGCCGTTCCGCCGGCAGGAACAGATTTTCTAGATCTTTCATCTGCCTATCTCCGTCTGCTAACGCAGATGGTCAATCAAGATGGGTCTCCCATGAGTGCTTCCGAACCTTCCAACGCTCTCACAAAAAACTGCGGGGTCGTAAATTATCCTCTCCATTCACTTTTTTCACAAGTTACAGTGGCTCTCAACGGTATCGCTGTAACAGTTGCCGATAACAATTACGCATATAAATCAATCTTCGAAGCAGAAATCAATTACGGCAGCGATGCTGCGAACATGCATCTCACAAATGCCTTGTGGTACTTGGACACACCTGGACATCAAGATGCAATCACAGCCGACAACAAAGGTTTCACCACCAGAAAAGACTTTTTCCAGCACGTTCCGACAACCGGAAATCCTACGGAAGTGTCTGCCGTAGTCGAACTTATGGGAAAACTGCACATAGATTTTTTCCACCAGCCTAAATACCTGATCAACGGCGTTGAAGTACGTATCGATCTAGCCAGGTCACGTGATGCTTTTTACATCTGGGGAGATCAGTCTTCACCGACCACCAGATTAAAAATTTTAAAGGCTGTTCTCGAAATAAATCACATCATTCCTACTCCTACCACCAGTTTGGCCATAGACAGAGCACTCTCTTACGCTCCTGCCCATTATCCGTTCACCAGAAGCGTCATCAAAGCTTATTCTTACGTTGCCGGAACGCAGCAGATTTCGATCGATAATGCTTTTCAAGGTCCTTTTCCGAATGTTGTTCTTTTTGCTATGGTATCCACCGCCAGCTTTCTCGGAGACAGTAAGAAAAATCCGTTCGACTTTAGAAGTTTTAACTTATCTTCTTTCCATCTTGTGAAAAATGGTGAACTCGTACCTTACGAACCCTTGCGGGTCACCACAGGAGGGAACGGCGGATTGATAACACGTGCCTATCAAACTCTATTTTCCGGTACAGGCATTCACCACGCCAATTACGGACACCAGATCACAAGGAAAATGTTCGAGAACGGATCCTTTTTCCTGATTTTCGACATAACGCCTGACTCTTCAGGAAACGACACGCACACCAGTCTCCAGGAACAAGGTATCATCGGTGCCGAGATGCAATTTTCTCCCCAGCTGTCGGAAAATATAACATGCCTTCTGTATGCTGAATTCGAATGTGCAGTAGATATAACAAAAGACAGAAGTGTTATCCTCCATCAGTGAAACCGACTTGTCTATAAATATGTGTGCTCGTGTTTCTGGCTCGCAGTGTTATCGAGACAGTTCTGACGTAGACATTATACTACCTGTGATGGAAAAACCTACCAAAGTGATAATCCGTACTATTAAGCATATTAGTGTTTCTTCGAAAGTGACAACTTCAAAACCTGTGAACATACAATCGTTTCCCGAACTACTTGACAACAGCCCTGGGAGCATAGAAATAACCAAAGACAGAAATATTATTATAAACATATGAAAACATATGTAACGTGAGATGGGAAAACTCATCGAACTGATAACCTGTGATGATATTTATAATAGTGATTCTTTGGAAGTACTGTCTGCCAAACCTGTTGACACGCAACCGTCCCCCCAAATATTAGAAGAATATCGTCTTGAGAGTATAGAAATAACAGAACGCTGTACTCTCATTTTCCGTTTTCGAAAACATAGGCAGCATGAACACGTCGCAGATCAGGGAGATTCTATCTCGAAACTGTTCCACCAAGAACATTTTCTACGGTGTTTACTCGAGAGATCTTTTACCTCGGACGTTTCCTACCCCTGCCTTGATAATCGCAAACACTGACACTTCCAACTTCCAGGGTACACACTGGGTGGCCTTCTATTTTGGCAAAAACAATATTGCTGAATATTTCGATTCATACGGATTTCATCCTTTCTATCCAGAATTCGTAACTTTCCTGAATCGTCATTCCTCGGTCTGGACTTACAACAACATTCCCTTACAGGGGGTATTGGCCACGACGTGCGGACATTACTGTTGCGTGTATGCTTATTACAAAGCACGCCATGTTACGACCAAGGATTTCATTCAAGCATTTCCGCCCGGTGTCAGTAAAGATGGATATATCCTACACCGTTTTCGTCAGATCTTCAAATGTTTACCCCATTCCAAGTGCCCGAGAGGGGATCAATCGTGTTGCTCCATCCACACGATCCGGTGTCGTGTTATGCAAAAAGCTATATAAATGTGTGCTGCTGTAGCTTTCTCTCAGTGTCGTCGAGACAGCTCTAGTGAAAACATCATGGAGCCTACTAAGGATTCTACAATGGAAAAACACGATAAACTAGTGAAACGTATGACCCATCAGGATGATGCTTCCAAACGTAAAACCCGCAAACGTGTGCAGCCCCTCAAAATCGAAACTGTCCCTATCAAGAACGAACCGATGGACGAGGGGATAGATTTGACTACTGACTGTGATTTCATGAAACGTCGTAGGGAGATCGGCTTTTCCCCAGATACAATCGAATGTCCTGGACTACACAACGTGGAGGCGTGTTTAGATCTCTATCTTGCTAACACATATTTTCTGAACAAGGAAAAAAACAAGTTCGTAGCAATAGGATTCGAAAAGCAATCCCCTTTCAATTTGGTGTGGGAGTTTTCGCAACAGGGGAGATCACCCGTACGCATCGATTCTAAGCAGATTAGAGAACTGTGGGCTTTGAAATCTGACTTACTGAATTACGTCGAAACAGGTCGTCGATTCAATTACTTGGTTACGGGAAATATCACCGTCAGTGCTGTAAATTTTTTCGGGAAACGTTGTATCTCGATGTATCAGCATCATTCATCCGATGCTTTTATTTTCACAGCCTCCGAACTACACTTATTTTTGTGTAACCTTTTCTGGCCTCTGCAGAAATTAAAGAACGAACGTTATCATAAATTGCAACCCGAAATGGAGGCTTTTGTATATTGTATCAAGAAAAATATGGTTTCAGAAAAAAAAGAAGTGCCCAATTTAGTGAACTATTTTTATATTCTTTGGTACAACGAACTGATGATTGAAATATATCTTGAGAACAATCTTGGACAGACATTGACATTGTAAATAAGTTCTGTTCCTTTCATGTATCTGATGTTGTAAATGAACCATTGTTCTTTCTGTGTATTGTTATTTTATGTATTGTAATATAACCCTTCAGATATTGTAAACCTTTCATATTCAATTGTAAATACAACATTTGTGTTATTCTATGTATTGTAAACCTATATCCATATTCTCGATTGTAAATAAAACATTTGTATATTTAAAAAACTCTTTTATTTCTTGTACTTATTACAATAGAAACTGTACATCTTCCAGACATTTTCAACTGCACAGCTTTTTTTTACCTTTTCACATTTGCTATGTTCTTTGCATCTTCCTGAAGTGTTTTTCACACTATTCAATTTTGGACATTCAAGTTCTTCGATGTTACGTACGGATATTTTACCCCTACCTTTTTTTCCAAGTAATTGTTCAAACCATTTCACTTTCTCCGTACCTTTGACGTACACTATTTGATTCACAAGCACAACATATAACAGATCTCCTAATTTCTCATACGGCAGCCATCCATCTCCCCAGTTGAGACCGTGTTTGTTGGCACGGAGCCAGTAATTCACTCGGCGATACTTTTCACTCAAACAGTGTAAGCCATATGGAGATTTCACTAGACAGTCAAATGCATCGTCAAAAGGAAATTTTAAAATTCCGACTTCTTTCCACACAAATTCTCCTCGTACTCCTCGAAGACCTTGAACGTCCAAAAAACAGACATTCATTTTGTTCATCAGGTGAAAACTGTCAACGTATCTTCAATGCTACCCCGGCATACGGCGCACTTGTTCAATTGGGAAGCACAGGATCCGCAGGAAACAAAATGTCGACACGGGAGAATTACAACACTGCTAGGATTCTCAAAACATATTTTGCACACTGAATCCACACTAGGTTTATCGGACGTTTTCTCAAGAGCCTCTGTACTGTCGCAATACTTGCAGCTCTTGGAGTTACGATGTAACGCCGCAACACTCTGTATAAAAGGACACTGGGGTACCAACATGTAATGTCCTAGAATCGGGCAATCTTTGGATGTCCAATCGCAAAGTCCGTACGAACAATGAAAACATAATACTCTGTCGCTAAAGCCTGAATAGTAAAATCCAGCAGTCACTAATTCTTCCGGAGTCTGACGTAATCCTATAGGCCACTTTCTGTATGTTCTGTATCTCGAATTCACTGATAAGTAATTGATAACATACGGCTCGGCGTGAGTCCTGCACACGTGATAAGTAAACACTCTCATACGTCATAAAAGGTGAAGTAATCGGATACTGTAGGTGATGGCGTCCCAGGTATCGGCGATAAAGGAACAGCCAGAGGATCGTCGGGGAACATACGTCTGCGGACACCGAAACCTTCTGCAGGAACTACAGGGAAACAGGGATGTCCTTCTAATTTACGTAACAAAGGACGATCACAGCCAGAACACCACAAGGAATTTCTGTTCGCCAACAAAGAAAGCCACTCTTTCACTCTCTCCTTCAAAGCTTCACCGATCTTGTCCTCTTCCTTCCTGCGACGTAGTTCGCACATACACCTGTGACTTGGAAATCCTGTTCTCTCGTCCGCTCTTCTTTTCCTCTCTTCTATCTCCTTCAACGTCTCGCAGTGATGATGGACTCCTTTTCCTAATCCGTTGAACAGGTAACATCCACACCAGGGAGATTCAGGTATCGCTACATACATAAACGGGAAATAACTCAGCACCCGATGCAGGGCCGTTGGATCGTTGTCCAGGTCGCCGCAAGATCGAACAAGTTCCCAGAACTCCTCGTAGCTAACCTCGTAGAAATTCACGCCATTATCAGACAGTCTTGTACCGCACACATCCATCCTCGCATGACGCTATTATCATGTATCCCTTCTATTTATACCTTCTTTTTTCTACGTCACGATTTCCTTTAAACACACTTCAAATAGTCCTCTAGAAGACCGAGCCTAAAACATGTTCGAACATGTTCCTTTCAGACAGAAAACAACCACACCCGATTCCAAGAAATTCCAAGAATGGCTCATCAACCTAAAACATGTTCGAACATGTTCCTTTCAGGCAGAAAACAGACACGCCCAATTCCTGGAATTTCCTAGAATGACTCATCAACGCCATCTCTCCTCAAACACCGGATACACGTATCCAATTCCGAGAATTTCAGACTCATCAACGCCATCTGTTTTCAAACATCGGAAACACGTACTCCAATTTATATATGACATCACATGCCAAAATAACATAACAAAAACTTCCTCCTCCCAACCCAGACTTTCTGACTCATCAACGCCATCTGTTTTCAGACATCGGAAACTACCGACCAACCGTCACGGGAAAAACCCGTGACTCATCAACGCCATCTGTTTTCAGACACCGGAAACACGTACTTCGATTACGAGAAAACCTACCGTCACCGCGTCGCCTACTTTTCCTTCTCCCCAACCCAGACTTTCTGACTCATCAACGACATCTGTTTTCAGACATCGGAAACACGTACTCCAATTACGAGAAAACCAACCGTCACCGCGTCGCCTACTTTTCCTCCTCCCCAGACTTTCTGACTCATCAACGCCATCTGTTTTCAGACACCGGAAACTCCCACGGGAAAAACCCGTGACTCATCAACGCCATCTGTTTTCAGACACCGGAAACACGTACTCCAATTCCGAGAAAACCAACCGCGTCGCATACTTTTCCTCCTCCCCAGACTTTCTGACTCATCAACGCCATCTGTTTTCAGACACCGGAAACTACCGCGGGAAAAACCCGAATTCCTCCGACCAATCAAAACACTCCTTACAAAATAAGCCCCGCCCATTTATGACGTCACAACCAATCAAATTCATCCTTACAAAATAAGCCCCGCCCATTTTATGACGTCATTAAAAAAAAACAAAAAAAAACTGCTGCGTCATCAATTGATCTTTGATCGATCTTTTCCAATCAATTGATTTATCGACCCGAACGCGGGTGCATTACTACTCATCCAGCTGCAGGAAATGAAAAGCTCCTATTTCCCAGGTTCCAAACATCAAATGAAGAGTTAAAACTACACGCTGACCCACTAGAAAACTGTTCTTCACATACACAACGTTGAAGCATACAAATATAACAAAAAACAAAAAATACGAAGAATAATAACACCTTTTACGGAGAGAAAAAACATGTTTCGACTACGTTCCGCCATCATGTTCATAAGTTCCGCGATTAAAAGTTTGCGATGAACACTATATCCTAAGAACTGTAAGCTGGTTTCTTTCTTATAATGATCTGACGGCGGTTGTAAAGTGTGGTTATTAGCAATTCATGTTGCTCACTTAGTGGGTAGGAAACACTAACCTGCTCACCTGGAATAGCGATGTAATTTTCGAATACTGGAAACAAATCTTGAATAGCGTGCCACTCCTGCAAGTTCAGTTTAAACCAGCAGCTCCTCTTCTGTGTAGCATGACAACATTTTGGAAATCCAGATGAGAGAACAGTCCGATTCAGGGAACCTTTGTTTTCTAAGCATTCAAATAGTAGACGTGATCCAATAATATCGCCGTGGTTTATAAGACTGATTACTGGTTTCTGTTCCTCAGGCACTTGCTGATCGCTCTTTTTCTGAAGAACCCCCTTGAAATTATTGTATTGTTGATATCTCTCTTTCTACGTCATCGAAATAGAGGATTCCATGTGTAAGAACTTTGAGATGCTGCATGTCGCAGCATGCAGGTATAGAATTGAAGAAATGTGTTAGCGTGTTTTTGAGACGCAAGCGTTCATAGCAAACCAAACATGTGCTGGACAAAGACTTGTAGGGGCGGAGCCTCACAAAGTGCAATGTTCAGAGAAAAATCAGCAGAATATGATGAACGTCGTTTCGAAGAAATATTTTATCTACGAGAATACTTTTAAAAATTCAAATAATAGTGGAACTACATGTTGGAAATTAACAGCAGATGCACACATATTGGATAATAATAATAATAATTTATTTATTTTAAGGAATGTTCCGATTTATTGTTTTCTAAATAATTATAGCATTAAGTGGATTGTTGATCTAAGATTGGGTTTACAGACATAGAGGTAAGTGGAAAATATCGACGATGCCAGTCTTGATTGCCAGTTTCTGAAACAGGACAATCTAGCATTGTAAGACCCCCTCTCTTGGTATTGTGTCATCATTCTGTAAATACTCAAGACAAGATAAAAATTACAAGTAAGCTGTTGTAAAAAATTATTAATATAGTAAGGGGAGCACGATATATATAACTTGTATAAAATTTCAAACCGTATTTAATGTCAATATTTTCTAGTATGCGTACCGAATATTATAACTTTAATTTACGAGTCAGGAATTACGTTGTTATAATATTGTCGTTCTTTACCGACACTTTGAATAAAGTTTGAAATTAATGCCAGAAACTTTATGGAATAATTACAGAAAACATTGATGATCACAATATACAGACCCGTAACTGTGTATATGATAAGTGTGGTACTTTTAGAATTTAGAATAATTTTCCAAAAAAAAAAATCGCAAATTGGTCTACACATGTGGAGGTTTTCTGTAACTATCAAAAAATTCCCCCGTCAATTTCTGTCTATTTAAATTGCTACTCAGTTCTTTCCGGGGCTATCCATGTGATCTGTATTTACAATCAACGCTGGTTGTAGTTCCACATGTACAGGTAATTCATTAGTAGCAAAAGCCCCAACATGATCATTGTCAAGACCTCTATTTGATTGAAGCAAATTTAAAGTCGACAGCATTGCTGGACACTAAATAGTAATATTTAGCAACACACCATTTTATACTTCAGAGTAGGCAGTATAAGTCACAGTAGATTCCAGAACAAATTTCAACTTAACCAGGAAGCTGTCTGTTACAGTTAAAACATTGGAGACCGATATGATATCAGGCTGATTTTCGGAATGTGTAGGCGTGTTTTACAAACATGCTTGCTGTTTTAATTCTACTTGTCATTGATTGTGTTTTTGTAAAGTGAGTTTTGTACTATAAGGGAATTGTCTGTAACTTTTCTCAGTAACATTTTTCTCCTTGGTGCGTCGATTCGACGCTGTAGCCGTTCAAAAAAGACAATTTTTCCGCCTGTGCTGGCAACCCAACACAACATTTGATCGTATCTGTGACGTCATTTCCAGCGGTGAAACAGCACACGGCAGGGTTGCAAGGAACGCACAAATTTTGTTAAAAATGACAAACTACCAAACACATTATTAGCTGTAAGACGAAGAGAGAAACGCGTCCAGAAGACCCAACATCATAGCCTACCAGCCAGAAGGAATGCCTAACGTTGATCAGTTTGTGCCAAATTCTGGACCTCACTTTTTTATTATCGTTAATGAGATGAGAGAATGCGATGAAAGAATAACAGATTTATTCAAAATAGGGTGTCATCATCGTGATATTAGTATTTTTTATCATTTAATATCTATTCCATGAGGGAAAAGTGAATAGGGATATATGGGATATATTTTTAAATAGTCTTTACATTGTGTGCTTCAAGAATTCAAGAGGCAGAGCCCAAATTAATTATTTGTGTAAACAAGTATACCCGTAGAATCCATATTTTGTAATAGAGCCATATTACAATGCCACCGCTGAACCCCATGGGTATTTGCTCTTCGATCTGTAGCAGAACACTCCAAAGGAAGTACGTGTTCGGTCGCAGATATTTCTCGATGATGCAATCAATTATGTCTATTTTCCCACAAAAAAGCAGAGAAAAATCAAGTATCGTTTATTCTGTCATCATGGCTCCAAGAGTGAAACACGCTAATGTGCTCCAAGATTTTTCGGATGCTAACCAGCTTTTCGCACAGCGATATTACAAGCTTTTGATTCTACCTCAATGCATTCAATTTGTGAGTGTTGTTACAATGTCTTAAAAGGAAATCTTCCTTTTTCAACACCTCAGAAAACGAGATTGAATCTGTACAAGAATTTGATACGTAATCTCTCTGCGAGAGGACAATCTAGAAAGCAGAAGAAACGGATGCTAGTGCAACACGGGGTGTTTCTACCTGCATTAATAGCACTTTAATAAAAGGTGTATTATCAAGTGTATTTAAGTGAAAAAAGCTGAACACGAAGCACGCCAAGAGAATGGATATAATAGCTCAATATGGATAACATGATATATTTTGTTATGTCTGCACCGTCTACAACCTCATATGAACTGGATCAGGTTATGCAAGTAACTGTGAATCTCAAAAATCTTTCTCACGATGAAAAATTGAATCGTTTCAACATTGTGCTCCATAAATTTATTTATATTACCCGGAAACAAAGAGATCCAGTGTCGCTATCAATTGCAGAATCTACTTAGAAGTTGACTGATATGAAGGAAGAAATTCTAGCTGCTACACCTAGTAGCATGTATCGTAGAAAAGCCGAACTGTTGTATGAATCTCTTGCATATAGTCTTTATTAATAATAGTAATAGAATTGAAGGCTCAAATATTATCGATCTTGTATCGGATATAATTCGACTACGAAAAACAAGCAAACCTGTTGGCTTGCAAGTGTTCAGCAGAGCTCTGTCGTTACCTAATATTCCTCAAGAATATATTGGAAACCCCCGGAGACAGGAGTTTATTGAACAGATTGCTTTTGGCAACCCTAGAGGCCATATTTCTCTGTCTGGATCTAACCAAGAAAAGGCACAAGAAGTAACAAAAGAAGAAGAGGAAGAAAAAAAGAAGCCAATTTCATATGTTTTATTATCTCCAGGGCACAAACGTAAACGTGCTGTTCCAGTTTGGTCAAGATACAAACCATGAGGGATGAAACATTAGAGAACATGTGATACAATACAGCTCATCCAGCATCCTATTCTACAGCATCAAAAATATTGGAAAGCTGGAAAAAAATCGATAACATTTTCAAAAATCAATATTAAGTTGCCAAAGCAAGTTGCGTACACTTTGTATAGACCTGTAAGGCGACAATAGCCGAGGAACTTTTAATTTGTGCATAATATCGATGGCCAATGGCAAGCCGACCTGAATGACAAGCAGAGTTTGCGGAATCAAAACAAAGCGTACAGATATATACTGGCAGTTATCGATATTTTTAGCAGGCATGCTTGGGCTGTCCCTGTGAGAAATATAACTGGTGTAAGTATAAAAGAAGTCTCTCCAGCAAATTTTCAAACAAAGCAAAAGAAAACCTTTGAGATTACAAACTGACAAAGGACGTGAGTTTAACAATAACATTGTGCAGGAATATCTCACAAAAGTATGTGATTTATTTTACAACAATAAATCGTGATATCAAAGTTAGTATTGTTGAACGATTCAACATTACTTTAAAGGAACGCATGTGGGAGTATTTTACAAAGGAAAGAACCAACTGTTATGTACTCCCAAAGCGTTTTAAAGCTTATAATCCTAAAATTCACTCGAGAATTAATATGACATCAGTAGATGTTACTCCTAAAAAGGTTTTGAAAGTTTGGCACAATATATGACATAATGCTCAAATCTGATTAATCTCCACTATTGTCAAAGAAGATGCCATCGAAAATAGGATATACAGTCAGAATAAAAAAATCAACAAAAAAACCTTTTGACATAGGTTACATGAAAAATTGGACAAGATAAATATTTGTAGTGGAACGTATTTTGAAAAGAAATCCTCAAGTGTATGAATCAAAAGATCTACAATTACTGAAGATCGATGGAACATTTTATAAAGAAGAGCTGCAACTGGTCCACTTACGGGTTATGCACGAAATTGATAAAATCCTTGCGACCAATGGTAAAGGAGCCAGTAATAAGTTGTTAGTTAATTGGAAAGGTTACCCCGATTCGTTTGACAGTTGAATTAGCGCATCGTCCTTGGAGTCAAGAAGAGATAGTCATAAATAATGTAGGTATTCTCCCGGCTGTTACAAATATCCTTTATAACACATCATAAGAGAAACAAATGTTTTCTACCTTACGTTGCCTAGTAACAGTTCCATGAAATATTTCCAAACCAATACTCTAAATAATTACACCACAAAGATTCAGGACCGTGTGGAGTTGGAAACCAACAAATGAGAGATGACATTAGTAAAAAAAAAAAAAAAAGTAAAATGCTCCCCTGTGCTTAGCACCACGCCATGAAGGCGTATAGGGGGTGTGGGGGTAACGCACCACACTTTCTTGATCCGGTCGTGAGTGGGGGTGATGTGATCAGCATCACGCCCCTTACCGCCTTTACCCCCAGGGTTTCCCCCAGGTACCCATGTTATTCGACGCTGGGTGGACGCCGGGGCCCCTTCCATCGTTAGTAGTAGTGTATTATCCCTACCCAATACTAAACATTACAAAATTTAACAACTATATACGATATGTATCTATGGATGATGTCAAATGGAACGAATTTCTAATATCCGAAGGCTAATACGCATCCTTAAACAGCCTTGTTTCAGAAATCAATAAACATTCTGAAACATTAAATTTTAGTCTCCGAAATCCTCGTGCGTATAAACATGTGACAGGTGATATATCTGCCAAGTAGAGAAAGATAAATGTACGATTGTCACCTCAACTGGTACGGATATATTTGGTTTTGAAAAGACCGATGACCAGTCAGAAGTAAAAATTGGACGCTCGCCTCCAAATTGCGAGCGAAACTCCTAATCAGATGTTTTATTTACACAGATATTGTGTAATCACATATGGTGGGAGATACTATCGCCCAACTATTACGTATTATAAACATGAATCCTATGGATCATACTTTTGAAAGTGATAGTGTCCAAAATTTGATTCACCTCAGCATTGCACCCAGCGCAGAAACATAATTTTGATCAAATATATATTGCATTAAGGGACACCAGCTGTGCATATATTCCATTCTACTTCGGACTAGTGTACTTATAATTTCATTTTGGACGTTGTAGTGAAAAGCTCCGATTATGAATGATTCCATATTTTCAATACTACCATCAGCAAGATGGATCTGGTGTGGGTAACATATGTTACGGTGCTGCCTTTCAAGAAGGACATGAATTTGGAAGTTTTCTTGGAGGTCTCTTCCGATCAGCTATTCCTCTTATCATGAAAGGAGCGCAAGCTGTAGCCATAGAATTGTTAAAAACATAGGTAAATGTGTTAGGTTATGTTGTAGACAAAAAAACTAAAAATAGTCACTACATTGCAGAATTTCGGATGCCAGGTGAAATCTTAAAAGAAAAGGTGAAACAATGCTAAAGGATATGATTGGTTCAGTTAATCAGGGGCATAAATATTCCAAACGGAATCACTCTGCTTCGGGACAGCGAACCATTCAGAGATAGAAGAGATCGGGTGCCAATACAAAGACCAAGAAAACAACCACACACAACCGTAAAAAATAAGGAACAGCAGATATTTTTGATTAGATATGGCGCTAATTATCGAGAAATCATTTGAGTCTCTTAAAAGTGAATTCGATATCTTCTCGAAAAAGCGTACTCAGAGAAGCATATTAGAACACCACACCATCGGATACAAACCTGTAGTTCTCTGTCACATAATTGAAGCTCTGTAGAAGCATTTGTAGAACCTTTGCCCGACGCAGGATTACTTTACATTCAAGAAGAGTATAAAACAGTATGCTCAAATGTGGTTGAGGATTACGCCGATCAAAATACGAGAACAACCCCATTCTAGAACATCGTCGATATTTTCCACTTACCTCTATGTCTGTAAACCCAATCTTAGATCAACAATCCACTTAATGCTATAATTATTTAAAAAACAATAAATCGGAACACTCATTAAAAATAAATAAATTATTATTATTATTATCCAATATTTGTGCATCTGCTGTTAATTTCCAACATGTAGATCCACTATTATTTGAATTTTTAAAAGTATTCTCGTAGATAAAATATTTCTTCGAAACGACGTTCATCATATTCTGCTGATTTTTCTCTGAACATTGCACTTTGTGAGGCTCCGCCCCTACAAGTCTTTGTCCAGCACATGTTTGGTTTGCTATGAACGCATGCGTCTCAAAAACACGCTAACACATTTCTTCAATTCTATACCTGCATGCTGCGACATGCAGCATCTCAAAGTTCTTACACATGGAATCCTCTATTTCGATGACGTAGAAAGAGAGATATCAACAATACAATAATTTCAAGGGGGTTCTTCAGAAAAAGAGCGATCAGCAAGTGCCTGAGGAACAGAAACCAGTAATCAGTCTTATAAACCACGGCGATATTATTGGATCACGTCTACTATTTGAATGCTTAGAAAACAAAGGTTCCCTGAATCGGACTGTTCTCTCATCTGGATTTCCAAAATGTTGTCATGCTACACAGAAGAGGAGCTGCTGGTTTAAACTGAACTTGCAGGAGTGGCACGCTATTCAAGATTTGTTTCCAGTATTCGAAAATTACATCGCTATTCCAGGTGAGCAGGTTAGTGTTTCCTACCCACTAAGTGAGCAACATGAATTGCTAATAACCACACTTTACAACCGCCGTCAGATCATTATAAGAAAGAAACCAGCTTACAGTTCTTAGGATATAGTGTTCATCGCAAACTTTTAATCGCGGAACTTATGAACATGATGGCGGAACGTAGTCGAAGTATGTTTTTTCTCTCCGTAAAAGGTGTTATTATTCTTCGTATTTTTTTTGTTGTTATATTTGTATGCTTCAACATTGTGTATGTGAAGAACAGTTTTCTAGTGGGTCAGCGTGTAGTTTTAACTCTTCATTTGATGTTTGGAACCTGGGAAATAGGAGCTTTTCATTTCCTGCAGCTGGATGAGTTCGTGGATTCTCGGCAGCCATGTAGCGGTCACCGACCCAAGAGGACCAACCACGAGGTAAGCAAATCGTCGCCCAGCACTTTCACCTGCTTTGCCTCGCTCTCAGGTTCGGCGACATCCACTTGAACCCCGGTGACTCAAAACAAAATGCAACAGATATGAGATATGAAATGTGGAAATGTTGTGTTGTGTGGTGACTTCACAATATCTCCATTGGGTGGGAAAATCCAACAACTGAAATCGTAAATTGTTCAAGTGATCAGTGGTTTCTCGACACTTTCATACACAGCATGGGGTTGAAGCAGCATAACATGCACAAAACGTGTATTGAAAGCAATTTCGACTATGTGCTGGCAACATTGTGAGAACTAGAGATAACACCTGAAAGGAATTTGCTACCCACGGACCATACCTCTCTCGATGACGCTGTGAGCCTCCCCTCCGCTGTGAAGGTCGACAATCTCCACCCCCAGAACGTTCCTCGCCGCCTGTGGTGAAAAACCCCCTGGAACGACGTCCGGCGAGCACTCGATGCCTATCCCTGGTTTCTGCTGGAAGAGGAAGAGGTCAACGACACCGTGGAGATGTTCCTGGAAGCCCTCCATGTTGTAATAAAGGACTTTGAGCCTACGAAGAAAGCGCGTTCTGCAAAATATGCAATCCGGTTCGACAGAAAACTTATCCTTACATTGAAAAACAAAAATCCTTCCTGGAACTTGTGCAAACAGTACCCGAATGAACATGCCCACAAAACGTTTAGTGATATTCGAAGACATTCAAAATATTTACTCAAAACAAGGTATATTGAGTATGTAAATAACACAGCAGCCGAGTGTGTTGCTGAACCGAAGAAGTTATACTCGTTATTAAATTCGAGAAAACAGAATCTTCGTGTGCCTATAGAAATTGTAAATAATTCTGACACCGCTGTTGGAGACGAGAGAGCACAATTTTTTAACACTTTTTATCATGAAATGTCTCCTCAGAGACAGTTTCCGAACCTCTTCCTCATGTTAAGTCTGTTAGTTCCCACACTCTCTCCTCGGTCAAAACCTCCCCTCAAGAAGTCAAATCTCTCATCCTCTCTTTGCCGTTGTGCCGGTCCTTAGGCTCCGATGAAATTCCGACAATTTTCCTTCACAACACTGCCGACTCCTTGGTTCACCTTCTGTGTCTCTTACTAAACCAGTGTTATTATGCAGGTGTGTTTCCTGAACTGTTCAAACGTGCAAATGTTGTACCGATCTATAAATCTGGAGACAAATATTCTGTAAAATCTTATCGACCAATCACTCTTTTGTCACCTCTCTCTATCAAAGGCAGGTTCCTGAAGTTCACATCTCCCATTATAAATACTGCTCAGCATGGTTTTCTTCTTCAGGCAGCTCTTGCTTGCTTCACCAATCTATCGGTATTATTTTCTCATGCTACTCAGTCTATCTCAAACAATTCCCAGCTTGTCGTTATATATTTGGACATTTCAAAAGCTTTCGATAAAAATAACCATCATCTCCTTCTTCATAAATTACAATCCAGATTTCACATCCATGGTAAACTTCTATCTTCGCTAACAGACTATCTGCATGCACGAGAGCAGCGTGTTTTCCTCTCTAGCTCCTCTTCCAGCTTCCTACCCGTCCTGTCCGGTGTCCCTCAGGGGAGTGTCGTAAGCCCACTTTTGTTCCTTCTGGACATGGTTCATCTGCCAGACAGACTGTCTTCTCTTCACATAAATGTACTTCTCTTTGACGATGACTGTAAACTCTTCAAAGAAATTTAATCCTAACGCGATTCACTAATCCCACAAAAAGCTCTTACAGAACTACTTGTGTGGGTTCGCCAGTCGAAACTTGAATTGAATCCTCAAAAATGCTCCTGCCTCACCATTTCCTTAAAAAGGAACAAACTGATATTTCTTTTTACTCTCAAAAACTGTCCCATCACAAACGTTTCCTCTCAAAAAGATCGTGGTTTTATCATCGATGAAAATCTAAACCTAAATGATCACATTACATATACTACTAAACGAGCCATGCGTCTCCTTGGTATTCTGTACAGGTTCCCTTAAATCCAAAACCAAACTGCCATTAGCATATTTTTTAAATCCTTTATCTCTCCCACTATTGCATACTGCTCCCCCATCTGGACTATGGCTTCTAAAATAATCTTTCCAGGATTGATTCTTTTTTCCTCGCAATTGCTCGCCATAGAATTCCTTCTCTCAGACATCTCCAAGAAACAGATATTATGTCTAGTTTGAAGATACAGTGACCAAACACTCGTCAAGAAATAGCAGACATGAAATTTGTGCATAAAATCATTAACGGCAAAATTAAAACCAAATTCCTTGTCATCCAATTCCATCTACGAGTACCCGCACGGCTAATCCGCAACGTAGAGGTATTTCAGATTCCCTCTACAATGTTCTCTCTCCTACAGCGGTCTCTTTACTATAGGCTCCCCCACTTATATAATATCCTGCCTGTAAATACTGATATTTT
The DNA here is from genome assembly GCF_977018435.1 of Lepisma saccharinum. Lineage (NCBI taxonomy): Eukaryota > Metazoa > Arthropoda > Insecta > Zygentoma > Lepismatidae > Lepisma > Lepisma saccharinum. The sequence continues at coordinate 100,270,340 of NC_139233.1, forward strand.
CCTCTCAGAACACAATTTCCGACAATCGCTAAGAATGTACGTGTAACAATTTCTTTTTATTCGTCTGCCATCTTGGTGACGGCATTAGAGCTTTTCTGCAAAGCGCTCGATATGCAAAGCAAGTCTTTTTATTATTATTCTATTACTAGCAGTGATTCTATACTTTTTCTTCTCACCATAAAGAAACACTAATATAAACTAATTCCATTTGCTTTTACCACATCTGTCGCCATCGTGCTTGTTTCTTTTAGGTTAATTCCCCTTGATGCGTTGAGGCTAATCGAGACTTAACTTTAGAATGTTACATGGAATTGAAACATAGAATATGTCCCCATTTGGAAGGAGTTGAATCTGCGACCTCCATCTCTATGATCACAAAACGATAGTGTCGGCTATCTTGCTTGTGTTGTCTACTCTTTATGAATTAAATGTAACGGTGCTGGCACCACATATCAAAACATTAGAACATGCTTTCTCTTTATGCATTAGTGGAAAAGTGGTTGCATTGTAATCAAAGGTTTCCACGTTCGATATCCGATGAAACAAAAACTCAAACGTTATGCATTACAGTAAATCGGGACTGTTTTACAAAGGCCAACAAAAGTTCCAGAGGGGAATCGAACCCTCGCCCCCTTGGTTACAAGACTTCAAATGCAGCCATTTCTATTTCATTGTCAAGGCTAATCTAGAATAGTAACTCACTTTCTAATTAAATCAAAGTCATTCTGCATATTACCAACATTAGGACTCGAACCCTAGAACCTTGTGAATAAATAACACCCGTGTAAACTATTTTGTTTTGATTTTTTAACATCTGTTCGTGCATAAATACAAGTCGGGACTAAACACATTTATTTTCATTTTGAAAAGAACATTGTTATCAGACTATTTGACAGCATTGGGAATCAAACGCTGGAGTACCTTTGATTACAGCATAAACATCCTATTTCCAGTTAGTTCATTTTCTCTTTGTCCGCAAAAGCTAATCGGGACTTTTGAGCAAATAGAATTAAATATCCAATTTTGCCATAATTGGGAATCGAACCCGGAAACGTTTGATTAAAAAGATCAGTTTTAACAATATTATATTTACACTATGATATACGTATATCGCCCTCCCTTTTGTTAACAAAAGCCAATCGGGACTTTTAAACAAATAGAATTGAATATCCAATTTTTCCAACATTGAGAATCGAACCATTAACCACTTGGTTAAGACATCCAAGCTGCGTCGCGTTTCGCAGAATAAATAAGAACATCCGCAACAAGCCGCGCCACCGCCGCACACAAAACGCAGCCGCCATATTATTTTTATTCAAAGACAATTTATGTACAAATTTGTTAATCGGGACCTATAATGGCGGACAAAAACAATTGATTCCATTTAACTATTTAGGGAATCGAACCCGAGATCTCTTCATTATCAATCCTACTTTAAAGTGAAGGTCTTTCCCCGATTAGCCTCATTGTGCATAAAGTAGACTTAACACAAACTCAATCAATCAATTGACACCCCTTGATTACAGAGGAAGAACCTTATCCACTAGGCTATCGGGGTACAGCAACATCGCCGCCATCTTAAAGACAGGTTTCGTCATCTCCTTACGTTTCACTCACTGACGCTGAATGCGCGCTCTTATCCTTCACACAGACACATACTAGGTTAGTAAACACCCAGAAACAACATCAGGGGTCATTTACCAACCCCCCCAAACTTCCACATCTTGACGGGGATCTGAGAGGGATGTTATCAAATTTCAACAGGGGATCAAAATTCTCCTGCGTCATTAATCCCTGCTCTCAACCACGGATCACGTCAAGTCTACCGGGTGTAACATAACACCGGATGTGGCATATTTATACTGACCCGACGATCTGTAGAGCCGCTTTACTATTGTTGCGTTGTGGAAATTTGAGGTTTAGGGGAGAGATATTTCTTTGGGCACTGCAGTATGAGCTTTTTCACTCATAATTGAAGGCCAGTATATTAGTTCATTTTTAGCAGCAGTAGTACCTTAATAATACGCTACTTTCTCAGGTTTTACTTAAAATTGTTAGTAATTATCCAAAGCATTAAATGAGTTCATATTGCTTCTACATTTTTCTTTTAAAAAAAATCGTACCCATATTTTTCGTTAGACAATCTTTTCCTTTCTCGTCACAGAGCGGCTGTTTGTCTGCAAAGATATCAAAGGAATTTAATTAGTTTTACAAGTTAATTCTTGAATTATGAAATAGATGAATTGATATAGTCTAATTGTTATTGCTTTCTTTCGATAGTTCATCTCAGAATCTGAAAATTCTATTACGAATGAAAGTATACTATTATATGTGACTACTCTACACCTAATTATTGAGCTTCAGTAATTAATGTAATCAGAAGATCAAACTAACTTTCAAGCCACAAGAAAATAGCGAAAGGGAAAAGCTATTAAAAGGTGTAACACCGAAGAGTAAGGCGACTCTTCTCAAATATATACACGCAAGGGAGTAGTGACATTTGCCTCCAATGTCTGAAAATCTTTGCATACGCAGCAAATATTATTATCCCTAAAGTAGAAAACAAGGTTAATGAGTGTGACGTTCAGAGGATACTTGCAAATTTTCAAGCTTCTCATGTCGAAGATAAGTCCGTTAAGATTTCTCTACAACATAAAGATTCCTACATGTACATTTATTTTTAAATTGGAGCATTTCATATGATCCTTTTCAACAGCGAAGTGGGAATGAATGGGTATAGTGTACGATAGCCAGTTGAAGCAGAACGTGGTTGGATCCCACTTTCAATGTTAACTTAATTCCCCATTATCCACTCCGTGCATAACATGAACTTCTTTTTATTACCCTCTAGGTCTAGAAAGATGTTCACATAAAGTGTCACACTAAATTTTGGAGTGCAAAAACTATAATGTTACATGAGGTTAATTTTAGTGTTATTTCATTTCATTAAAATAGTGTGATATAATGAATTATGACTTAGTAACTAGCGTTGCTATTTTGGACTGGAATTATACAAGTATCGGCTCAGCCCTAATATATATATATTGCGTTGTAGTTTAAGTCCATTTTGTGTACAGTAAGGATAATCAGGACTGAAACTACAATTTAAACTGGGATCCATATATATATTTTGACAGGAGATATGAAACAGAAAATGTCAAACCTACTGAAGGTAACTGTTTTGTGTAGTATTGGTGGTGTGTATGTATTTGTCTTGTGTTGTAGTTGTGCTGTCTTCTATGTTTGTGCAGTAGTTGTGCTGTCAAGTATGTTTGTGTTGTCTTGCGTAGTAGTTGTGCTGCCTAATTTGTTTGTGTTTGTCTTGTGTAGTAGTTGTGGTGTGTAGTTTTTTGTGTTTATATAGTGTAGTAGTTGTGGTGTGTTTGTGTTTATATTGTGTTATAGTTGTGATGTGTTTGTGTGTGTCTTGTGTAGTAGTTGTGCTGTCTAATGTGTTTGGGTTCGTCTTGTGTAGTCATTGTGCTGTCTAATGTGTTTGTGTTTGTCTTGTGTAGTAGTTCCTCCATTCATATTGGGTTTTAGGCGTAGGGCTGACAACTCTGCACTCTAAAAAGACATGTCAAGAAACAGCAATATGAGGCCATGGATGCTTCCAAGGTAAAATGGTAAAATATTCCGGAGATAAAATAGTCCCCCGTTCGGATCTCCGGTCGGGGACTACTTTCGGAGGTCCCTGGACTAAGGATAAGATCTACATTAGGAATAAGGATATTAAATTAGGCACCTGGAATGTTCTGAGCCTTTACCGGCCTGGGGTATTTCAGTGTACAGTTAATGAGATAGTTAAGTATAAATATGATGTAGTAGTTGTCCAGGAAGTAAGGTGGCCAGGAGAAGGGAATTGTAAAACTAAAAATTATACTTTTTTCTATGGTGGTACTGAAAATCATAATTTTGGAACAGGCTTTTTCATAAATAATAGAATTATCTTGGCTCTTAAAACAGTAGAATTTATTAATGATAGGATATCATATGCAGTTTTACAGGGTAGGTGGTGTAAAATTATTTTAATAAACATACATGCACCAACGGAAGATAAAGATGATAATACTAAAGATGAATTTTATACAGAGTTAGAACAGGTCTTTGATAAATTTTCTCAATATGATATGAAAATTCTGTTAGGTGACTGTAATGCACAGATTGGCAAAGAAGAGACAATTAAACCCACGATTGGTAAAGAAAGTGTTCATGAATTAAGTAATGATAATGGTATATGATTGATTACTTTTGCAACCTCAAAGAATTTAATTGTGGAAAGTACCACTTTTAAACATAAATATATCCATATATATATATATATATATATATATATATATATGGGGGGTTGTGTATCTATACGAATGTGTGTGTTTAAAATTTGACCACCACATGTAATCATTTACCTAATTAGAATTGTCAGTGGATCATAATTATACATTGTTTTTCTAAGATTACCTTTGTTATATCCCAGGTGTCTATCTGTGCAGTTGCAGAGCTGAAGTCTTTTCTCCTGAACGCACTGACCAATGCACGCAGAGTAACTGTAGTACTTGAAAGCCCACATCCCTTCGTTCTCCCAGTGGAATTTGCACCTCCTGGAATCTATCTGGAGACTGGGCACGTCTTCTCTTGCTTCTTCCTCCATTATTGAATACTCAATCCAAACAGGACCTGATGGAAGACTTCCCTTTACATGAGCGGTTTCAAACAAAGCGACTCCCAACGGAACATCATATTCTGACATTACGAAGAACTGCGCAACGAAATAAATAATTATTGCATAAGTTACCAATGGTGATCATTTGGTTGAATGGAATTTCTGTGTACTATTACTGCAATACTGAAAGTGATTTTCTAATAAGTATATTTTCCCGAAAATTGTTAATTTGAGGAATGCCTGCATTAATGTGACGAGATACAAATATAATGCATGAATAATTCTATGTGTGTACTTTGAAACTAACCAAAAATATAGTAACAGAAATTTCATTATCATAAACTAATTGGTACGGGGAAAACTCTGCTAATATGCAGAGTTTGCATTAATTCTACTCATGTGCAGTGAAGTGAAGCAAACGCAACAGATACAAAACTTGTAATATAATTAAGCATTGTTTCCATATTAAAAACACTAAGTTGCTGACCAAGGCAGTTTATTAAGATAAAAAACACTTATCAGGTAACATTTCAACCCTGTATCAGGTTCTTCCTCAGACGAAGAACTAAAGATTTTAGTTTACTTCTTCGCCTGAGGAAGACTTTATACAGGGTTGAAACGTTACCTGTTAAGTGTTATATATCTTAATAAACTGCCTTGGTCAGCAACTTAGTGTTTTTAATACAAAACTAAAATTTAGTATTTTAATTTTTATTAAATCTATATTTTATTATCTTAAGTCATATTTTAACACATGTATATCCAAGTGGTTTTTGACATGCAAATGTTTTATTAGGCCGTGGGTGTGGTGGCTATCCCTACACCACTACGAATCAGCTTTTCCTGAATTTTAAGATTATTTGTTTCAAAATGACAAACTATCAGACAAGACGTGTGTCGGTAAATGTTTGACATATTATAATTTTACTCGCATCATGGGTATCATATGTTTCATGACAAAAAAATCAAGAGATTCAGGCGCTGCCACATATATGGTTATGTCCGCTGGTATGTATGTGTCTGTTTACATTCACGCTCTTTCACTGCCCTTTGTAGCACTAATAGAGTATCAGAAAAAATGTGTATACATAGTCATAGCTCTATTCGCCTCAACTGTTCTTATTGTTCAACTTCGGCTCTGCAATTCATGGGACAATTGTTTGTGATGAAATTTGGATATTTGCTCTCTGTTCAAAGAACATGAACCTAGATAGGTGAACAGAGAAAGTTTGTAATTTATTGATATATTTGGATGACTTAATCATGATTCATTTTTAAAGATTTTACAATGAAGTGTTTCTTCTAGTCCTCCACATCTTAGCACATACAAATAATCCATAAAAATGGCATGGCCCCTTTTACTCTCTTTAATGGAATCCACGAAGCCCACATTGAGGTAAAAGGTGCTATTTTATTTTTCTTCTTGCAATTCATATTTCGGATGAAAATATAAATAAAATGTAGAAAATTTAGCATACGTTTCATTTTACTTAATTTTATATATGTTTCTTACTCGAGTTTAAAATTGTGTATGTTTACTACAAACACATATACCAGGTGGTCCAAAAGTCCCGGAACGGTCAAATATCGTGAGAAATACACATCGAATCGGAAAACGAAAAATAAATTGTAAAGAGAAATTCATGGGGAGCAATAATTTCTCCATTACCATCAAAACATTTTCCATAATAAATACTAAAGACCTGACAACATTACTGACAAATTGTGCATATACCTCCAGTAAAAATTAATACCTCCAAGAATAGCCTTTCGATTGTATTTGGGACATTGTATCTATGTATGCAGTTTCTTTTTTCAGGAAGATGGTTTCCTTCTTCACTTAGCGTGTATACTAAAAAATCGATTTCGTTTTCGTAGAATGAACTCTTACCCAAATTAACCTTAACATTGTATTATTTCAACGGTATAAAACCTCAAGTGTTCTGATAACTGCTTGCTATAAAACCTTGTTAATAATAAGTAAATCATCTTGATATTGAATTAGAAAATCTAATCCATGAAGTACCTTCAATCATCCTTTGAAAGATTTGTGATACGATCCGCATGTTGTACCAATCACCATGGGGTATTCATTGCGAGCAACTGCTAATTTGTTCAATGAGCTTTTAAAGGTAAGCACTTCTGAAATCTAATGCAACTAAAACGTCATATCCATTGACTTTTAGAAACACATAGTTTATCCTGGACATTGGATACAATACGTTTTCAAAACATTTATTCACAGTGTTCTTAAAATCACAGCAAAGCCTCAACTTGCCAAAATTATTACACACAAAATTCTTACAAACGAACACAGCACGCGTTCAATTACTTGAATCAATCATTTCTCGAATGTATTGTTCAATTAATTTGTCTAATTCAGACATAATTTTGTCACGTAAACCATACTGTACAACACATAATTTCTTAAATATTTGTGTCATTCTTTGTCTCATTAGAAAACTCTTTATGCTCGTTCTTAATAAATGTAATTGACCTTTGTAAGTCAAACGAAGCGATCAGATTTTCACATTTCATCATCTGTAATTTAATCAAGCTTTGCCCTTGCACAATTTCAACTTGTCAACTGTTATCGCAAACGAAATATTAGTCGTGTCTTTCACCCTAACCAAAGTACACATTTAAATTTATCATATGTTAACCCAGGCGAAATGTGGAGCAGTGTCTTGATACACAATTAATGATGGTCTCAGTTGAGATAATTTAATGCTAAAATCAGGCAATAAATGCAGAATCAATTGTCTTCCCATGAACATATATTTTAAATCACATGCTACTGCAAATAAATCCTGCATTCTTTCCATATGTTCATGAAGAAAACTTTCAGTAACGTTCCCAACTAAAGGCAAAGTCACACTACAAGCATATCTTAGAACACAGTCAGCTTCTAGATATTTCAAACCATGCAGTTGATTATTACAAAATGCTTTTGTTACAACTGAAACTTGTGAAGCACTTCAAAGTAGAATCATTAATACTGAAAGCAATAATATATTCGGACAAAGATATAAACTTACTAGTAGCTTTCCAGAATGAGCTATTTGCATAGGCAATGAAGGTTCATCAGTTTTAAGATAACGTTATGATGTAACTGAACATTAGTTATAGTGTGACAAATTCTATGCAATCGATCAATATTGCATATAACTATTTTCTTCATTCAATTCCATAGTAATCATTACAGTTCTTAATTCTTCTGACGCCGTGCTATTTGCATCATCTGACGTAACAGGTTCAATAGCCTGCACAACATTAGCCTTGTACTTACCACCAGGTTTACTACTATTAGTTCTTTATTGCTCTATGCCTTGAGACACCGAGAAACATCATGACCGAACTTCTTACATCATCTGCACTGCTTGAAATATTGTTGCTTTCTTTCCCGATCATTTTTACTTCCATCATAATCTTTTTTTATTTTTTTCTATACATAACATTGGATTCACTGCTTAATATTTTGGAACTTCCATCTATCCCCTTTCGAATAAGAATGATCATTGGAACTGAAATGCGTATCGCTACTGAACATATTTATCTTAGTGAGATTTTTGTCCATAAAATGTACGTTAGTCAGTATGTAATATTCCTTCATTTCTGCTCCTAGTTTCTCCACCTGTTTTGCTACTTTAAAAGCTGTGTGAAATTCCATTCCATTATCAGAAATGAATTTGTGCGAATAATGTTAGATATTATACCACACATTGCTCTCTGATATTTCTTTATTTCCTCACAACTGTTCTATCTGTTAGTTTTCTTTTTGTACACATTTTCTAAGCTTCACCCTTTGCACTATAAAATTATTTGATAGACTATAATAATATTTTAATCTATGTGCAATATCCTGATATGATCTTTCATGAGGAAATTTCGATTCAATAATTCACGCGGAGCTTCATATAGTTGATTAATATCAATGTAGGAACTACGTTGTCCTCTGGAATAACTTGGGATTGACAATAATTATCAAAGCGCTCCAAATTAGATATTATTGATGTATCTTGTAGATCATGACTATGAAATCCATATGCTGAAGCCATTATACATATACACTATAACTCGAAGCTACGAAGTAATACATGCTTATCCTCTATTTCTTACTAGGTCCTCGTCACCATATATATATATACACTCACACGTACACACATACACACATACACACACAGACATATATATATATATATATATATATATATATATATATATATATATATAATTATATATAATTATATGAGGATAATCTATTCACATACGTAGGTAGATATTAATATAATGAACAACATAATAATACTAAACAATAATTATTTTATGTCAAACTTACAGAATCATTTTTTTAATATGGCTGCACATTATTTCGTAATCAACAACTTTGCAAACAATTGCGTGTTGACTCAGGTATTATGCACACTTAACAGACACCATCCTGCTACAGGATGTTTTTGAAGTTTTTAAATAGCGCAACTTATACAAAATGAATATCACCCCTGATGTTTCATAGCATGACATGCTTGTCTTCACCAAAGCTAAAATTGGCCTCATTACCAAAGTTGATCAATTCATTGAAAAATGAAAGCCAGGTGGAATTGTCCAATGCCCGCTTCCATATGCAAAAATAAGCAATTGCTACATGCCTATATTCTATCTCAACAAGCTCTCCAGAAATCTATTTTATATTTGTTTTAAAAATCCTGAATACTGAAAATCCATTTTTCATACATCAGGATATCAAGTGGAAAATAAATAAACAAAATAGTAAAATGGACACATACACACAAATATACATATACAGGTTGGCGCATATTGTAAAAGTAGTTCGCAACCCTGTCGGTACGCAGGTGCGCATGCGAAGACGTTTCCAATACTTAGGCAGCTGCAAATCTCGCAATTAGTCTGCCGTGAACGTTGGCAGTCAGACACGAATCGTGGCAGTAGAGGCGTTCATTCAGGAGACGCAGTCGGTACTGCACTGGGAAGCATCAGGGCGTCAGAGAATCCGCCTCCTTCACCTGAAGTCTTCTGTTTCTGAGCGCTGCTATAGCCTCTCTATTGTGTGACCCATCGTATCATGTTATTAAACTCTGGCACTGGTTTATAGTGACCCTCATTCGACCTTCGTCGCAGTGTCTCCTGAGTATCCTGAATGGGACTCGTTCGGATGAAAGCCATTTCTGCCATGATTCGTGTCTGAACAGGCCAACGTTCCATGGCAGACTAATTGCGAGACTTGCAGCTGCATAAGCATGGGAAACTTCTTAGCATGCGCACCTGCGTTCCGACATGGTTGCCAACATATATTGGTAGATACAATATGCGCCACCCTATATACCAAGAATAATAACCACTAGGGCAAGAATAACATTATTTACTCTTCAGCATCTTTATGCACACCGTTCTGTAAGTATCTTTGGATAAATGGAAGCTCGGAGAGTCTTCTAATGAGTTGTAAATGGTTTGTAGAATGTAGAGAAGTGTTCTTTGTTCTAAAGATATCCTTGAAGATTTAATGTAAAACAAGTTGTTACGTTTGACGTTGGGACGTGGGATTCTGATATTTTGAAGTGGCAAGAGTTCACTGGTAAAAGTTGTACATTGATGATTCTGAAATGAAGTGTTAAATCTGAGATTTGATGGCGAAGAGAAAGGTCATGAATTTTTAGAGTGGATAGAATGTCGTGGTTGGAGAAGTTTGAAATGGTTGGAAACCTATGTTTCAATATTCTGACAAAAAAATGCAACATTGTCTCTTATCTTTATATTGCTTTCACATGACATTGACCAAATACAGGAACCATATTCAAAGGATTGGAACAACACATGTTGTAATGTAGGTTTTGAAGGCAGAAAGGTATTATGACTGAAAATCTGTATATTAGTCCAAGTGTTTTCATCTCTTTCAAAGTTATGTAGTCTATGTGATGGTTGAAAGTCAGTTTGCTATAAAGAAAATGACACCAAGATCCTTGTGCTGTTGTCCGGAAGGAAAAACCTGGTTGCATAATATGTAGGATAGCGCTTTGCTATTTGATTTTAGTGTAAACCTCACGACAACAGATTTTTTGGGATTTCATTTCAGATTCTAGTCTTTACACCAGCGTTCAATGCGTTTGAGATTGTCTTGGATATAACATGTGTCATGAAGTGAAATAATATTTTGCAGTCACCAGCATACAATAATAATAAACATTCAGAAGAAATGTATTCGTGAATGTCATCCATGATAAGGCAGAGACACAGGGATCCTAGATAACTTCCTCGATGCAAACCGGAAAATACAGGAATCCACGACGAGGAGCAACCAGATATAATAACCTTTGGATTTCTATTGTGCAAGTAAGATGAAAATAGGTTGAGAAGAGGTCCGTGAATATTGAATCTATTTGATAATTTGTGGATGAATTGCGTGTGATATATAGAGTCAAAGGCCTTGGAAATGTCTAAGTATACAACATCAATGTCTTGTTTGACATTCAAGCAATTGACCGCTTTAGTACGAAAGCAAGCAAAGCTTCACAGGAAGCATGCGGGAAAAACTGTGTTGAGTGAGAGAGAGGAACGGACAAACATGTGCAAGGAAACGCTTAGAATATTTTTTCGGCTAGCAATGCAAGTGCAGGAAATAAGGAAATCGGACGATAGGAAATAACATGAGTCTTGGTTCCGTGTTTGAGGATAGGGACTATATTTGCTTGCTACCATGCACGAGGAAACCCACCTTCGGAAAATAATTTATTAACGATTATGTTTAATGGTTTGGATGGAATATTGGCTAAATGTTTCAGGAATATCGAAGGAATATCATTAGGAGTGGTAGCTTTGGAACTTGAAATAGATTTTAATAATTTTTGAACTTCATTGCAATTAGTTCAGATTTGAAAGAGCGTGTAGGGAATAAAGAATCTAACTTCGGGTATTTTGGTAGCGGTGTTCTTTGTAAAGTTACTGTGAAAGTACGAGTTAAAACGCAATGAACACTCCTCTTTGTAGCAGATTTCCCGTTCTAGGAGACTTGAAGGGTAATACGGTCATGTCTTGAATGGGAGTTAATTGGCGTCCATATTTTTTTGGGGTTTTATCAGCATTCTGTTACACTTTGAATGTAATTATTATAGATTCCTTGAATTAAGTTTTCTCCATGCTTCCGTAAGTAAGTGAAACTGTTCTGTGCGTGAAAGTTCGGAATTTGTTTCCACAGGTTCCATGCATTCTTTTTGTTCTTCAGCGTAAGTTCCGTCTCTTCACTATGACAAACTTGGAATCAGGATGTTTTCGTTTTCCTTATGGGCACGTGATCATTAATTGAATCCTGCACACAGTCCACGAGGAACTCAACTGCTTCTTCCGCTGGGAGGGGGTCCATCATTGACCAAGGAATGTTCCTGGTGAAATGCGAAAGCTGCTCACAGTCGACTCTTTGCAGTTGTACTCTGGTCTGGATCAGAGAGAGGGCCTGTGGGCTTTTCCAGAGACTTGGAATTCGGCATGCATGGAGGTGTGGTCCGAAGCGATCAAGTGCTCACCGGGCGTGGTCTTGACCTTTGTGTTCGAGGACAGCAACGTTGATAGTTTCTGTGGGACTAGTTGGGGAATCTTTAAATTGTTGATGTCCGATCGCCTTTATGTAATGATCGAAAACCACCTGTTATCATTGTCTGTTCAGAAGGTAGAGTTCGATGATGACCATTTATATGAAGGTTAAAATCACCCATAAGAATAATATCAATTTCCTTCGTAGCACTTAACACATAATTCAATAATGTTCACAAAGTTGCAGTGCCAAATTTAGGTGGTCAATGAAAACAACCTATTTAAAGTTTATTTGAGCCTATACTTACCTGAGTTCATAATAACGCGTATGACATTTCCATATCCAGACGTCTGAGGCAGGACCACTTGTTGTTAACTAGTAACATTCCTCCGCCTCCACGTGGACCTCTATCTTTGCGGAATACCTGAAATTCGTTCAGGGGTATTTCACTTTCGTCGATCATTTCGTTGAACCACACTTCACTGAAACCAATCACATCGTACTTGTTAAACTCGCTACAGAACATTTGTATAATTCATAGCTTTTTGGTTAGGCTTTGCACATTGATAGTATGTCTAAAACCAGACTCTTCACGGAAAGCTGCCTCGATATGAACAATCTATATGGGTATAACAAAGACACAAGGACATCCTATTGCCAATTATCTGTGGATATCACCTGCGGAGCTGTAAGACTAGATATTCTGAAGTGAGATGATGATCATGAAGGCATTGTTTTGTGGAGGAGGATCTGATGTACCAGATACTTTGATAGAAACACATAATCTATAAGCTGATATTTAGACCATGAAGGGACATATTGATGTTAGAAATTACCAGAAGAGCCAACTATTATAGAGAACATAGAACAAAGTAATAATCGGCAAAATGAAGGATGAAGAAGCTTGTCGGATAATATCAAAATTTGCTTGCATCACAGCGTAAATGTGTTGCATCTAAATGCTCGATGAAGGAGCATCGGCAAAATGTGTGAATAGAGCATGCACACCTAAGATCACCATCGAGGATTACTGAAAGTGCCTTTTTTTTATAAACCTGAAATAATGACCGGATGCTGACTTTCTAGTAAATTGTAAAGTGTTCACACAATTATTATGAATAGACTGTCCCTTGATGATGGAGATAACAAATTTGTAATATTGCATTCTAACAGGCACATATTAGAATATGGTCATCATTATCCTTTCGGACATTGCATGATCTGCGATTCAAAGGATGATGAGAATTTGTAAGTGGCTCCCCGAAATGGTAAATTGCGGAATCCAGAAGTCTGGCTCAATCTATGTAAATGTGAAATGGCCTCGCTCTCGATGCTTTCAAATTGGCAACCGAGAGCAAAGCTGTTTGCAGATTCTTAAAGCATAGCTCGATCTATGAGAAGGATGATTCGATGCTCGGTTTCACCAGGAGATTGTTGACTGGAAGCTGATTGTCTGTCTGCCCCCACGTACAATTGCGGTGTAATCTCCGAAATCATGTACTGCAGAGAGACCGGATATCCTCAGCTAGAATCACCTTGATATTCTCTGTCCTATCTGTTTACAATTATCACCAGATTTGGTTCTGAAAACTTTTCTCCCATCTTAAAAATCGAAAAATTACACTCATATCTCCATGACTATGGATGGCAATGAAACCGGATTTGCTCAGCTAACATAACATCGATGCCTTCTGACATTCCTGATCCCAATCGGCACCTGTTATCATGGCACCAGATTTGACCCTTTGAACATTCGCCTTAGTCCAGTGTAAAATATAAAAAAAATATCAAATATCTCGAAAACGGTGAGAGATATCGCTAAAATAAATCAAAATGTCCCCCACTTCCCAGGCAACCAGTTACCCTGTAGATGTACATATTCTGTACTATATGTAACTATGCTTAGAAGTACTACTTTCAAGGAAGTGTGGGGTTGAGTGACGAAACAAGTGAGCAAAATTTTGATCAATCATTTCTCTGGAACCGTCTATCGAAGAGATGCCAAGTTTTCTGCAATAGCATCACGTCGATGGTCTCTCTAAATCACCATCGCAATCTACAACGGCCATCATGACAACAGATTGAACCTTCCGAAACTTTTCGAAGTCCAGTGTGCAGAAAAAAATTATCATTCATTTCTCCAGAACTATTGACCGCAGAGAGACCGGATTTTCTCTGTTCGCATTGCCTCGATGTCCTCTGTTATCCTCGACCAAATTTGACACCGTCATTACGGCACAACATTTGAACCTCAGAAAATCAGCCCATGGATACATTCTGATTAGAAGAGCATCAACCGGTTGCAAATTCAACAATGGAAAACTCGGTGAACATGGATCTCATCAGAGATATGCATCATAATTTGAAGAACGTCGTTATTATAAATCTGAATGCGATACCGCACCCGACAGATGAAAACACCGGCAAGAATTTATATATTTACTAAGAGCGAAACAAATTACATTTCCTGTTGGTGGAAAACTCCAGATCAGGTTTAGATCTTCCCATGCAGCAATTGTGTATGTATGAAAAGCTTGTATCGAATCTGACATTCCGCTGTAAAATCGAATATCATATATGATATCCAAGGCGAATGCCTATTTGCCCAGATGGTTGGTGAATATAATAAACTGCTTTCACTTCTTATCAAGCTGCAAATTTTGTATCTTCTAGCTAATCTCACAAATATGAATATATGAACACCCGGCATAAACATTTTTCTGATAACATGGATGAGCTTCTCATGCTGCATGTTCGGGTTAAAAAATTTTGCAACCATCTACAGGCTTGCAAAATACGCTTAATTCCAGCTTACAGACCGAGATAGCCAATCTCCAATTCCATCTTGTGTTTCCCTTTCTCAAAATAGATGCCTAGCTTAAATCGCAGATGCAAAAATATGCCGAGACCATCCATTGACCATCATCAGAAATTAGCGCAGAGTGTAGGGAAATGGCAAAATGAGCTTACAAAATTCCAGCAGACACAAAACAGCTATGTGGAACATCTGAAGCAAGAATTCCGGCAACAAAACACTAGATGATTGAGATAGCGTGAATGCCAGCATTGCTACTTTGCACATGCAATTTCAATCCTACGAAATCCCAACCCTAGAGCATCCTTGCTGAACTTGAAACAGATGTCCTGCACACCGCTATAAAATTTAATCCAAATTGGAAGCTTCAAGCCTCATCCATTTCCTTCATCGAGCTGATTGAATGCCATGATCACAGGGTGGCGAACATCTAGCTCCAATTCGAGACATTCGAGCATTTCGGAAAATTTCAAGGCAGCATTGCGCACATCGAAGCAGCTCTGACCACAGTCAAAAACGATTTAGGTGATATTATAGAAGCGCTAGAATCCAAATTTCCAGCGATATTGGAAATCCTCGCCGATGTTCAACATCAAATTGTGCAATTGGAAAATTTTAACACGGAATAGGAGTTCTCTTATTTCATCGACGATATACAGCGTCAAATCTAAACATACCCACAGAAAATGTAATATCCCAATTGCAAGAGGAAATAGGTGCTGCAGAAAATTCATATGTGATGCATATGGTCAAAAAAAAAGTTGGGGCAGGGTTTCAAAGTACGGTAATTTTTTGCCTACCTTTCAAGAATTGAAGTTTGTGAAGAGGACGATGAAACAAATTCTCAAATTCTAGGACATCAAACACATCCAAACGGAAATCGCTGAGCATCGCTACACCTTCTCCACCATGCCTAACGAACAAAGTATACGCAATATGCAGTGTTGTTTGCCGAAATTCAAACGCAGGTTCATGATCTAAGAGCCCAGAGCCCCAAATTGACCATTGTTGGAAGCTTCCAGCAGATCATTTGAAATGCGAAATTGCCAACTGGCGCTATTGAAGCAAAAGAGGCATAAGTCTTGGCTGCTTCCAGCAACGAACTTCACAATTTTTAAAATAAATTCAAGATTTTCTATGTCTGAATTAGAATTAAATCCTCTTTTGATGAAATTGTCGGCACTGTTACAGTGCAGCTTCAGTCTTTTCAGGACAGATTGGAGGATGTGAACGTTGAAATTCAAGGCCAATGTAAACAATATAAATTATAGCTTAAACAGTCTGAAATCCACAGATATCCTTTAAATACACAGCATCCCAAAGCGAGAATCAATTCAACTTTCTATCTACGTTCCAAAGTTTACGTAAATGCAGAATCTTGGTAAAACCTACTAACAATTGTACCTTAATGGCAAGCTTTGGTCAATGTCCCAAGCCTTACATTATCCGGCCATGACGGTGACAAACATCGGAAACCAACGTAAAATTTGCACTCTGAAATTGGTTTATTTCACGGATTGTAAAAGCTACGAGACAGCTTATACCGAAGCAAGATCGCAAATCATAGTTATTTCAAATTGGTGACAAGTTATATTCTGGAAAACAACATTGTAACCGGCCCAAAATCACATTGTAATTGTGTTCCATTTTCCACGCCATGTCAATACATTGTCAATGAGCTCCATAAGCGGTTTAGGCGGCATTATAAGCGTATTTGTGTCTTGACTAAAGGCATCGATGAACTCTGACAAGCAGATCGGGTCGAGATGAGCACAGGAAACCTAAAAGGTTAGCAGAAAATAACAAAGGCTTCAGATGTATGCTAAAATCATCGACACATTTGACAAATTTGTCCTGGCTTTTACATTTAAGGCAACATCTGATGAGCACGTTCTGGAGGCATCCAAACTAATATTTCAGCAAGGAGGACTTCACATCCCATGCAGATAGACAGAGGGAGAGAATATGATAATTCGATGTTTAGCAAAATGATGAAGCAATATGAAAACATTGAGAACATTTTAAAAAATAAGTTGAGCTCTAAAAGTATTACGTTGAAGATTTAGCTAGAATATTGACTTGTGTGTTGATGTCTGATCCTATGCCTCGATTGTGGTGTGGTAAATCTGGACATTTCTAAAAATGCCGGAACACATTGATTCTGCTATTACAAGCAAAACAGCATTGCCGAGAGTTCAAGATGAATGCCCTCCCGTGATCCCCCTTTCCTTGTCACATTTCACGGCACTGAATCATCGGACGCGGTGTGGAAGGAGGAATGGCCGAGGAGGCTAGGTGAATGGCCAGCTGTGAATCCCATCGCCATATTATACCGCTTTGCATCATCGGTCGCGTCGAGAGAGAGAGAGAGAGAGAGAGAGAGAGAGATAGAAGGGGAAGGGAGGGGAATGAAACAAAATTATCCCTGTCGATGAAACTCGAAGGAGTCTGAAATCGCAATATTATTTCTAAATCACTGCTGGAAAATGTTAAATGCATATTTATATAGCCTGAAAATGGCCGAAAATAGGAGTTTCACAAAACGGAGAAAAAGTGGTGTGGCCCAGAATGGGTCATTTACTCGACTTATTGGTGTGCATATGTGTGTGCTGTGTTCTGGACTTGTGTGTACGTTTTATAAAACGACGAAATATATTTTAATGTAATATACCAGTATTGAAAACTTATAATGTTGTTTTATTAAGTGATAATATTACTGATATTTCAAATGGGACACAAATTATTTCTCCTGCTGTGTCCTTACATTTACTCCTCGTCTACGTCAGCCGTAGATTTTGATGGCAAGTGTCGGTTTAACTTTCAAAGCTGGGACTTGAATGTTTTCGGGCGGAAAGAAGTAGAGTGAGGGAAACTAAACCGTTTCTACAAAAGAAGGCAAAATTTCGATTTCAAATTCGGAAATAAATTCACAATGGCTCTCCTGAAAATAAATTAAATTACAGATAACGATGGACTTTTCAGCAATCTGCAATCAAAAAAAAAAAACGTTGAACACGACATCAAGACATAGATTTATGCAATTTTTAGCTTATCTTATCAGCTGAATAAACACTATATTGATTTATGTGATCGTTGTGTTGATGTATTTTAATGCTAGAAGAAGGTCAATATCCAACCTCCGTTTATTTTTGAAATTTTCCTTACAGTCGGAATCCGTAACCAATATAAGAGAAGAAATTCAGCAAAAGCTACCTGAATATCTGGAAGATATTGAGTATATAGTAGTCACTTCTGGTGTATGGTAACCTCATCCGAACGACGGTAGACGCAATTTTGGCACTAAAATCAATAAGGTTGGACTAGAGGATGAGTAACTGCAAGAAAACCGTCTAGATGACTAACCAAAGTTATATCACAGGGTGGCCTTTGTATGGATACATTCCTCCAGGGATCACACTGATAGAAAATATATATATTTTTTCAAGTTTTATTATTTGCAAAGTAAACTATTGATTCACTAAGATATTCGTCATTACCCTATATGACGCATGATAGCAATCAAGAGAGTAACAATTTTCTGTAATACATTGTGGAGACGTGATCAAACAAGAATATTTTTTCTATATCACAAGGAACATTTTCTTAGCAAGCAACAGCTATCAACAGTGTGTTAACTTTGGAAGCCTGTTCTGTGATGGCTTGGTAATTATTTTTTTATAATCAATTTTACAAAGTATCACATATATACATTTTATTCATTAATTACAAGAGTTTTTTTAAAATAGATCAAAAATTGATCTCTCATTAGAAGTTTTTAAGTTGACCTCGAAGCTTAATTATAACATTCGTTTCTTGGTCAACCTTACTTATTTTGTAAAGAAAAGTTGTTCGTACGGAAATTATAACTGAATTCATTAAGCCTGTGCTGAGTGTGCGATATTTAACATCCTATTTTTGTGTTAAACTGTATACTAGAAGATTATTGCGTATCCAGAAGACACATATCTAGGGTCTTCACAGAAATATTCATGATTTCGAATGTTCATTTTCTGCAGACACCGTTTTGAATGTAAACTTTTCTGTTATGTTAGCATAGGGGAAACAAACATCGTCCAGTACTCACTGTTATTCAGTCATTTAGAACAATTCTTTATTTATAACTTTCCCACCCATTTCGACTGTAGAATTAGACATTATTGTGTTAATATTTACACTGCAATGCTAACCTGCAATCACTCACATGACTCGTCAAGTCTAAAAATGCTCTACGTGTTGAGAAATACTTTATTAGTAAACAGCACAGATGCACCGTAACAAAGCATGACTCTCGAAGCTGCAGATTAACTTAAGGAAATGAACCGTTTCGAGACGTTTCCTAACCTACAAGGACAATGAATTATTCAACCGTGACTTCAGTTATTTGCTCTCCTTTTAAAGGTTATGCAATTAATTAGTAAACGATATGTTTCACAAAAGTGTTTTTTTTAAAGTAATCGATCAATGTCATCTAACCTTGGGAGTAATAATGAAGTGATATTTTTGATTGGACAAATCTAATAAATTTTCAGGGTGCAAAGCATGTTTTGCCAAATAATATTCTCACTTGTTTATTTATAGTTATTAATAAAATCCCATTGGAGCATAAAAAAACTTTTTATTGTTCGGTGGTCAGTCATTGTTCTCTGCAGTTTTCAATGCAACATTCAGGCTCTCCGATCGTGCATCGTACGTTTCAGGTATCCACATAATTTAATATATTTCTAAGTTGCTTTAAGCGAAATTCTCCATTATTATTCTTTCCATATATGATATCAATATCACATTACAAACAGGAAGCGTTCTCAATGATCACGTGGCTGCATGTCTTTCTCTAATAAATAGCTGCGTTTCTTTTCAGCACATGAACAAATATATCGTCGCTTCGGAACATCAAATTTTCATCTTTGTTGCTTTCAGATTACCAACATACGAAGTGGCATGTAATTCAAAAGGTTTTTGCAGAAACCTCAGATTTATAAATAAGGTTGGATTAAATTACACAAAAAAACTTTCCTTCCGCTGGGCTCGAACTCGCGTTGCCCGCATTCTAGTCCGAAACGATAACCAATACTCCAAACGACAACACGAAACTCTTTCGCAAGTAGGCGACTGAAACGCAAGTTAATTATCAGATTGCTAATTCTCAAGGTATAACATGCCTAGGCAGATGTGTCTTGCATTTTCTGTACTTTTATTATTCAGTCCCTTTGGTCTCTCCCTAGGTTAATCACGGCGATAATGAGGAATATTGTCCTCCTCCGTAGCCGAGTGGGTCGTAGTCTAGCGGAAGCAGCCGTACGAGAAACATCGTCTCGCGTCGCGCTTGCTGCTTGGTACGTACGCGGCCGTGTCCTGGTGAGTAGAAGGGAGTCCTAGTTAGTTACGTGTTACGTTTGGGCCGTTCGCCGGCTTAAACTGCTTGGCTGCAAGAGGATGTGTGTATGAAGAATGGAATAAATTACTCTCATTGCTCTTTACCAATATTTAATAGAATCGCACAAGTGAGGGGGGGGGGAGATCACGCACGAGCCAGCAAGATATCTAAACACTGACAATGATAAAACCCAAAGTGTTACCACTGTACCTGATTTCCTTCGCGGTTCCTCGGTTGAGTCACGACGTGGCGCTGTATCGGTCCATTGAAGGTGTCCTCAATGGGTTCGCCCAAACCTTTTGAATGGACCGACTTAACACTGTCACTCGCAACACACCTCGCACTTCGCTCCCTCGACCAAGACTCCCCCGGCGACCTCTCGTCACCCGGGGACTGCTGGCGTTTTTGATTACACAGCATTTTATTCCGGCTCGTGACATGCCACCTCCCCCTGAAAAGAAATGGGATTGGCCAGGGGACAATCACATTTCTTCATTGACAAAAAAATTAAGACATGATTAAATATGTACAACGACCAGTCCCTGAATAAATGATTACACCCCGTATATAACGTGATTCGTCATAGGGCAGTATGCAAGTAGCCTATGTAGTGCACTGTAGAACGTTCCAAATAATAATACACTAATTGAAGTGTAACACTTTTCCGTCATGTATTCCGAAGCGGATGGAACCAAAATTGGCAATTATGGTAGTCGCAGCGGCATCTCATCGCACGACGTACATCTACGTGGCACTGTGAAAACATTTGAGTAAATATATCACTGGTAACACTGATCCGAAGATAAGTTGGTAGGTCTCAAATGTTGAAAAGAATACACAAATAAGTTGATGGGAGACAAAATATGTTCGCAAGAAAAGTTCAGGAACAATATTAATTCGATGCGAAATCTGCTTGACACTTATGGATGACTTCTGGATGTACTCTGAAGAAATGACTTCACCTTATATCTATGAGAATGTACATTAGTGATGACACAGTAAATGATGATTACTATCAGTGTTGTCATAAAATAAAATTTTGAGCGTGAACAGGAGCAATTGGTAAATTTAATCAGGGTGTAAATAATAAGATTAGATACATAGTATGCATTCGATTATAGCAAAACACAATGAAAAGTCTTCAGAAAAAATAAATGGAAGTGAGAGTATCAAATATGTAATTACAGATAATGTAAATATGTGTCATAAGTATGGCAGATGTAACAATAAGAGGTAGGGACTTGATTTGGTATTTCTGTCCAAATCTTGTGAGTTGTGTGTCGTATCAGTAAAAAACATGTGTTTCTGTGTGAGAGTTTGGTCGGTTTTTAACGATGCAGCGCTCACTGTTCGCTTCATCGATAGCTGGGACACATCTGCACGATAAAAATTTAGAAGTTAACATGCTGTCATATATTAATTAGATTGGTAATATTGCCGTTTATATGTAAGAAGTTATATGAATTGAAGAAATATGAAGAGAAAAGGTGGATAAGATGTTGGGCCATACATGCTCTGTAAAGGCTTTTGGCGTGTTGAAGGTAGATATGAATTATTGAAAAGTCACAAAATGAGAATTTTACAGCGAATGGTGAATAGTATTGTCTCCGCCAACAGTGAGAACACGTGAGCTCTCTTTCCATATGCAGTAGCTATATTCATCGCGTTCGTGCTCTTTGTTTACGTACACAAAATGCTGCCGAAGCAGAAGGTCGTGTTGCTACGGTATCGTCTTCAGAATTCCATCCTACTCTGTTTGAAATCACATCATAAAGTGACGTCACGATGCCAAAGGGTCGGCACAATCTTGTATGAGAAAGAAAAAAAATGTTGCGGCGGGGTTTGAAAAACCGCATCCGGTAAGGTGCGGGGATGATAAGCCATCAGTAAATAGGTAGGTGAGTACCGTGCAGATGAATGCGGCGTGTTGTTGATAGCTGAGACCGCTGTTGGTAAGAAATTGGACCAATTATTGTGTTTGGCATTGACATAAAATTTGATCATTCCTTCCAGCGTTTGTTGCGTTTTTTCAACTAAGCCAAGGCTCTGATGAAATCCTGGGCTGACAAAGCTTAGTTCAATTTGGAATTTGTTGCCCAATTCTTTGAATAAATCTGAAGTTTGACCTGAAAGTTGGTCCACTATGATTTTTTCTGGAAAACCAAATGGTAATAAGATTTGTACAAAAAATCCGCCAGAACTTCAGCAGTGAGAGAATGTGTCGGTGCGGCTACTACGTAACGCGTGGCTGCGTCAGTGCACGTGATCACATAGCGATGTCCCTCTGGTCCTGATGTGACATACTGGTCCAAGGCGATAATTTGGAAAGGTGTCAGAGAAGTCCTTGTTTGTAGTTCAAAGTGCTTTGGTTGGCGGGACTGCTTAAGTCGTGCACACTGTTCACATTCTTTGCATTTCTTGTAGATGAAGGATTTCTGAGAAGGAAAATAATAACGGTCCTTCGCATAGGCATATGATTTATAGTATCCAAAATGATTGAGAGCGTGTGGAGAAGAGTGCACTTGTTCGAACCATATATATTGTAATGCATGTGGGATGCAAGTCAGTAGCCTTTCTTGTTTGTCTGAACTTCGGGTCCTCCTGTAAATAATATCATCTAGGAGACGGAATTGCTGGCTGGTTTGAGTCAAATCGTAGTAATGCTGAATGTTGCGTAATGGAAACACGTCGCGTAAACACGTTGAAATTGTCTTTTTCGAGTGCACAAAAGAGACCCATGTCAGTGAAGTTACACCGTGGGATTAGTGAAACACTGGCTCTCACCAAAGACCAGGTTCTAAGCATTGAAATTGACCATTTTCGTACGTGTGTATACATTAAACTGGTATCACACCTGTTAGGTGAGCAAATGATACGGAAATGTGAACGAATGTTGGTGTTTCGTGATGAGGATGGTGATCATGACGTACGACTGGAATGGGCTGACAGAATATCAACGATGGTGCGACTACATGTCATCCCGATGGAAGTCACGGATGAGGCAATATCTGCTGTACTCGTCAAATATGGCGAAATAGAGTCTATCGACGACGAGACTTACTCGCACGAACATATCTATCGTACCCGTACGGGCATAAAAGTGTTGATGATGGTATTGAAGCAGTCAATACAGTCTTACGTCACGATCCAAGGTGCAAGATATTGGGTCCCATATTATGGTCAGCAGCCTTCTTGCAAGATCTGAGACGAATTGACACACGCAGCAGCCACGTGTCTCCAAAGACGACGACGCACTAGTCCTACTTTAGCAAGTGCAACCTCAGTCGCGAAGTCCTACAACGGCTGGGGGTCGGTCGGGCTGACCACCTGTCCCCCTTGTCTGGCTGCAGATCTCCACGCCTCCTTGGTGGTTCGCGTGGGAGGGAGTCCAGCAGTCAGTAGGTAAGCCTTGGCCCGATATTGGGCTGTTGCGCTATAGGATTATTACTATATTTAATGAGGAATATTTTTTAGACAAAGATGATAAACAGACACACAGGAATAATCACCCTCGCAAAAAAGCCAGAACTCGAGTCCGGGACCTTCGACGCGAGGTGTGTTTCTTGTTCTAACTATATCTGTGTGTTTTCGTTAGATTTATGGTATTTCGTGAGTTGATATGAATGTTGTAAATAAATAAGACAAGTGGGTGGAAGGGACTGGAGAATTGTAGCTACGGAACCATTGAGAAGATACCCATCGCATAGATAGAGAATCTCTATATCCCCTTGTGATAGAGAACTTATTGGAGGAATAAAAATAGAGATTAAACGAACAAGTTTGATGTGTATCCTTTCGTCAAAATGCCTAGAAAACAATAGTACATACTTCTTCACTAATAGAAAAGAATAAAAATAATATCCTTGCTGGGGATCGAACCTAGACCTCACTGATGAATGCTCTGTACACTAACCAACACTCCATCAATAACACCATGTTTTCTTTTTGCCAGTCAGTCTGTTTCCTTCCTCAACACCTGAACACGAAAATGCATCTTAATCTATATCATAATTGTTTCATTGTCTTAATAGAAACCACGTATGTCAAAAATAGACGCATTTTTTCTGTGAAAAATCCCATGTTTCGCACATCGTGCTTCTCCATTTACTGTCATTTGGACATTCACTTGGAAGTTAAAACTTAGCTTTGTGTGTTTGTTTTCACGTGCGTGTGTGTGAGAAGAGTGGTGTGCACGTGTGTTCGATGTTTTTCTGGGTATTATTTTCGTTCAAAGCATTAATATAATTGTAGAATATGGAATTTACTGTAATGCAAGCAATGAAACAATAAACCCAGTCCGTCAGGTGTTGTTCCCAAACAACATAAAATAACGGAATTTAACGTGGAGCGAGTATTATTGCATGTCGAGAACACGAGACATTACGATCGACAATTTCAATCTCGTATTTCTCTTTGGCATCACTACTCAATTTACAGAGATGTATACCTGTGACTGGTATACAAGCCGCAGAATTACAATGCTGGTTGGGTTGTCTAGTCACAAGGCGCTTGGTGGTCAGACATGGATGGCTTGCTTCAGTGCTTCTTCAATAGGGTCGTTACAACCCAGAAGTGTTCGTGACTTTACAATTAGGCTATCATTCCTACTCTAATAAAAATATGTAAATCTTCAAACCATAAGCACTTGAATATTTTACCATTTCTATAAGCCAAAACCGAATAAAAACATTCTGAAAAGATAATTTTAAAATGCATGTAATACTGTTTCTCTACAAGATTGGAATAACTTAGAATGACATTTTGTATTATTCTAAGTAATATAATTTTAACTTTAGGTCTATGAAAGTCATATTGTATGGAAATGAATCTTTACAACTTACCCATACATAATCAAGTACCCACACGTATGTGAAATTTAGAACATAAACATCTGTCTTCCCGTCCATATAAGGAAACACTGATGATCCTCTGAAAATAATTTGACAGTGTTTTAATTTCAATTTTACATTATTATTGTAAATTGTAAAAAAACCTTTGGAAGAATTGCTTATATTTTAACAATGATTATCGTTGATTAAAACGTTTGGCTTTTAATTTTTTCAAGAAAAGTTTGTATAAATTAGTCACCAAGGTTATACTCAACGTTCTTTGAGTTTAACTAATTTTAGCATAATACAACAAAACCTTATAAACGAAAAGGTAGGACGTATTTACTTTCGCAAGAGTACTAATAAGTACGAGCATAATATTAGATTTGAATTATATAAATATACATATTTATCTGCCTGTATATTGCAAAAAAATGAACGTGAAACACTTGGTAAAATATGAGATTCCTAACCATAAAAGTGTTAATGTAGTTTCAGGTGTCGATCATATCCATCTGTGTTAGTTATCTTTATCTTGGAAATTGGTGGTAATACAAATATTGTGGCAAGGAGCATGAAACATCAGAATTTCTAATTACATCTTAGTTCAGAAGCAGAGAGCATGAACATTTCTTGAGGTGTGAATAGATCTTCATGTGCGTGACATTAATAATGTCATTATTGATTTTGTCAAATATGTGCTCTTCAGGAGAGAAATTCTAAAATGAGTGTAAATAGTAGATTAGTCAAAGATCAAAATTGTTGCTATTTTACCTGCATGGAATGTTAATGGCAGGCATCCATGCTAAATCAATCAGTCGTAGGTCAGGCAGAAATACTAATTAGATGGCACTGAATATTTTGATCTTGAAAGTTATTTCAAACTCCAATTTTGACCCCAAAATTCAAATCACAAAGTCTTCCTAATGAGTCATTCCATGCCAAATCAACACAGATATGTGCAATTTTTAACCTGACCATCTCCGATTTTCATGAAATTTGGGGAGTTGAAACTATGCATAGAACTTAGTAACTATGGAAATTTTTAGTCTCGTGCGTCTTGTAATTGTTAAATTATTCAAGGTCAAAGTTTGCAGAAATTGCCCTTTTTGAGCCCGCTTAGCTATACTAAATCTGCTGTAACTCCGCCCCTATTTCGCCTAGGAAGCTCAAATAAAGCTTATTGTACAGGGAATTGAACAAGCTTTCCAGTGATATATAACAAGCCTACCTTTGGATAATAATATAATTTTGTCACGTGACCTTGACTTTTGACCTTGAATATCTCAAAACATGTCATCACCAAAAATCGTGAAAAAAATATATTTGGTCACTCATTCCATACTCTAAAACATATCAAAAAATCATTCTGGGACTGCAATGGGATCAGAAGATACAAAATAATATGTGTAACTATGTGACTGATAAAAGCCCGATTACATGAACTATGAAGAGTCAAATGTCCCTTAACACCCCCTACAAAATGTGAAGGAGTTATCCTGGGTACAATTGGTCATGAAAGAAATAGGTTAGGCACAGGGAGATCCCTAGCCGTGTGTGTCAAGCGCAGATCCGGCATATTGTTGACCGCCATATTGAATTCAACGCAAAAATTTCAAAGGAAAGGGGGTGATGTGATATATCAAATCAGGCTAGAATTTCACGAGAAATGAAGTGACGAAGGTTTATCCAACATATATTTAACCAGCAAAAATTTATTACTGCATGCTTGTAACCATTTTCTCCTTTTCGAGGTGTTAAAAACAAAGCATTGGAATGCTCCTAACGTGTTAGGAACTCATCGAGATCCCGCTGACACCTTTTTTGAGAGAAAGAAGTATACGCACCATTGCATATGATTTTAATCAGCTACATTCACCAAATAGTTGAATAGTGAAGAATATTGGGAAAAATATCTCAAAAAATTACGTGACACTTCCTTTGGAATGAAAAATTCTTCAGTGACGAGGCAAATTTTTATGTTCACGTTAAATTAATAAAAATAATATGCAATACCTGTGATTTGCTCAGTCGAATGGTTGTTGCTGGTAAGCTAATTATGTGGTATAATGTATGGCGAACGGAAATGGTTGGTCCATATTCAACAACGGAACCTTAAATGGTGAGGGCTTCTTGGATTTGTTAAGTGAACAGGTTTTTTCACCCTTGCTTACGGGATATGTCACTTTTCGAGAGTTTTGAAACAGGACAGAGTGTGACCACACTATGTAGACATTTTCGCAATTTCTTCATGGTAATTTTCTAGTTAGAAATATGGGCACACGGGGATCTATTAAAAGGCCTGCACATTCCCCAGATCTAACATCTTAGGAGGACTTTTACCTTCAGAAGCATTTGAAGAGAATGGTGCATGCACTAAAAGTCCCTGATATTGACCATCTGAGAGAAGGCATAGTTGCTGCTTGCGATGTTGTTGCACATGCTACATTACCAAATGTTCTATGCGAGTGTGAGAGACGTCAACGAGTGTGCTCACAGGAACATTGACAACATTATAATGTGCATATATCGTAAGTGAAAGGTATGTGTATAACTTTTTGCTGGCGTAAGATACGTTGGAAAATCCTTCGTCACTTCATTTCTCGTGAAATTCTAGCCTGATTTGATATATCACATCACCCCCTTTCCTTTGAAATTTTTGCGTTGAATTCAATATGGCGGTCAACAATATGCCGGATCTGCGCTTGACACACACGGCTAGGGATCTCCCTGTGCCTAACCTATTTCTTTCATGACCAATTGTACCCAGGATAACTCCTTCACATTTTGTAGGGGGTGTTAAGGGACATTTGACTCTTCATAGTTCATGTAATCGGGCTTTTATCAGTCACATAGTTACACATATTATTTTGTATCTTCTGATCCCATTGCAGTCCCAGAATGATTTTTTGATATGTTTTAGAGTATGGAATGAGTGACCAAATATATTTTTTTCACGATTTTTGGTGATGACATGTTTTGAGATATTCAAGGTCAAAAGTCAAGGTCACGTGACAAAATTATATTATTATCCAAAGGTAGGCTTGTTATATATCACTGGAAAGCTTGTTCAATTCCCTGTACAATAAGCTTTATTTGAGCTTCCTAGGCGACATAGGGGCGGAGTTACAGCAGATTTAGTATAGCTAAGCGGGCTCAAAAAGGGCAATTTCTGCAAACTTTGACCTTGAATAATTTAACAATTACAAGACGCACGAAACTAAAAATTTCCATAGTTACTAAGTTCCTTGCATAGTTTCAATTCCCCAAATTTCATGAAAATCGGAGATGGTCAGGTCAAAAGCTGTGTTGATTTGGCATGGAATGACTCTAATACAGTCATGTAATACATTAAAAATATATGAAAGAGACAAACAGTTTGCTACTATATTTTACTATTGCTGTACCGCTACTCAATTTGTTCGGTCATCGATCAGCAACAAGGCCACCTAAACATTCGTAATCCTAGGAAAGGTTAAAAGGCTTTAGAAATAGCACGGATATTAGAATTACTTTTCAAACTCGCGGTATTGCGGAATGGAACTTACAGCTCTTTCATTTTACATCAACGACTGGCAGTTTGAGTGTACGTTCCTCAGGACCTAATCGTGTGAGAACACGTCTCGTCAACAATAGCTTTCTCCCTACAGTGTAGATATAATTCCCTATCTGCAACGCCATCGAGTGCCATACCCCGATTATGTATCATTACACCTTAGGTTAGGTAGAAATTATTCTGGTGTTTTAAGTTACCCAATGCCATCTAGAATACGGACGCCTTTGCAGAACCAAAACACGGGCAGAAACAGTTTTTATTATTTGAATACAATACACGAAATACGGCAGAATGACTTGAAAATATTCACTTCCTACAGAACAAAAAATATTACTCTTCGAAATTACGCATTTCACAAAAACTGAGCTACATATAATTTGATATAAAATTATCCCAGCGTCCCTTTAAAGGACGTTAGAATAAAACTGAAAAATTCTACACCGTTTGTTATGTTCGTTGTTTTTTTATGTGATTGCATTGTCAGAACAATGGTTTCTATAGTCCATTGTTCGCTTTTGTCATTTCATTCCAAGTCTTGTGTTGTACATACAGTTGAAGTCTAGAATTCTGCAATATGGAAGCAAAGGAGCGATTTGGGTAAGTAATTTATGAATATTTAATTGATTTAATTATTTCGTTTAATATTGTGTGCATCTAATAACAGTAAAATGGATCAGCTGTTAACTAAAATCATGAAAGTGAAATGACTTTTAACAGTGTCAATACAACAACAATGACATTTTATGTGTCCCTTTCAAGGGACGCTGGGCATTGACCCAGTAAGAAATCTTTATTTTCTGTTTTTGCAAATAAATAAAAGTGAGGAAAGAACATAGCCATAAATTCAATTCAGATTTAAATTATGACAGAAAAGTAGAATTATTTAAAGAGGCTTACTTAGCAAAACGTTTATTAGTAGCTATATGTTTTACGCATGCGCGTATCTACATAATACGTAGATGTACCAAATTATGTCAATATTTTTCGTTACTTTGTAGCTCAGTAGCAGAAATCCTGCAAATTCTGGAGGAAGAAGAACAGAGTGATGATATTTTCATGGAGCTCCAAGAAGAGTCTGGTGCAGTGACAGATGAAGATTCCGATGATTCGGATGAGGAGTGCAAGGGAAATCCCAACCACTTTGGTCGTCAAACACTTATTGCAAAATGTAAAGTGCGACCGATTGGTAAGGAATAGTGTGACAGTGTGCAACCTGAGGAACGTGATGTGTAAGAAATGATATTACACATGACGTATCAAAAAGAGGAAAACTTTTCCTCACAACAAATGGATGAATTCAAAAGAGACCAATACAGGAAAAACGTAAGTGTCAAGAGTTTTCATGAACAATTTTTTCTAAAAGTAATCTTGTGTTGAATACTTGCAGTTGTTTTTTGACAGTCAAATAATGGACCTGATTATCTCACAAACTAATTTGTACTACTTACAAAAAATGAGCAGCTGTCTGTAACAAACAATAAAATGTGGGTATTTTTTGGAGCTTTACTTTTGTCAGGGTATTCTAAATTATCCCACCGTCGTTTGTACTGGTCTCTGGAAGAAAATATTCCAAAACGTCTGTCAAAATGTATGAAGAGAAAGAGATTTGACGATATAATCATGATTTTTCATTTGGCTGATAACTGTATGCTAGATTCAATTCATGGACTCTACAAGCTACACGCATTCCTTACCATGCTTGGGGAACATTTTCTGAGAAACAATACCCTGGATAAGAATCTTTCTGTCGACGAAAGTATGATACCATATTATGTTAGTCATTATGCTAAGCAGTTTATACGAGGAAAGCCAATAAATTTTGGATACACGAATTGGGCTTTTTGTTGGTCGGATGGTGTCGTGTATGCATTTGATGTTTACATAGGGAAATCTGAAGATGCTTCTCGGGAATTTGGTCTGGGAGGTGATGTTGTCTTAGGGTTGTTAGACCAAGCTTCAGTACCAGCTTATAATGGACATATATTATACTTCGATCATTACTTCACTTCCTACCACCTATTGGCACATCTTCAAGAGGAAGGATACCAAGCCATAGGAACAAAATGTGACAACCGGACTGCAGGTTGTCCATTGACAAAACCTCCTGATTTCAAGAAAAATATCAGAGGAAGCTATGGATGCATGTCCAGTGGAAGGGTGGTTCATGTCAGATGGCTGGACAATAATGTTGCTAATATGGCGGCTAACTTTGAAAAGGTCGAGGAAGATTCATTGTCAAGGTGGTGACGTACTGAATATAAGCGCATTCAAATATCTAACCACAGTACTTTCAAACCCTACAATAATGGCATGGGAGGTGTTGATCACATGGATCAGTAAGTTGCAGCTTACAGAACAAGACTTCGTCAAAGGAAATGTTGGTGGCCAATATCCGTATATTGTTTTTGATATAGCTGTGGTTAACTGCTGGTATATAAAGAAGAAAGTATCTGGATGAAATGAAAATATGTTCCAATTTCACCGATAACTGGCCATTACTTTACTGAAACAGTGTGGTTGTCCCTCTGGAAAAGGCAGGAGATCTGAAACACCTCAACAAATTGTTTGCTTTGATTTTCTGAATCACTGGGTCGTCAGAGATGCAACTCAAAGAAGATGTCAACTGTGTGGGAAGAAATCTTACTATAAATGTGACACATGTGATATTGGACTCCATGATGAATGCGTCAAGAAGTATCATCACAAGTTATAAAAGAAAACAGAATGAATTCATAAGAACCTATGTAATGGAGTAAAACCTGATGTCATTACATAAGAATCATGAAAGTGTCATTAGCCTCTATCTATTCTGAGTAGCAAATAGCAATGAAAAATACTGCATGTTTTATGTTTTTGAAGAAATGATTTTGAAAGAAAAGGGAAGTATACTATTAAAATAATAGTACACTTTTTTCTACATTGTGAACCTGCTCTCAAGTGTAAGAAAAGTATGTTGATATGTTATTTTGTTCAAATATCTTTTATGAACAGTTTTTATGCATGTATAGACTAGAAACAGCAGTCCGTCGTTGTATGTAAAACAAATATTGTGAAGTTCCGAGTCTGGAAGAAATTTAAAAAATGATGGAAAAGAAATACAGACATTCTTTAAAAACATGACATTTATCTAAGGTGAGTGCCCAGAGTCCCTTTAAAGGGACGCATGAGATATAAATAATGATTGGCAACTTTGGATCAAATTTCAGTTTTTGGGTCGATTTATATACAAACAAACGCAAATTACTAAATAAGTTTAAAATCTGATGAAAAAGTCAATTTTGGGAACTAATGATCCACTACTATATGCATTAGAAAAATATCCTGAATTTCATTCTGAATTTATATATTTTATGTTGAAGTTGAACGAAACGATTTAAGGCAGAAACTAGCACTAACGTAGCACTAGCAATTGACAAAATTTGGTTATTTTTCTAGACAAGTGGCGGGCTAAGTTCACGGACCTACACATTCTTTGCTCCATATTCATTCGTCAATATTTCTATTCCTGTAAATAACTTGAAGGATCGGTCTTGTGAAACTCGCTGAACAGGTGAAAGAAAGACTGGTATGTTGGCTCCGAAGAAAAATATTTCAAAAATCAATTTCAACTTGATAAACAATACTTCTTGAATTTTTGAATAATATGAATTCTGAAAAGAAAATACACTAAGACACAAATGCTTATATAGCAATAAATTAACACCGTAGTAACTGGATTTTCTCCGATATCAACAACAGAGGTGTTCTTCGCAATTAAGTGCCCTATAATATCGACAATAACACCTCAAGAAGCCGGAGATCTTCAGAGTTTGTAACAGTGTCTATCATCTGGAGTTACATCGTGTCAATCTTCCCGACTAAGCTTTTTCACGATGATTGTAAAGCAGCTGCATATATTCCGACAATAATCATACAAGAAGGATATTAAATCTTTCATACCCTCAAACTATAATTTAAGGGGGAAGATAATGTGTCAACAGGACTCTCTAAATGTAAAAGTTGTAGCAAGTGGCCGGACGAAACGTGCCACATATTATCTAGCGAAATCAGAAGAGCTTGTTGAGGAAATTTTTAGTGAGAGTAGTTGGTAAGGGAATACTCTTTATATATTTAGTTTGACATTTTGATCGGTGGTTCGAGTCTTCAATTTTTTTTTTCAAGTTGCTGCGTATGGCGTTTTATTATGTATGTTTATTACTTTGCCATATTGTTTTCGCTGTGGTTTAAAACAGTTTGAGAATATTTTTTGAAATCACAACACTGAGTATAGTGTATTGCAATATTCGTTCTAAATTTGTGTAGACAAATATTAGAAAGTAATTCAAGAATGAGGATTTTAATATAACAACGATAATCAGCATCGGAACACGTTTAATCTATTAGTTCATACATTTGTTGAATTAAACTTTAAAATACTCGTCATATTCATACGATGATAACAAAAATGAAAAAAAGTATAATGCTCCCCTGTGCTTTGCACCACGACACGAGGGCGTATAGGGGGTGCGGAGTTAGGGCCCAAAACTTTCTTGATCTCGGCCGAGCTGACGGTGATGTGATCACACCACGCCCCTGGCGGCCTTTACTCCGCAGAGTCTCCTCCAGGTACCCACTTTATACGACGCTGGGTGGGCGCCGGAGCCTCTTGAACAGGTTGAAAACGTACTGGTTGTCCGCCGCCGGGGATCGAACCCGGCTCTCTCGCACGGTAGTCAGACGATAAGATGATAATACTAATAACAAATAAGATATTGATAATAACGTAAAGGTGGATCACTCTTTAAAATGTAGATTCAGTCCCGATTAACCTATCTGTGCATAAATAACAAATCAAATATTAATGTGGAGGAAGACGGTAAAACTAGTAATTACACACGCCTTATTGAATTTATTAGATTGTAGTTGTTGAATGATAGATGTATTCCTCAACTTTCTGTTCAGCAGGACAACAAAACTATCACGTGGATCCTTCAGACGACCTTTTGTATTACTGTAAGACGATGTCCTGCTTAAAGCATGAACTTCTTGCCATCGGAAATGGAGGTACGTTTTTGCAAAGATGAGAATTTTGTTTGTAAGTGCAGATATTCATCACAAAATCTCTAAATAATGTTAATAGGATCGCAAAGATAATATTTTGCAAGTAGTTTACAGTTCGTTCACTGCATTCATTGACTTGACATTTACGTTCGTGTCCAATATTTTCCATTGCTGCTCAATTTAAATTTCTTACACTCTTTTTGCCACTAAGCACATCCTAAATTAGACATACTTCATGTTTTTTCTTTGAGTGTTAATATTATCATTTACTGTTGATCGTAGCCTGCTTTTCAAGTCTTGAAAAACCAAATTAGCATTCTTAGAATTGAAACATTTTGTAAGGATTAGTGCAAGGGGAAAATTTTAAAGCTTAATTTCTACACGTTCTCTGTTTCCTTACGAATAGAATTCTCATCTTTGGAAAAACCTACTTCCAATTCTGATGCTAACAAGTTCATCCTATAGGAAGAAAATCGTTTTAGATTGTACAACTCTAAAAAACTATAAGATATACAAACTTACCGATCTCATTTTCTTTTGAGAGCTTAACATACGCAATTTCACATCCATCCTCGTATATCGCTATAGATAAAAATGGCAATATGGTAACAATATCTCGATCGGATTTTGAGATTTGCCAGATCCATGTGCAAGAGTGATGTTTATTAACATCCCACACAGAGAGGCGTGATAGACAAAACTACTGCTTTTCCAAATTAATCCACGCCACAATTATACAGCATATAAAATGACGCGTTCGCATATGTATTTGCCACCACTTCCACAATATTAATCTTATTAAATTAGATCTTAATGCGTACGCGATAATTAATCCTCTCCCACCATAACTTTAAAATAAACCAAAGGCACCATTAGGAATGTGAACATTTTAACATATAATCAACCTTGGTGCAATAACACTGAACGTTACATGTAGCACAAGTGCAATAATCACGAAGGATATTCTATTACTTCCTTTTTCTCTTGTGGACTCATCCCCTCCATCACACACCGATCAATTCACGTACTCCCCGTTGCATAGAACAACAATTCAATTTTAAAACAAATACCCACTATAAAATCTCTCCTACTCTGAACGCGCACCCCGACTGGAGTTTACACATTGCAAACCTAACAAAACACAATATAAGATTTTGAATACAAACCAGAACCCCCTTCCTACTTCAAAGACATTTTCCAAGCATTATTAGCTTCATCTGGCTATCTGTCATCACCTTCTTTCTTATACAGGGTGATTTCGAACTCCCATTACAAACTTAGGGGGGTGAATCTAGAAGGAAAAACAAGCCGAAAGTACCATGTGGCAAAATTACGAAAACGGCACCGTGTGGCTGCCAGAGCCGTGAGAAAATCGGTTCACACCTCTTTCAAAGAGCAATAACGTCTGAACCACGAAAGATACGAAGATCGGCTCTGGCGGAAGTGGAGGAAGTCGTATCCAAACAATATCAGGGCGTTGAAATTGCGGCGCTTTTCGTAATGCGCAAGGGGAATCCCCAAAGGAAATGGGGAATCCCCACTGCATGTGAGCGGAAACTCGCGCAAAATGGAGAAAGACGACGAGGGAACATGCTGTCACAGGACGGTCGAAAAGTGACACATGGAGGGAGTCCCCAGAGGAGCGCATGAAGTGCGACAAATGGAACATGCTTGGACAGTGACTGTCTCGCATCCCAGATGGTACGCAAAACGGAGTGATGGATGTACACGTGCATGCTACGTGGAACGCAACGTGCAATTACAATTGCGATATGAACCACTACGTGCCCCCTCCCACCGGGAATTCGTTGAACCCGGGACCTCGGTAGTACAAGGTCAGCCGGAAGTCGGCTCTCTGAGGAGCAGCACCAAATACGTATCCACGTGCCCCACGAATGCTGGGACACGTTCGTATTGTTCTGTACTACATTACTGCAGAGCGTGTAGAGGTATCCCATGCGAGTCCGACGTTAGTCATTAACGTTCTCACGTGAAGGACATGGAACGGCGACCAACCCGTACTTACTGACGTTTCTTCCGGTTCGTAGCCTCTGTGATGCATGAAGGTGTGCGCTGACGTCATACTAGGAGTCACTCGCTATCCCTGGTCGAAGTTGACCCTTGCGCCCTCTGGGTATTGCAAGACTGTATGGAGAGAGCGCTGGACGTGACACATTGGTTGAGTACGTACACACGACGTATCTTCTGGGAACATTACGACGTTGTGGGTGTGTGTGGACGTGAAAACTCCCACGATGGTGCAATACAGTTTCGAGGAGTATGCAGACATGATGCTCATTTACGGGGAAGCGAGATGCAATGGAAGGGCTGCCCGTGCGATGTACCAGGAACGTTTCCCGGAACGTGTGACGCCATCACACACCATATTCGAAAAAGTGAACCGTCGTCTTCGTGAATCTGGAACATTTGTTGTGAGTAGAGTGGACACAGGTGCCCCAAGGACGAGGCGCACGCCTGCGGTGGAGGAGGCAATTCTTCATGCTGTGCACGAAGACCCTGGTACGAGTACCCGAATCGTAGCGCGGGATGTTGGTGTATCTCAGTCTGTAGTGTGGAATGTCCTTCATGATCAACAACTGCACCCATATCACCCCCAGAAGGTGCACGCCAAGGGTCCCAGAGATTTTGAACCACGTGTTCGCTTCTGCACATGGTTTGTGCGTCGTTGCGTGAATACGCCTCAGTTTCCACAGTTGGTGCTCTTCACGGATGAGGCGAAATTCACCAGAGAGGGTGTTTTTAATTCCCGCAACAGCCATGTGTGGGATGAAGAGAACCCATTCGCAACGAAAGCTCGTGGGTTCCAGCAGCGAATGGGCATCAACGTCTGGGCAGGAATACTGGCCGGTCGTTTAATTGGCCCATACGTACTTCCCACCAATCTCACAGGTCGTACTTATCTGATTTTTCTCCAAGAGACATTGCCCGATATGTTGGAAAATGTGCCATTGGCCATTAGGCAAAACATGTGGTTCCAGCATGATGGGGCGCCACCCCACTTTGCACGGGACGTACGGGACCATCTGACCCACAGATATGACAGGCAATGGATAGGGCGTGCCGGGCCCCCACGATCTCCCGACTTAACGCCCCTGGACTTTTTTCTATGGGAGCGCATGAAGAGTCTCATTTATGAAACCCCCATCGAGTCTGAGCATGACCTGGTTGCTAGGATTTTGGCAGCAGCGGACTTCATTCGAGAGAATCCACTGGTCTTCAATCGTCTGTATGAGAACATTCTTCGAAGGTACAATGTGTGCATCGATGTTGGTGGTCGTCATATTGAGCCCCTGTTGTGAGTTTCCGTTCTGCACACGCCAAAGGATGTTTTCATACTGTCCTTCGCAGTGCTTACGTGCTGCCTTCCGAGTTCATCGTCGTTCCTTCATACCATCGGTAATGAACAGAAACATCAAGCAGCAATGATTCAAGATTTAGCACAAGTTGCCTATTTTTCAGGACGAAGGGTCAATATCTGTGTTACTGATTTTTATCTCTTTGTCCTACTCTCTGTTTTCCTTCCGCCAAAGTGATACTGTACATTCCAATGTGAAACCCTTCATACGTACGTGCCAATTTCTTTCCTTTTTTTGTGGCTGTGCCTTTTAGGGAGGTGTCCTTGCATTCGTGGGGCACGTGGATATTTGGTGCTGCTCCTCAGAGAGCCGACTTCCGGCTGACCTTGTACTACCGAGGTCCCGGGTTCAACGAATTCCCGGTGGGAGGGGGCACGTAGTGGTTCATATCGCAATTGTAATTGCACGTTGCGTTCCACGTAGCATGCACGTGTACATCCATCACTCCGTTTTGCGTACCATCTGGGATGCGCGACAGTCACTGTCCAAGCATGTTCCATTTGTCGCACTTCATGCGCTCCTCTGGGGACTCCCTCCATGTGTCACTTTTCGACCGTCCTTTGACAGCATGTTCCCTCGTCGTCTTTCTCCATTTTGCGCAAGTTTCCGCTCACATGCAGTGGGGATTCCCCATTTCCTTTGGGGATTCCCCTTGCGCATTACGAAAAGCGCCGCAATTTCAACGCCCTGATATTGTTTGGATACGACTTCCTCCACTTCCGCCAGAGCCGATCTTCGTATCTTTCGTGGTTCAGACGTTATTGCTCTTTGAAAGAGGTGTGAACCGATTTTCTCACGGCTCTGGCAGCCACACGGTGCCGTTTTCGTAATTTTGCCACATGGTACTTTCGGCTTGTTTTTCCTTCTAGATTCACCCCCCTAAGTTTGTAATGGGAGTTCGAAATCACCCTGTATAAGAAAGAAGGTGATGACAGATAGCCAGATGAAGCTAATAATGCTTGGAAAATGTCTTTGAAGTAGGAAGGGGGTTCTGGTTTGTATTCAAAATCTTATATTGTGTTTTGTTAGGTTTGCAATGTGTAAACTCCAGTCGGGGTGCGCGTTCAGAGTAGGAGAGATTTTATAGTGGGTATTTGTTTTAAAATTGAATTGTTGTTCTATGCAACGGGGAGTACGTGAATTGATCGGTGTGTGATGGAGGGGATGAGTCCACAAGAGAAAAAGGAAGTAATAGAATATCCTTCGTGATTATTGCACTTGTGCTACATGTAACGTTCAGTGTTATTGCACCAAGGTTGATTATATGTTAAAATGTTCACATTCCTAATGGTGCCTTTGGTTTATTTTAAAGTTATGGTGGGAGAGGATTAATTATCGCGTACGCATTAAGATCTAATTTAATAAGATTAATATTGTGGAAGTGGTGGCAAATACATATGCGAACGCGTCATTTTATATGCTGTATAATTGTGGCGTGGATTAATTTGGAAAAGCAGTAGTTTTGTCTATCACGCCTCTCTGTGTGGGATGTTAATAAACATCACTCTTGCACATGGATCTGGCAAATCTCAAAATCCGATCGAGATATTGTTACCATATTGCCATTTTTATCTATAGCGATATACGAGGATGGATGTGAAATTGCGTATGTTAAGCTCTCAAAAGAAAATGAGATCGGTAAGTTTGTATATCTTATAGTTTTTTAGAGTTGTACAATCTAAAACGATTTTCTTCCTATAGGATGAACTTGTTAGCATCAGAATTGGAAGTAGGTTTTTCCAAAGATGAGAATTCTATTCGTAAGGAAACAGAGAACGTGTAGAAATTAAGCTTTAAAATTTTCCCCTTGCACTAATCCTTACAAAATGTTTCAATTCTAAGAATGCTAATTTGGTTTTTCAAGACTTGAAAAGCAGGCTACGATCAACAGTAAATGATAATATTAACACTCAAAGAAAAAACATGAAGTATGTCTAATTTAGGATGTGCTTAGTGGCAAAAAGAGTGTAAGAAATTTAAATTGAGCAGCAATGGAAAATATTGGACACGAACGTAAATGTCAAGTCAATGAATGCAGTGAACGAACTGTAAACTACTTGCAAAATATTATCTTTGCGATCCTATTAACATTATTTAGAGATTTTGTGATGAATATCTGCACTTACAAACAAAATTCTCATCTTTGCAAAAACGTACCTCCATTTCCGATGGCAAGAAGTTCATGCTTTAAGCAGGACATCGTCTTACAGTAATACAAAAGGTCGTCTGAAGGATCCACGTGATAGTTTTGTTGTCCTGCTGAACAGAAAGTTGAGGAATACATCTATCATTCAACAACTACAATCTAATAAATTCAATAAGGCGTGTGTAATTACTAGTTTTACCGTCTTCCTCCACATTAATATTTGATTTGTTATTTATGCACAGATAGGTTAATCGGGACTGAATCTACATTTTAAAGAGTGATCCACCTTTACGTTATTATCAATATCTTATTTGTTATTAGTATTATCATCTTATCGTCTGACTACCGTGCGAGAGAGCCGGGTTCGATCCCCGGCGGCGGACAACCAGTACGTTTTCAACCTGTTCAAGAGGCTCCGGCGCCCACCCAGCGTCGTATAAAGTGGGTACCTGGAGGAGACTCTGCGGAGTAAAGGCCGCCAGGGGCGTGGTGTGATCACATCACCGTCAGCTCGGCCGAGATCAAGAAAGTTTTGGGCCCTAACTCCGCACCCCCTATACGCCCTCGTGTCGTGGTGCAAAGCACAGGGGAGCATTATACTTTTTTTCATTTTTGTTATCATCGTATGAATATGACGAGTATTTTAAAGTTTAATTCAACAAATGTATGAACTAATAGATTAAACGTGTTCCGATGCTGATTATCGTTGTTATATTAAAATCCTCATTCTTGAATTACTTTCTAATATTTGTCTACACAAATTTAGAACGAATATTGCAATACACTATACTCAGTGTTGTGATTTCAAAAAATATTCTCAAACTGTTTTAAACCACAGCGAAAACAATATGGCAAAGTAATAAACATACATAATAAAACGCCATACGCAGCAACTTGAAAAAAAAAATTGAAGACTCGAACCACCGATCAAAATGTCAAACTAAATATATAAAGAGTATTCCCTTACCAACTACTCTCACTAAAAATTTCCTCAACAAGCTCTTCTGATTTCGCTAGATAATATGTGGCACGTTTCGTCCGGCCACTTGCTACAACTTTTACATTTAGAGAGTCCTGTTGAC
Source organism: Lepisma saccharinum (assembly GCF_977018435.1). Classification (NCBI taxonomy): domain Eukaryota; kingdom Metazoa; phylum Arthropoda; class Insecta; order Zygentoma; family Lepismatidae; genus Lepisma; species Lepisma saccharinum. The sequence continues at coordinate 100,310,762 of NC_139233.1, forward strand.
ACATTATCTTCCCCCTTAAATTATAGTTTGAGGGTATGAAAGATTTAATATCCTTCTTGTATGATTATTGTCGGAATATATGCAGCTGCTTTACAATCATCGTGAAAAAGCTTAGTCGGGAAGATTGACACGATGTAACTCCAGATGATAGACACTGTTACAAACTCTGAAGATCTCCGGCTTCTTGAGGTGTTATTGTCGATATTATAGGGCACTTAATTGCGAAGAACACCTCTGTTGTTGATATCGGAGAAAATCCAGTTACTACGGTGTTAATTTATTGCTATATAAGCATTTGTGTCTTAGTGTATTTTCTTTTCAGAATTCATATTATTCAAAAATTCAAGAAGTATTGTTTATCAAGTTGAAATTGATTTTTGAAATATTTTTCTTCGGAGCCAACATACCAGTCTTTCTTTCACCTGTTCAGCGAGTTTCACAAGACCGATCCTTCAAGTTATTTACAGGAATAGAAATATTGACGAATGAATATGGAGCAAAGAATGTGTAGGTCCGTGAACTTAGCCCGCCACTTGTCTAGAAAAATAACCAAATTTTGTCAATTGCTAGTGCTACGTTAGTGCTAGTTTCTGCCTTAAATCGTTTCGTTCAACTTCAACATAAAATATATAAATTCAGAATGAAATTCAGGATATTTTTCTAATGCATATAGTAGTGGATCATTAGTTCCCAAAATTGACTTTTTCATCAGATTTTAAACTTATTTAGTAATTTGCGTTTGTTTGTATATAAATCGACCCAAAAACTGAAATTTGATCCAAAGTTGCCAATCATTATTTATATCTCATGCGTCCCTTTAAAGGGACTCTGGGCACTCACCTTAGATAAATGTCATGTTTTTAAAGAATGTCTGTATTTCTTTTCCATCATTTTTTAAATTTCTTCCAGACTCGGAACTTCACAATATTTGTTTTACATACAACGACGGACTGCTGTTTCTAGTCTATACATGCATAAAAACTGTTCATAAAAGATATTTGAACAAAATAACATATCAACATACTTTTCTTACACTTGAGAGCAGGTTCACAATGTAGAAAAAAGTGTACTATTATTTTAATAGTATACTTCCCTTTTTTTTCAAAATCATTTCTTCAAAAACATAAAACATGCAGTATTTTTCATTGCTATTTGCTACTCAGAATAGATAGAGGCTAATGACACTTTCATGATTCTTATGTAATGACATCAGGTTTTACTCCATTACATAGGTTCTTATGAATTCATTCTGTTTTCTTTTATAACTTGTGATGATACTTCTTGACGCATTCATCATGGAGTCCAATATCACATGTGTCACATTTATAGTAAGATTTCTTCCCACACAGTTGACATCTTCTTTGAGTTGCATCTCTGACGACCCAGTGATTCAGAAAATCAAAGCAAACAATTTGTTGAGGTGTCTCAGATCTCCTGGTCTAACAACCCTAAGACAACATCACCTCCCAGACCAAATTCCCGAGAAGCATCTTCAGATTTCCATATGTAAACATCAAATGCATACACGACGCCATCTGACGAACACAAAGCCCAATTCGTGTATCCAGAAATTATTGGCTTTCCTCGTATAAACTGCTTAGCATAATGACTAACATAATATGGTATCATACTTTCGTCGATAGAAAGATTCTTATCCAGGATATTGTTTCTCAGAAACTGTTCCCCAAGCATGGTAAGGAATGCGTGTAGCTTGTAGAGTCGATGAATTGAATCTAGCATACAGTTATCAGCCAAATGAAAAATCATGATTATATCGTCAAATCTCTTTCTCTTCATACATTTTGACAGACGTTTTGGAATATTTTCTTCCAGAGACCAGTACAAAGGACGGTGGGATAATTTAGAATACCCTGACAAAAGTAAAGCTCCAAAAAATACCCACATTTTATTGTTTGCTACAGACAGCTGCTCAATTTTGTGAGGAGTACAAATTAGTTTGTGAGATAATCAGGTCCATTATTTCACTGTCAAAAAACAACTGAAAGTATTCAACACAAGATTACTTTTAGAAAAAATTGTTGATGAAATCTCTTGACACTTACGTTTTTCCTGTATTGGTCTCTTTTGAATTCATCCATTTGTTGTGAGGAAAAGTTTTCCTCTTTTTTATACGTCATGTGTAATATCATTTCTTACACATCACGTTCCTCAGGTTGCACACTGTCACACTATTCCTTACCAATCGGTCGCACTTTACATTTTGCAATAAGTGTTTGACGACCCAAGTGGTTGGGATTTCCCTTGCAGTCCTCATCCGAATCATCGGAATCTTCATCTGTCACTGCACCAGACTCTTCTTGGAGCTCCATGAAAATATCATCACTCTGTTCTTCTTCCTCCAGAATTTGCAGGATTTCTGCTACTGAGCTACAAAGTAACGAAAAATATTGACATAATTTGGTACATCTACGTATTATGTAGATACGCGCATGCGTAAAACATATAGCTACTAATAAACGTTTTGCTAAGTAAGCCTCTTTAAATAATTCTACTTTTCTGTCATAATTTAAATCTGAATTGAATTTATGGCTATGTTCTTTCCTCACTTTTATTTATTTGCAAAAACAGAAAATAAAGATTTCTTACTGGGTCAATGCCCAGCGTCCCTTGAAAGGGACACATAAAATGTCATTGTTGTTGTATTGACACTGTTAAAAGTCATTTCACTTTCATGATTTTAGTTAACAGCTGATCCATTTTACTGTTATTAGATGCACACAATATTAAACGAAATAATTAAATCAATTAAATATTCATAAATTACTTACCCAAATCGCTCCTTTGCTTCCATATTGCAGAATTCTAGACTTCAACTGTATGTACAACACAAGACTTGGAATGAAATGACAAAAGCGAACAATGGACTATAGAAACCATTGTTCTGACAATGCAATCACATAAAAAAACAACGAACATAACAAACGGTGTAGAATTTTTCAGTTTTATTCTAACGTCCTTTTAAAGGGACGCTGGGAAAATTTTATATCAAATTATATGTAGCTCAGTTTTTGTAAAATGCGTAATTTCGAAGAATAATATTTTTTGTTCGGTAGGAAGTGAATATTTTCAAGAATATTTTCGTGTATTGTATTCAAATAATAGGGTTCATTTCAGGAGACACTAGGAAGCATCACGACAACAGAGAATCCGCCTCCTCCGACCCGAAGACTTCTGTTTCTGCACTAAGCCATTGGCTCTCTATTGTCTGACTCATCTTTTCATGTTGTGACGCTCTGGCACGGGTTGACTGCGACCCTCATTGACCCGTCGTTGCAGTGTGTGCTGCGTCTCCTGAATGTAACCCGTTCGGATGTACGCCTCCACTGTCTGAACCGGTCAAGGTTCCTCGGCAGACTTATTGGGAGACTTGCAGCTGCCCAAAATGGAAAATATATGGGCATGCCCACCTGCATTCCAACAGGGTTGCCAAATAAAATTGGTAGACACAATATGCGCCACCCTATATATTAAAAAAAAAATGTTGTATTTCAGAAAGTATAACTAGGTTCCTAATCACGAAATATATCGCACAAATATAACGAACCGAAAACCATACTTACTATATCATATATATGATGAGTCTTTATTATTCGAAAGAGAAGATTTTTTTTTTTTTACCTAGATTGTTTGGATCCAAGAACCACGCAATTCTCTATATCTGAAGGAAGATGCTTGAATTCCTTGCAACAGTCGAATGTCTTTCCATTGATTGAACAATTGAAGAATTGAATATCGCATGGGCTGAAAAAAAATTCACTAATTATTGGCAGGCACTTAAGCATCCTCTTTTACTAATATTGGTATGTTATTTCTTTAAAAAAGATGTATTCACAGCAAGGAACATACAGAGTTTAATCACATTTAGTAAATCTTTTCAGTAACAAGGTAGCACGAACTAATTTGGTATTTTTTTTTCAGCGAAGTCTCCAGATTCGAATCTTGGGCAGGTGATGTTGACAAAATAATTTTTCAGTCATTTCCATTTTTCTGCAAAGCTCTCAGGGCCATCGGCCTCCTAAATAGGTACGGGGAGGCAACACCGGTAGGTAAAGTAAGCTGGGCGTGATGCTGATCACATCATACCAACTATCGCCCAGATGAAGAATATGTTGAGTTCCATATCTCTACATTACCTCGGGCCACCCCGATGGCGCAGTAGTAGCGTAGTCGCCTTGTAATCAAGGGGTCACGGGTTCTTCACCATTGCTTTACGTCTCCGGTATATTTAACTGTATCTTTTTGCCATCACAAAGGTTGTGCTCAGAAATATAATATAACAAAATTCAGCATAATATGTAATTAGCACGGACGGATATACTTTATAAATAGTAAAAATATTCTAAATATGTAAATACAAATTTAGGTATTTTCACCGAGATATGGAGTTAAATATGGACTTAAAATTGTAATAATATACTACACTATACGAACTACATAAAATACGGTATTCTTACACAGACATTAATTGTAAAACATCACAAAATGGGTTTTAATTTACTGTTTTCTATACAACGATTAACAGAAGTTTGTTGTAAGAGTTCCAACGTGAATTTCCTTCTGTTGTATCTTAAGATGGACATATATTGACTAAGGCTGTGTTCACTATCGACAAAATAAAACGAGTGATTTTCAAATTTGCCAGTTATTCGCAATGAATTCACCCAAATATTTCCCTTACGAATATAGAGTATATGTTGAGATGTGTTCTGAAATATGGAAATAATATGTAAAAATAACTTTTATATGTACAATATGAGTCCAAAAATAATATATGTAAAAATATGGAAAATAATAACTTAATATTTAGAGTGTAAATGCCATGATGCGAAAATATAATACAAAATATAACGGATTTCAGCTTCATACACAAATAGGTATTTACAAATAAATCCATTCCCTGGTAATACGATTGCAACAAAAGCTATACAAATACAATATTGTAAACACTAACAGTAACATGTCACGTAGGTAAAGGCTCATTTCGTGATTGTTCCATGTTCGATCCCTGGTGTGGGCATGAGTATGCTTTATGTCTGTTAACAAGCATTGTCCCTATTGTACTCACGAAACCAGTAAGTACCCTCTTCAAATTAGCATAAGTCAATATTGAACACCTTAGCGTGTTCCTGATGAGTTTCAAACACATAGAGTAATTGCAAAAATATACAAATACAAATGTTTACAAACTCTTGATGCATGACAATTTCTTGTTACATTGAGCACGAATAATCAAAATGTTCATGGCCAGTTGAATTAGCCAATTTTAGATAGAGAAAGTTGAAGAAAATGTAATATGGTTGTGAAGGGAATGAACAAGAAAAGATTTAGCGTTATATAATTTGTGAATTCATCTATCGGCTTCGAACATGAGCTACGAGTGCAATTTAATATAATTGGCCAAAGAAGTATCTAAAATGCACGAGAACGCACATATTCGTTACCCTAAAAAGTGTTTGCCAACAATTAACATCTTGAAAAGTAACTCCAGCATTTGAAGTGGATCTTTGATTTTTTGTATGTTGGAATATATCTGTGTGTGTGTGTGTGTGTGTGTGTGTGTGTGTGTGTGTGTGTGTGTGTGTGTGTGTGTGTGTGTGTAGACACATAAAGCGATCTATTGAAGTTGTGGTGAATACGTATTTTCACATTAGTAACAACGAATTTTCATATTTATAAGAACGTAATTACACCACAGACCACCCTTGTGTGTGAATTAAAGTTGTTACGTAATCACGTTCTCGACTTCCAGACGATAACTTCCATAAAAGAGGCATAGCCTTTTATAGTCTGCCCTCTACTGGCAGATTTAGAAGACTGTGTCTCAGTTCTGTGTTGACAACTCTTATCGGTTACCGTCACTCTTCGAACATACAAGTTGCTTGCAGTGCAAGGGTGATTTATCGCGTACCCATGCTCCTGTGGTTTATATGGAGTGCCTGGATAACTGCTTTTGACTGCACGGACTTCTCGTCAAAGATATCTGACAGATGCCAATTCTTTGTTAGTAAATAAGGAGCATGTTAATCAATCGGAGGTTTCTATTTTGAACTTAAACATTATCTCCGCATCGCACACACATTTTTTATTTTGTAAAATATGTACGTACTTTTATCTTTCATAAATCAAACATGCAATCACTATCATTTTGTTCTACTATATTCGAAAACAACCATAATCAGTGTAAGTGTGAAGTTTAGGTATGCATGAGTGCTCTTAAACTTTTGCTGATCAGTGTACATTATGCGTTTAATTGTATTTATGGATCTGAGGTTTCCTGAATGTTTGCGTGCATGAAATAAATCTCACAATAATAAATTGCCCTATTGGAAAATCGTAAAATGTTACGTAAAGGTGGATTTCATGTGACGTCAGGATTCGCACCAGCGCTATGTCCACGGCCAAGTTATTTGTCGTCTGCAAGGAAATGCCCAACACGTAGGGTTCGTTACACCTCCGCCAAACTGTGAAAAATGTCGTTAACATTGTAATTAATGAAAATGTTGTTTCATCTGGAGATTCCTGTAAGTTCCCATGTGTACAAGCTCTTTTCACAGTCGACCAAAGTGATATGGAGAAAAATGCAACGTTTTGCGGTGTAGATCCATACGAACGACGAAAACGAAATGAGAAGGGGCCCAAACCTTTGGCCACCTCTAGTTCACGTGTGTTTATTTACTTAGCTCAGCTACCTGAGATTAATTTGTTTCCTTATTTTTTATTGGTTCTGATTCTGCTTGAAATATTTACATCCAATACAGATTAACTAAGAATTCTAAGTCTCTGTCATTTTCTTGTCTGTTTCCCTTTAAAAATTGTTCAATTTCTGTAATTTAAAATGTAGAGTTGCTCGAAAACAGTAATTTCACTTCTTGCTTTAACAATTGAAGAATTCCACCGACTTCCGCTGTATGAGAAATATCAGTGAATGAGAGAACAACGGATAAAACCTGTTGTATGTTACTGGACTACAGTAGAAAAACCATAAAACCTTATGCAAACACAGTATGAATCTTTGAGCAACATCCGACCTTATGACTGAAGAGCTTGTAGCCTGTAGAAGCAGGGCCGCAGGATGATTTCACTGGTAACTCAGTACATTCCCAAAAGTGCCATACAGCGTTATTCGGTGCAATGCTTCAATTTCGGATGTTGATAAATTCTTGTTTATTGAAAATGGAAAAGGAGGTGCGAATAATCCTGATGCCCCTAATTATGATAGTAGCAAACCTTCTCAATACATATTTTACATAGATAGGTTGAAGTCGTGGTGGTGAACGGAGGTATTTTTTTTACCTCTCGTTGTCCGCGGGGTGCAAGCCTAAGTGTCGTCGAGATGGGATTACCAGTGACCGTCTACACAGGGAGGATCGGCTCTTTTGTGCAAGTAGCGCGAAACTAAGTAACCTGAAGGAAGCTCCCAGTGCCAAACTGAGAGTGTCAAGGCGTTTCTATGCACAAGTATGTGTGGCGTTAGGGTTGCTTCTTATCGGTGGTGTCGAAATGAACCCGCTTCGGACCAATATGAACTAAGTTAAATTCGGAAAATTCTGAAACTGTTACAGTCTTTGAATTAGACAATCGTGAAGTAAGTGAGATTAGTGAGTGAAACAATTACCAAACTGGTCGACAGAATCTTACACGTTGAGAAGGACGTAACGGAACTCTGAGTTTTATGTAATTGGCTAGAGAACAGTTTGGACGATCAAGAGAACAGAAGCAGCTGTGAGAATTTAGTATGTTTTGGAATCTCTCAAGAGGATGCGAGTGACCACTGGAAAACTACTGAGGAAAAATTTCGGTATCTGGTCGAAACAAAACTGCAAGTCCGTCTACAAGAAGACGACATCAAGCGCTGCCATAGAATCAGACTGTGCTCACAGGAAATGTCAGTCAAAACTATGCTGGTTTCTTTGCTATAAGAAAAAGGAAGATGTTATAAAAAACAGAAGCTAATTGAAAGGATCAAAAATCATTATGGACGAGGACTTTCCTTACAATGTAAAGAAGTAACGTCAACAGATGAAAGGAGAAAAAGACATCGTTCTCATATACGTTTTCATCATCTTGTAGTTAACAACCGAAAGTACACGCTTCAGTAACTCCAGGCTGCACCCGATGCTCATTATCAAGGTGGAAACAACGGGTTGGGACATTCCACAACAGATCAACGAGCACGTCAAAGACCAGATTCATCATCCGCTGAGCCAGGAACCCCAGAGTCCTTGGAAGGGCTGCAACGGGAAAACAGCTTTCTCTTTGATGATCACTGCAAAACCGAGCCCATTCTGAACATAATGGTAAGACAGCTCCCATTATGTTCTCCAGTATCGTGGCAGTGAGTTCTTCGATGTGCAATAAGTTGAAATAAATTAAACAATATCCAACCATTAGCAATATCTCAAACTTACAAACGCTGGAAGCAACAACATTATTGGAAATAACTCCAACCAACCATATCCATTGCCTAAAAAATAACTGAATATTACGAATCAGAACGTATGTGTGTTGAGAACAAAACCTGAAGATTTTTACCTCAGTATTTTATCAAGTAATTATGGTGTAGTAATATGTTCAGAAACTTGGCTAACTTCTTCACATAGTGATAAGCAATTTATCAATGATAGAAGTGCACTTTTTAGAAATCTCAGGGAGGAAGCATGTTCTTCGCAATTTTAAAGATATATCAACTCACCAAAATTGAGTGTACTCTAGACAATCCCACTTTTGACTCTTTAATTGTAAAATTTAAAAATCAGGTCGAAGGTAATGCACATATATGTGCCGTCTATATTCCCCCAGAATCACTACCTAAAGTGTACGTAATGATATTCAGCCACATATATACGCAAAGTTCAAATGGGTGTCCTCTTATTTTAGTTGTAATTTTACCTTACCAGAAATCACGGGCACAAACTGTAATTTTCTAAATTCCGCAAACAATTCTTTAGAGCTCCTAAAGTTTATGAACTTCATTCCTTAAGCAGCAATAATAACGTAAGAAGCACACTTGTCAGAACACTACACTTAGCCATAACTATTATGAGCCATGCGATTGTCGAAAATATCGAGATGCCACTAGTTCTCGAAGGTAAGCATCACCCAGCTTTATCGGTGTATGCGTCTTACACAGAGGCGCGCAGAATAAAACCAGAACCGACAAAAGTAGTACAGGTGGCCCGGTTCTAAATCCTCATTTGGGGCTCGAATCATCATGTGGGGCTCAGTGTTGCCAACTCACCCCCCGAAAATTTCACCAACTGATATTTTGAAGCCTTTCATGGTGTATGTTAACCTCACAAGCAGTGTTGCCAACTCGGCGTAGCCTTTTATGGTGTATGTTAACCTCACCAGCAGTATTTCCAACTCGGCGTAGCCTTTCACGGTGTATAATTTTTTTAGCTTTTTTTTTGTGTGTGAGTGTACATGTGTTCGGGCGAGGCGTAGCTTTTTACGGTGTATGTTAACCTCACCAGCAGTATTTCCAACTCGGCGTAGCCTTTTATGGTGTATGTTAACCTCACAAGCAGTGTTGCCAACTCGGCGTAGCCTTTTATGGTGTATGTTAACCTCACCAGCAGTGTTTCCAACTCGGCGTAGCCTTTTATGGTGTATAATTTTTTTAGCTTTTTTTTGTGTGTGAGTGTACATGTGTTCGGGCGAGGCGTAGCCTTTCACGGTGTATGTTAACCTCACAAGCAGTGTTGCCAACTCGCTTTACAAAAACACTCGCTGAAATGGCGCTCGCTGAAATAGCGCTCGCTAAAAATGGGCGCTCGGGGTCAGTTCTCGGAGAGAGGTTAATTTAACCTAATTTTTTTTACCTCTGTCTTCCACATGTATGTAATGCGATTTGAGGAGAAGAGGGTGAATTAATCTTATGGCTGACAATGTTCTATAAAATAACAATTCCTATGAACTCTGTAAATTTCCGAACATATGTTGTATTCACACTTTTACATATCTTCGAGTGTACATTACAAATCTGCAAACAGATTGTGGCTAACTCGTACTGTTTAAGAGATGAACCTACTTCCGGTCGCCATTTTGGATTTCCGAGCATAGGTTGTATTCACACTTTTACTTATTTTCGAGTGTACATTACAAATCTGCAAACAGATTTTGGCTATCTCGTACTGTTTAAGAGATGAACCTACTTCCGGTCGCCATTTTGGATTTCCGAGCATAGGTTGTATTCATACTTTTACTTATTTTCGAGTGTACATTACAAATCTGCAAACAGATTTTGGCTATCTCGTACCGTTTAAGAGATAAACCTACTTCCGGTCGCCATTTTGGATTTCCGAGCATAGGTTGTATTCACACTTTTACTTATCTTCGAGTGTACATTACAAATCTGCAAACAGATTTTGGCTATCTCGTACCGTTTAAGAGATAAACCTACTTCCGGTCGCCATTTTGGATTTCCGAGCATAGGTTGTATTCACACTTTTACTTATCTTCGAGTGTACATTTCAAATCTGCAAACAGATTTTGGCTATCTCGTACCGTTTAAGAGATGAACCTACTTCCGGTCGCCATTTTGGATTTCCGAGCATAGGTTGTATTCACACTTTTACTTATCTTCGAGTGTACATTACAAATCTGCAAACAGATTTTGGCTATCTCGTACCGTTTAAGAGATGAACCTACTTCCGGTCGCCATTTTGGATTTCCGAGCATAGGTTGTATTCACACTTTTACTTATCTTTGAGTGTACATTACAAATCTGCAAACAGATTTTGGCTATCTCGTACCGTTTAAGAGATATTCCAAAATTATATATATATTTGATAAGCGACAACAACAGAGCCATCTCTGTACAAATGTTGGAACTCGATGAATGCTTGAGTGGAACAAGTTATTTTTTTTTCAGTACGTCAACATTTTAAATTTTTTTTGCCAGTGAATGGGTTAGGTGACTTGCAACGACGAAGGCCTTCTAGCAATACGAACTTAGCTTATGCCGGCGTAATTCGCTAAAATATCTTTAAATTTGCATATTTCTCATACCGCCGTATCTTGTTCTATTAGACCTCTTCAAGAAAATCGCCAATTAGTGAAAACTAATTGAGCACAACAGCAAAAGAGGTGCTAATAGGGCAAGCATACAATGATATGGGGATATGTGAATTGTCGGTTTCTTCGATTCAGATAAATGGATCGAATTGAAACTGGGATATTTTGCATTTTTTTATATGATAGCTAAAATAACAGAGATTTTGATTGGCTAATAATTTATACGTGGTGTTTTCTGATTGGTTTAAGTAAGCAAAATTTCTATTGGCTGTCTAAAGCCGGAGCACAGCGCTGATTTCTCACCTTTGCTGGATTGGCAGAGGAACCCACATGGCGGGGGATAGAACCTGAACGGGCTCCACCAAAGTATAGGAGACTAGAAGCATATAATTTGGCGGAAAAACCTAAGTAAGGTCATAGAGAATATTTCAAAAAAAGATTTTTTTTTAAAAAAAAAGTTAACAATTATATTTTGCATTGCACAGCATTGGATATTAAATAACATACCCCCAAAAAATCTCTGCATTATGCGTTCTGTAAAAAATTGCCCTACGTGCCAAACTGCTGTGTCAAGTAAACATTTTCAAAGGCACTGTCGTACTTGTGTGCCGGGAAAACAAATATGTGCGACCAAACTGTGCTCTAAGTGTGGAAAAAATATTTCTATTCCCAACTTCAAGCGACACCAGCTTACTTGCAAGAGCACTGGAACATCTCTACCGCAACCTTCCAAGCGAAAGGTAGAAGTAACCTCTCTCGATGCATCGCCACCTGCCAAACGCGTCAAGCTGGCGAAGAAAGCAGACCGGTTTGCGTTTGAGCATTTATTAGAAGACTTTGACATAACATCAGACAGCTTCTGCGATGTGCGTAGTTTTCTGGGGAGCGAGCGAGCTAAGATAATATCCATCCTCAACGATGCATTGGCCACACACTCCACTAAATTCTATGCTGTGCTATGCTGCAAGTATAAGAAACCGTCTGATAAAATATATAAATTCTTCCATGCCACAAAAGCAAAAACACTGCATCAGGCAGATGTCACTGACCTCGACAGCATCTACGACAAGTTTGTCGAGGAGCTTGTGGCAAAGCACGAGGAGCATCAGGCTGAAGGCTCGGGCGGTTCGCTGTGTGGCGACCCCCACAAACTTTGTTTGAAACTTAACAAATTCCTGCCACTGGCAGGGTCTAGCTATATTGCCCTGCCACCCGAGGTTAAAGCAAAAAAAGCTATTCTCAATATTCAGAACAAAGACACCAAATGCTTCCTCTGGTCGGTGCTGGCAGCATTGCACCCTATACCTTGGGAAAAGAGTCCACGCCGTGTTGCACACTACAAGCAGTATGAGTTGGAACTGGAGGATGCAATGGCGGGGATTGCCTACCCTGTAGAAGTCTCGCATATTCGCAAGTTTGAGGTTCGTGCTCGTGACTTGTTGGGCCTGCAATTAGCCATCAATGTTTACGGTCTCGAGAACAAACATGAGGTCTACCCCATCCGCGTGAGCAACGTGAGCAACAACAACGAGGCACGAGAAATCAACCTCCTGCTCATCAAGGACGAAACCCATCACCATTACACCCTCATTCGCTCGCTCTCTCGGCTTGTTTCGAGCCAACGGAGCAGTGATAGTCACCACGTCGAGGTGTGTCGCAGGTGCTTGTCTACATTTCGCAATCGAGAACAGCAGGATTACCGGCGCATCAGAGGTCCCAACATTGCTGCTGAGAAGCTAGCTCGCCACATGCTCTACTGTGGTACCAACAAGCCTGCACGAACTATCCTGCCCGAACCTGGTGCAGTAGAGTGCTTTCGCATGCACAGTGCTATGGTGAAGCATCCTGCTTTTATTGTAGCAGACTTCGAGGCCTTTCTTCAACCTCTGTCTAACTGCGAGCCCAACCCCGAAACATCCTCTACCATTCCTTTCCAAATCCACGAGGCCTCGAGTTACTCCTATGTTGTGGTGTGGCGAGACCAACATATTGCCTCCGAGCCCTATGTGTATCGCGGTCCCGACCCGGTCAAACACTTCCTGGAGAGAATGCAACAGGAAGCCATCAAGATAGGGAAGGTGCTGTTGGCCCCCAAGCCCATGCTGCCTCTGTCTCCCAAAGACAAGCATCAGCACGAAATAGCTCTAAATTGTCCTGTTTGCAACTCGGTCTTCACTGACGATAACAAAAAGGTCCACCACCATGACCATTATGGGACCGGAAGCTACATTGGCCCGTGGTGCAACAGATGTAACTCAAGAGCCAGGGACCCGCGCTTCATACCGGTTTTTTTTCACAATGGCTCGGGATATGATTTTCATCACTTGGTCACACATCTAGGGTACGACAATGCAAGAATCAATGTCCTGGCACAAAACGAGGAGCGTTATATTAGCGTCAGCAAGTGGGTGCCGATCCCCGGCGACTCAAAAAACAGGAGCATCGAGCTTCGGTTCCTCGACTCTCTGAGGTTCCTCCAGGCAAGCCTGGATGCTCTTGCTGGGAAGCTCAGAGACGACCAACTAGCCATTACCACATCAAGTTTCCCGAACTTAGATGTCGCACTCATCAGACGTAAAGGGGTCTACCCCTACGAATACGTCACCGACCCTTCCAAGTTCGAAGAAGAGTTGCTGCCTCCCCAGGATAAGTTCTACAGCCAGCTGAGAGGTTCAGGTATTACCGACGAGGAGTACAAGCATGCTCAGTCTATGTGGGTCAAGTTGGGTTGCCGAACTTTTGGTGATTACCACGATGCATACCTGAAGCTTGATGTGACGCTTCTTGCCGATGTGTTCCAGGCGTTTCGGGCGACTGCGATAAACATTTACAACCTGGACCCTGTATATTTTTACAGCCTTCCTGGACTGGCATGGTCGGCCATGCTCCTGCTGACTAAAATTAAACTTTCCCTTATCTCCGATATTGATATCATGCTTTTCATCGAGAGCTATCCGGGGCGGCATGGTCCAAGTGTCGCAACGCTTCGCACACGCCAACAATCAGCACATGGCCACTGGTTACGACCGCTCCCAACCATCAAGCTACATCATGTACACTGATGTGAATAATCTTTACGGGCACTCCATGATGCAGCCACTCCCAACAGGACAGTTTGAGTGGGTTGATCCTTTATACCACGACATCGAAAAAGAGTGCGACGAGTTTGGGTTTTTTGCCGAGGTGGACCTTGACTTCCCCGAGAAGCTGCAGGATACATTCTGTGACCTTTCGCCTGCTCCGGAATTCAAGTGTCCACCTGGCTCAGATCAACCAAAGCTCGTCATGGACTTGGAGCCCAAAAAGCGTTATGTGCTACACTACCGGAACCTCCAGTGGTTAATGCAGCAAGGGGTCTCGGTCAAAGCAGTTCACCGCGTGCTCTTGTTCAGGCAGTCTCCATGGTTGAAGCCGTACATCGAACTGAACACCGAACATCGCACTGCTGCCACTTCGGAACTTGATCGCGATTTTTTCAAATTAATGAACAATGCGGTATTTGGGAAGACCATGGAGAATGTGCGAAATCGCGTTGATGTGAGGTTGGTGACGAAGAAAACACAGTGTCGTCGACTTGTTGCAAGCTCGCTGTTCAGATCTCGAACAATTTACAACGAACAGATGTCTCTGATTCACATGAACCGGGGCGAGGTGCTACTCAACAAGCCCATCTATGTGGGAGCTGCAGTTTTGGATCTGAGCAAGTTGTGCATGTTCGAGACATATTACGACATACTACGTGCACACTACAACCACAATATCTCACTCCTCTACACAGACACAGACAGCTTGGTGTACCATGTTCGCACGGCCGATGCGTATGGTGATATAGCCAAAGTTCCAGCTCTTGTCAAGCTCTTCGACACATCGGGCTATCCCCAGCCAAACCGGTATGGAATTCTGCCCCGAAACAAAAAAATACCCGGCAAACTCAAGGACGAGAAAGACGGGGATGTGATTGTGGACTTTGCTGGACTTCGTGCCAAAGCCTATGCGATCCGGGCTGAGGGTTCTGTAACAAAAAAGGCAAAGGGTGTAAGCAGGCAAGTGGTTCGGGAGCACCTCAAGTTTGAGGATTACCTCGAGTGCCTCAGAACAAAATCGCCCATTCTACAAAAAGAGCATCGTATCCAAAGCGTCGATCATGTGCTTACAACTAATATTGTCAGGAAAGTTGCTCTGGATGCACACGACGACAAGAGGTGTATTCTTGAATGTGGGGTCCATACACTTCCGTGGGGCCACTATCGCCTCCAAACTAGTAAGGCCTGCCCAGAGTGCAACAAAAAGTAATAGGCAATGCAAAATGAAAAAAAAAATCAATTTTAATTTACTTCAACTTCCTCGATTACATGCATGGCACAGCAAAATTAAACTTCTGGGAAACTGCTTATTGTAGTTGTGTGCTATTTTTTTAATTTTTTTTTTTTGTATCTAAAACTGTTCAGTTACTCTTTCATTCTTGACGTCATACACAAATGTTTTCTCTGCAATAAGAATGACACTGCACAGAGTATCTGCAGGCAAGGCGTCGTGGAACTCGCATACAATCTTGATGTTGGTACGATCGTTAACAACCACCTGTTTTCTTTTAGATGTGTTGATGACAAACATGGGTCTGCGAGCTATGAACTCGTCGGGGTTGTAGTACACGTCCACATTGCCGGAGGTCACTCTCTTGTAAGCTGTGTACGCCTCGTAAAGTTTCAGGTAATCATCGTTTGTAATGTTTAAGTTATAATTCTCGCGTGGAAAAACTTCATTCCTTCCATTTTTGAGGTAAACATTCTTAATTTTGCAATTATCGAACTGGCTAGAATCTTTCTCTTGGTTATTATCTTTTCCCGTCTGGAAGAGCACGACGGTAAACTCTGGCATATCGTACCGAATGCTGTTGAACTGCGTAGTAACATCAAATTCAAAATGGCTGCCAGAAGCAGGTTTCTGCACGCACTGGTAGCCGTAAAATTGGATGGGTACTTGGGGGTTCTTCAAAATATCGGCTTTGTACTTGAGACCGTAGTTAGATTCGTATTCTACCACAGGCATGCGCAGCTCCATGAACTGGATGACGCACTTGGCTGCGTCGGGTAGTGTGTTGGCAAGTGCTGCACCGTCTGCACCCAAGGTGCTGTAACGCATCAGCACATCGTTGTCATTGGCGCTTCTGCGAAAAGTGACGCGCAAGCCACCCTTCCACATAATCTCCGTGTAGTCGGAGAAGAAGCCTGGAAGCAAGCGCATGGGAAACAGTACTGTGTGGCTTCGAGTTTTGATTTTTGTATCTGCTTCGAATCCCCCTGCCTGGTAATATGCCGCATCGCTCTTGGAGAGTTTCAGTGTTCCCACAGCTGTAGAAGTAATCCCGGGGTAGTCAACCCTATCGATGACGGTGCCATGCTTTCTAACTTCCACTTGCGAGAACAGATGCGGCACAAAATTGTCCACGAGTTTTAAATTTGCATTGGCGTTAAATGCTTCCCCGTTGTCTCTCTTCACCACATCAAACTTGATATACAAATCAGCTCTGTGAGGGTGAATAAACCCATCCCCGACGTCCACATCGTATTCGATCTCCCTGTTCGGTTCGTTCAAATTGGCGAACGTGCGACGATTGGGTGGGAAGGACTGCAACTCGTAACTTTCGATTTGCTCCATGATTGTTATTTATTATACGTTAATCTCCACGACGGCGGTGGTAGTAGCTCCGGCAAAATTCACCACCTCATTTTTTTCGTTTGTCACTGCCAATTCTATGTTGTCTATGCGATTACGAGATATAGGGAAGTATATCGGTGGTGAGGGTGTGTAGATAATCGGTTCCATGAATTCAGAGTTTGGTTTGAACGTAGCGATGATACCTGTTTTCTTGTGACTGCCTGGGATGCCATCCGAGGATTTGGTGATCATGCCTTCTGCCACGTTGCAATGTATGTTCAGAGTCTCGATGGCTAGAAATTTAGGAATGTTGGCACCGATGTGCTTGATGCCAGGTTCGAGCTTTGTGTTGTTCTCGAATCCCAGAAGCTCTCCAACAGTGCCTAGGTCTACTGTTTCCGTAGCAGACACAATTTCAACTCTGTGAGTTACAGAATTTTGAGATAGCAGTATATTTCTTGGCAATTGGGCTTGCAAGGTAGACAGATTGTACTGTCCTGGCGTGATAACTATTTTTTCATTTCCAACAGTAATTTTGTTATTGTGCTCCGTGACATTGGGTATTAGGTACATGCTGTAGAATGCACGAAGAGCAATAGATTTAGGATAGATGATGTCGTCATGCAACGCGAGTTTCAAGACCGAAGTCTCGCTGGTGAGATGGAACACTCCCATGGTGTTTTAGGTACCACAATGCTTTCTGAAAATGCTCCACTGAGGGGTTATTTATTTTAGACATGTATGCGAGAACGAAAAGGCATAGGTGGCCGCAGTTAACATCGGTGAAACCCTGGATGCGTTTGTCATTGTAGTAGAGGTTGGCAACACTGAGATACTTCACCAACCTGGCAGGCGGTGTGCCACCGAACGAATCGAAAACAAATGCATTGTTATCGTTAATTTTGAGGTAGCATATCCAATGTGTACCAGGATTTTTGTAACTGTCCAGGTTGACCACGCCATACTCCTTTTTTCTTCACAGCAGAGGGTAGAGAATCGGACATGAAAACACCCCTGAAGTTCCTTATTCCCAACGGTTCGATCAGAGATTCAATATCGAAGTTGGACAGGGCTTTTTCTTTTTTTTATATTTCTTCAAAGCATCGAGGTTGCTTTTTCGCTTTTTGGTCACACCTTTCCCCTTCTTTTCCATAGCCAGGTTGTGACGTTTCTGTTCTTCCAGCTCGGCCTTGTTCTTCTTCGAGTCGATGACGGTTTTGGCGATGGCGGCGCTACCGCCGGCCAAACTTCCAACAGCACCCAAAGCTGCCAAGATGGCCGGAATGCTGAATATGAAACCTCCAATCTTCTGCTGCTTCCGCGAATGCTGCAACTTTTTCAATTGTGGAGTGCTGAGCAGCAATTTCATTCCGTGTCCTTTGGACAAGCATGAACGTTTCTTCTCGCGTTGTTTCTTGGTGAGTAACCCATCGAGGGCACCCAGCGTTTTCAGATTCGAATATGGTATCTGGTACACGACGCCCTTGGGCTTCATGATGTATTTTTTTTTTTTACGATATGTTATTTTATATATGTTCCGAGATTTTTTTGTTTCTCACTCGTATAATTTTTTTACGGTATGTTATTTATATATACTTTGCAGCTATTAAACAAATTCGATTATGTGCTTTGTTTTCTTACCAAGAAGTTCTTTTGTCCCCTTGTACACGATTCGAGTTTTACTCTCGATTAAAATAGATAGCTTCTCGTCGGATAACATGCTAGCGTATCGATCTGGTAAAAATAGGCTGTATTGTCCGTTGAGCAACAGACGTACTTTGGGACCATACTGGGTTGCAACAATTGAACCGGAAGTTATTGCGTAAGGTTTGTCCACTTCCAATTCCTGAATTTTTACATACTCGACTGACAAATTTAGCATTTGTTTTAATGCCTGGACGTCACTAATTTTTTCACTCATATCGAAGAAATATTTTTTTTTGGTCTCGTAGATTTTTTACAGTGTGTTATTTATAGAAAAAAGTTTCGGCATTGCCTAATGCGATGAGGTGATCGATGATCCTACTGGTTTCTGCATTTGAAGCGTACCAGTCGTCTGTATATCGTCTCCTCCCCTGTCTCCACTCGTGAAGTTCGTCCATCTTATCAGCCAATTTTTCATCAGCAGCCCGAAAAAGAGCATAGGGAGAAGAAGAAGATTTTACACCGCTTATTTTTCTCAGATAATCCAGAAGTAGCATTTCACAGGGCAAGCGAAATTGTGGTGTTATTTTAACTAAATCAATAAGCTTTTTAACATTCTCGTGACTATCGTCGAAAGTAAATGTAAATATTTTGTATAACACTTCTGTTGGTAAGTCTGTTATATGCGTAGACATTTTTTACTGTATGTTATTTAATTACAGCCCCCACCCCAATTTTCGTTTTGTATTCATGGCAATGGTCGTGCCCAATGCTGCAACCTGTTCACCCAGCGAGGCGTCTCTGCTGACGAGTCTCCCGAACGCAGCATGCTCCAATTTTCTATCAGCATCGTGACGCGCATCTAAATTCGTATATGTGTTGTAAGCAATGTCGTGATCCTTGCATGCAGCATCCAGCAGATTTACCCCCTTGTCTCCTCTCTCCAGTCGCCGTTCCAGTTTAGTACCCGGTCCGCAGTATTGGTAACCTGGTAGGTGCATCTCGAAGGGTAGCTTGTTGATGATGTCGTTCACGAGACCTCGACCCTCGGCCACATTCCAGAATTTTGGTGGCAGGGTGTTGATGATTTTGATAAGGTAACCTATACCTTTGTTGTCGTTGACAATAAAGTTGCTAAGCTTGGTGCTAATCATGTCCATGATGCCCACCTTCTCGTTGTGGAAGTTGCGATTGCCTGCATTTTCTTCGCCTGCGATAACCAGCAATCGATCTACAAGCTTCCTTACGTCGTCTACCCAAACAAACTCTTTAGGTAGGGTATTGTAGAGTTTGACACCGCTGCCAGTCTTGAGCTGGTTCCATATTGGCTTGATGAGGTTCCTGTATTTTTCTCCACTGCTTGATTTTACGCGATTCTGTGTTGCATCGTTGTTTTGGTACAGGGCATCCGTCATGATTAAAATTTCTGTGTAACTTTGGTAATCCTCGTCTGTGTAATCTTTAGGTTGCTTTTTGGTGATAAGTTCCCACAGACCCACAGTGCCAGGATACCTAGTCCAGCTGTTCTTCTCGCCCAAATTAATTTTCACGTCGTCACCTTCGAACGTAACTTTTGACTTTCCAATTTTCCAAACCACACCCTCGTTAAGTTCCACAGAGGGGTACAATCCAAACACCTCGTCCTTTTCAAATTTCCCAGTGCTCAGGTAATCTCTCGCCAACGGACCTAATTCAACTACCTTGTCCGAAGAGGTACTGCCTAGAACCTGACGTCTCAGAGGTGCAGCTCCAAGTTCGAACGGGGTAGTGTGAATACTGGATATCGGTGTAGGCACAGCATAATTTCGAGCAGCAAGTGGCACGAGCTCGTTGATTAAATCTTTATTTTGCTCGGTAACATCTTTGATGTCTTTACCTAGTCCACTTATAGCATCAATAATAGGTTGGTCCTGTCGCTTTTTCTCTTCGTAAATTCCGCGATTCTCTGATTTCCAACCCCTGAAGCGTTTGGCCAGGTAGTCGCGCAGCTTCAAGTTGTCGTCTGCGAGTTTGCGTTTCATCATTTGTTATTTATAATACGTCAAGACGTTTCTTGTAACGTCGCAACGTTTAGAAAGTTGTTTATTTTGTTTCTGTATTTTCCGTCATTGGGTTTCCTCGTCATGTCTATCGTGGCGAATCCGAAATCATCTTGATTCCAGCATGAAGAGCAAAATTTGGAAAACTGATTGTAGTTCATGTCCCCGCCTACATAATCATCGTAAGCATGTTTTAAATTGGTGTGGTCTTGACGAAACAAGCAAATAAAATTAGCGTTGTCTCGGAGAAGCTGCTTGGGAATTTTAGAAAAAGTCTGAGCAAGGTAGAAGCAGTCCATGCCTCTGTGCCGCCCCTGTGTAAAAAAATTGCGAATTTCGTTATGGTTCTCCAGGATGACATCGTCGAAGACCACCACCGAATTTTCATGGCAGCAGTCTAGTGGCATTACTTCGGAGGCAAAAGTAGCTATGCTCAGCCCTTCGTACAGTTTTGTCAGCTGTTGATATTTTGCTTGCTCCAAACTTTTGGAAAAAACATACAAGTGCCTGTTCTTCCAATCTAACCAGTCGGGAGCAAGAAGAAAATTATCAATAAGTAAAGTTGTTTTCCCACACCCTGAAGGTCCGACAATAAGGCAGCGAATGTTGTCCGGCAACAGTTCGCCGTTTTTCCTAGCCTGACGCTCCGGGGGAAAATCTGGTAGTCGCCTCACCACATCCCAAGCACCCGTTACACAATCACCTCGTTTGCGTCGATCCAACTTTTTTCCTCGAGTCCCAACCATTTCACCAACAGTTTGTCACCTTTTCTACGTAATACTTTTTCGATAAGATACGTATTGGGGTATTTTGTTTTAGAGAGTTCCTCCTCGTAGAATCGCCCTTTCAAAATTTCGTCGCAATTATCTTTTATTATATACGTGTGACGGTTACCGGGTAACAATCGAGCAACAGTGAAAAGTTCCGTACTCCAGTTTTTGGTAAAGCCTTTTTCAAACATGCGCTTAAATTTACTAATTCTTACTTGGTCTCCAATTTTGAATTTCGGTTTTTTGTTAGTGGGCCGGTACTTGGGGCAATAAACAGTAGAGATCAATTGTGCCTCATCAGACTTGCTGACATCGGCAGGCTTCATGCGTATCGTGCTATGCAAACTGTGATTATAGTCGTTTACGAGTTCCGGAAGCACATTGACCCACTTGTGGTTACCTTGAAGCGTGAATCGTTTCCACATGCGTGTTTTGAGAGTACGGTTAAAACGTTCCACTACGCTGGCTTTGATGTGACTGAAAGTCGAGTAATGTTGAATATTTTGCTTCTGAACAAACTGTTGAAATATCGAGTTGTAAAATTCCTTTCCGTTATCCGTTTGAAGAAATCGAGGTCGCCTGCCACTTTCATTGAAAATAGTTTTGAATGCTTCCATTACGCACACACCTGTTTTAGCCTTGAGGGGCAAAGCCCACGCAAATTTTGAAAATGTATCTATAACAGTAAGAAGATACTTGTATCCTTTGTTGATTTTATGTAAATTTTTTAGGTTGCCGCTACTCATTTCCACAAGGTCAGCCTGCCAAAGGTCATCCACGCCTTTGGTCACTACCGCCAGTCGTTTGTAGTTTCGTCGTGCAGGTTTATGCAGCTCGTTCACGATACCCTGCCTAGACATGGTGCGAAAATAAGAATATAGCCTGGATGGGATTTCTGGCTGCAGACAATGCTGGGTTTTCTATATACAGCTTGTCACCTATTTCTATGTCGATAATTTGAGTGGCATCTTCGGCATAGGCAGTCTCGCGACTTTCGGGGTGTGTGAAATCGACCAGCTCAACTCCTCTTATTTTAGGCTCATCGCCAATGTTCGTCACGGTCATGATTGGGTAGTGGGTTGCGTGAGGCAAAGACCAGTAGGAAACCTTGACGAACTGAAGTGTGCCAGCGAGGAAAAATTGATGATAAGCTTTTGCAGGAGTCAACATGTAGAGTTTGTAACCTGGATTGAAAGGGGAGGAGAACTCTCTGTTTGGTATGCTGTACAGTTCGATGACAATCGTAGACTTGAGATTGTCGATGCTGGCATTTAGAGTGTTTACGTTGGTTCGAACCTCCGTCTCCACATCCTCCAATCTACCATTCACCGATTCCAGGTGTTCCTCGATAGCATGAACAACAGTGTCGTAGTTTGGTTTGATCTTTACATCGACAATAAGGCTCTTGAATTTTTCATTTAAGTCATGTAGTTGGGTGCTGAAATTAGCTATAGTCGATTCCTGACTTGCCTCGATACTCCCAATTTGCTCTTTCACGCTGGCAATAATCTGCTGCAGGCTTTCTACAAGCGTCAACTTGGAGCTCTGTATTACAAGGTCGTGGACTTGGGTTCTAATTTCCGCAAACAATTCATGCAGCTCTGTGATGTTCTGGTTGGTAGGTAAAGTCGCGACAGACCCCCGTATCGATTCAATTTCGGATTGGATGTTTTTGATGTCGTCGGATTTGAGTATTCGGTTGAGAGTTCTCTTCACGCTTTTCAATTCCTGAGAGGTAGGCAGGGTGGCTACCGTGTTTTGGAGCGATTCCAAAGCTTTTTTCACCGCGTCCAACTCAGAGGCATCGGCAGCAGCACGTATGCCTTCTTGCAGTTGTGTTATGTCATCCTGGGTGGGAGTAGATTGTTGCAGGGTTTCCAACTTAGTCTGTATGTCGTCGATCAAGTGATGGAAATGAGACAACTCGGATTCTGCATTCAGATTTTCCAGTTTGGCGATTTGCTGTTGAACGTTGGCCAGTGTATCCCTGATGCCCGGCAGTTTGGTTTCCAGCTCATCGTGAACGTTCGCCAGATCATTTCTAATGACAGCAAGAGCATCCTCAATATGGGTTATGGTGCCTTGCAGCTTCCCGAAATCCTCGTAGGTCTCAAGTTGGAGTTTGATGTTGGCCACGCTACGGGCAATGGCGTTCAGTTCGCTAGACGACGGTAAATTGTCGATAAAATCCTCCAGCGTTTGGAGTTTAGTTTTTACTTCGTTGATGGCCGCATGCAAAGCGTCCGTTTGTAGCTCAGCCTTGATGCTTTCCAACGTAGGGATTTCGAAAGATTGAAACTGTTCGCGCAATTTAGCAATACTAGCGTTCACGCGATCGTAGTCGTCTTGTGTTTTAATGCTTTGGATGATAGTTTGCAGTTCGGTCTGGATGTTGCTTGTTTGGTCCTGCAAGCGTTGTTTCAGCTGTTCAACGTCTGAGGTTTGCGTTTGTTGCAGCTTCAGAAGTTCGTTCTGCAGATTGCCCACACTCAGTGCCAGCTTGTCGAGATTGTCTATCGACGCGAGGTCGGTGTATTTTTGCAGCAGCGATTTTAGCTCTGCATCAATCTTGAGTACAGGGTCCAAGCACTGAGACTGCAAGCTGGCTATCTCGGACTGGAGGCTGGAGTTGAGCGTGGACTGTAGGGCCTGCAGATCGCTTCGCAGCTTTTTAACCCTGACGTCGAGCATGAGAAGCTCGTCGCCATGGTCGTCGCGTTTCGTGTGGCCAAAAATATCGTTAGGCATTATTGTTATTTATTATAGGATAGCTAATTTTCATTTCTATGAAAAAAGGGATGAGTTTGTCGTAGTCGTCCAAGAGCTCTATATACAGACGATCGCCAGCAGATACATCGTACGTGGTGGCACTGTTCATCCTATCGTGTTTGATGCGATAGATGTTCCTGCCAGAAGAAATTTTGGCCTCTCCTTTATTCTCGGGATTCATGTCAAACTGCAGTTTGCCGGAGATGGGGAATTGGTAATAATTCAAGTTGTTGTTGAATATGTAGAAAGTTTTGCCCACATCCTATTCAAGTGTATAATCAACAAACCGTTGAGTTTAGATAATAGGGAGGGCAACAGGTCCAAGCTCGCAGGTGGCGACGGTGCACTTTGGGCGAATGCCTCCATAGCCTGCTTCCTGAAGCCAAACAGGTTCATAGGCATTGTTATTTTATTTTATATTTAGCGATTTGTTTCAAGCGTCAAATAATAATTCGAGCCTCGTCAGTGCTGCCAATTCCTATTTGTAGGTTAGCTTAGCCAGTAAAAAATTATATAGTAGAATTTTCTTTGAATAAATTGGCAAAAAAACCCAAGCCTCAAAGAAGGCTACGCCGAGTTGGAAACACTGCTGGTGAGGTTAACATACACCGTGAAAGGCTACGCCTCGCCCGAACACATGTACACTCACACACAAAAAAAAGCTAAAAAAATTATACACCATAAAAGGCTACGCCGAGTTGGAAACACTGCTGGTGAGGTTAACATACACCATAAAAGGCTACGCCGAGTTGGCAACACTGCTTGTGAGGTTAACATACACCATAAAAGGCTACGCCGAGTTGGAAATACTGCTGGTGAGGTTAACATACACCGTAAAAAGCTACGCCTCGCCCGAACACATGTACACTCACACACAAAAAAAAAGCTAAAAAAATTATACACCGTGAAAGGCTACGCCGAGTTGGAAATACTGCTGGTGAGGTTAACATACACCATAAAAGGCTACGCCGAGTTGGCAACACTGCTTGTGAGGTTAACATACACCATGAAAGGCTTCAAAATATCAGTTGGTGAAATTTTCGGGGGGTGAGTTGGCAACACTGAGCCCCACATGATGATTCGAGCCCCAAATGAGGATTTAGAACCGGGCCACCTGTACTACTGACAAACAAAATATATCATTTAGAAAAGCGGAATTCTATTAGCCAACTGGAATGAAGTAAAAAATTATGGAAACGTAAATGATGTTAGCGAAAAATTCTATAAAATTCCAACTACTGTATTTGATAAATATGCCCCCTTTGCGATCTGCAACTCGCATTAATTTCCCTAATGGTTCACCTGCTAAATAAAAAAAATATTTCTTTAAGAGAAATGCATCACCGAAATTGGAAGCAGCTTAAAGGCGCGTCCTTTCACGAAACCAAGTTTAAAGAGTTTCAAAAGAAACTCAAAAAAATGTATTATCGATGCATTTCATAAATATTTATTGAACTGCGAACTAAATATAGAACATGATCAGCTACACGTCTTGTCTTTTGTTACAACAAAAAAATGCCACCTCACCCCACTACATACTTAAATAAACCTCTCTAAAGAAATAATGAAATTGCGAGGTATTCGCCCATTTTTTCAACTTAACTTATAAATAAGCAAAATCTACCTACTACTGGTTGATATTCTAATTTCCAAATACATTCACCGACATTGTATTGTTACTTTCATTATACCAAAAAATAATATTAATGATTCATAAATATTATATACTTACATGTTCTTCATCTTCCTAGAACCACATCATAATATATTTAGATATTCATGAAATGCAACAAACATGAATCACTTGTGATCATGTAAACCGAAAAAATATTTATTTTAGCGATGAGAAAGCATCAAGCAATTCTGATTGTAATATTTTGTTTTATGTATTGAAATCCATAGAATAATCACGAATCATCGGAAGAAAGTTTATAAGAGTATAAGAACAGATAAGCAAGAGTGCTTACTTCCTATCTCTCCTTTGTAATCTGTGCACATACCAAAAGGGGCATGTGGAGCCACCCTATGGCGACTTTGAAATTTAAAACCTTGTCATAGCTACCTGTCCCCCAATCACGTCTTACTCTTGGCAGTGATAGTTGAATACGTATCAGCGCAATGATCCGCTCACCTCACAATTCCATTCCTGTTTTTATTTTTTGCTAATATCTGTAATTCGGACATATCTCGTCAGGCCATATCATTTATTTTATTTAAGTGCATAAAAATGTTCTACAAGGATAAATACCATTATTCGATTAATGAATGTTAGGTTTGATTTATTTCTTCATCTAAGTTACAATTTATACCGAATTAGTAGCCCAGAAGCACAACATAGGAAAATAATTACAAGTTCCTGAAATTCCAGTACGTATATCACTCTGTTGATCATGAAAAATGGTATCTGTGGTAAAAAGTATTTTTTATTTCGTATTCTCCCTATTATGCGTTGCTTTTCTGACATTTTGGGCAAAACGCGATTGTATCTTGTGTAAACTCTACAGCGATTACTTTGCTCGTAGATCAAAGTCACTTGTCACTTGTCGTTGTTTGTTATTTAGCGTCGCACTTTTCCCCACTTTTAGGTTAATCGTGACAATGCTATGAAAAATTGATGACACAAAGAAAGCCCTAACAGGGATTCGAACCCAGTACTCCTGCATTAAATGAGCAATGGTATTTATTTGTGTAGAACATTTTTAAGCACTTAGCCCCCTAAATAAAATAAATAATACGACCTTATGATGTATACCCGAATTATTAGCAGAAAATAAAATCAAGAATGGAAGGGTGGGTTGAGCGGATCATTGCGCTACAAAAAGTGTTCTAAAGGGCGCTCGAGCCATTTTGCAACATTTTCCACATTGTCTCTTTCTCTTCATAAACATTGCTGCACAGTTTAACGTTGGTGGCAATCTGCACGATACAGCACACTTAATATGAGCAACTCTGTTTCTGGTGCCGTCACTGAACGTTTAGTATTATAGGGGGATCGGCTGTAATTTTCTCTCTTGTGTACCATATTCAATATTTAAAGACACTTGTGATTTACCAACATATTTACTATTAATCTGTCTATGGTCCCATAAAATGAAAGACAAATTCATTCACTTTCTCTGCAATTGATATCAGTGGAATACTCAGAGAAGGTCAGATTTGATGCTGAAAATTCCAGGGAAACAAAAAAGAGGATTGGAAGGTTTTGTCTCAGGAAATAAGAATGGAACATACAACGTATTATTAACGCTATTAGGGCTTTTCATCAAACGAAACAAATACAAATTGACTGGGAGTTTGTAGGTATGAAATATACTGGAATAAAAGATATTCCGAGTGGTTCAAAAGTCCCGGAACGGTCACATATCGTGAGAAATACACGTCGAATCGGAAAACAAAGACATATGTGTTTAACAAGTGAAAGAAAGCTATTCAATTATATCACAGTTGATTCCCCACTCCCTTCCACTGTGAAATCTTAAATGGAAATTTGTATTCTAGAAAGAGGACTTCATTCCGACTCCAGCGGGCTATCAACAATTTTCCTAGATCAATTAGGAACGGAGATATGGTGATTTTAAATTTTCGAGAGGAAAAAAAGGTGAAAATTTCATAAAACCCATTTTTCTTTCTTCTTCAAAGGTACGCTATGACCCTAATTCAGCCAGAGGGAAAGCGATTGCAGATTCGGAATCTGCACGTCAAGACCTTTCAATAGAGTATATGGTAGACCCCCTTACAATGCGATATTTTTTTATCGTTACATCATACGCTTCAACGTTATCGCTATCCCAATAGCTATTTGTCATGGTCCTCTTTCCACCCTCCTTAAATTGGATTAATTTTTTAGGAAATGGCACAAATACTTCGGTTCTTGAATAAGATGGAACACCGACCTTCAGAGAGAGAACAAAAAATATGAATAAATCAACGCATGCACATTTTTCATGTGCATAGGTGTGTTCAAATCTTGGTAGCAATGTGACAAGAAACGGCCGAAAATGTTTCTCCTATACTTCAGAGAAGTTTGTTCCACCTTTTGTTAGGTCGCCTTAAAGGAGTGAATGGGATAGTTCATTCATACAAATAATAGTGGAAAATATATTTTTCCAGTGCAATATTTATCTTTTTAAGATGTTAGAATGGATATTACAAGCTTGGTGATTGGATATTAAAGTCACCAAGCGATTAGGAGGGGATTTTGTTTATTATACAGTATTGTCATTTATTTTCAGTAAGTGCCGGGGGATATCGAAAAAGTTGTGATTTGAAATATTTTTCTCAACAATTTTTGTTGCTTGCATCCCAAAAATACGTAAGGTAAATTTTTCCGTTTATTCGTAATTGCGGTTTGTTTCATTTTTGAGAGTTCAAGGTTACCGGGTGTATTTTGATTGGTTAAAATTATGATGATTTTCATTAATTATAGAAAATTATATGAGATGAAGTGAAAAGCTTATTTCTTTTTATAGCTGGATTATTTTATTTAAGTTTGTGAATCTTTGTTTAAATAAAGATTTAAACATATTAGCAATATATAATTATTATATATATACATACACACACACACACACACAAAGCAAGATTGCATTGTTTGTTGGAAAATGTGGAGAGAAAGAAAAATCATTTTGTTTATTGTGCTTTATGTGTTGGAAATGAGAAATTAATGTTATTCATTTATTAGATAATTCAAAATAAACCATTGCTTCAATTTATAAGTGTTTTTTTTTAATTTGCCTATTAAATTTTAGTTAATATGTCTTGTGTTTTTAGGTTTTAAGTGAGGATTCGATACCCAGTGGAGGTTCACTTCTCCAAATGTTACTTGACAGACCTGCAAGTTTTCTAAGTCTAGAAATCGTTAAATTGGCAGCATGAGCAGAGAGTAGCCAAATCAACTGCAGATCCTTCTACTAGGTAAGAAAACCTATGTAAAAGATTTCTATTCTTGTTTATAACAGGAAGTCAGAAACTGTATTCGCCCAACATATTAATAGAGAACAAAACGGAAAACTCAAGTATGAGGAATAATATAAGAGAATTCTTGCGATTCGGCATGTTAAAATTGGGATCAGAGGAACTGTTGTGAGATTGGAAACACTGCACTCACTCGTGGTCCAGCTGGAGGTTAACGCTGAAAAGTTTCAACACAAAAGGGCATAATTTCGTACAGTTTATGCAAATTGTATAACAACACCTTTGCAAGTACTGAGCAATGATCGAATAGTAACAATTCTCTCAATTTCCAGTGAAAATGTGTTTGTCGGATAGAAAAGTGGTAGTTTGCGCAGTCATCATCACGTTTCAAGGCATTTTCTACAAGCAAAGTTGTAGAATATTGGTAAAGTAGTCTCAGATATATTTTTTCCTAGAAATTAATGGTTGCGTGTTCAAATCCTGGACCCTCCTTTATTTCAAAACTTTTTTTGTAAGTATGGCATTCAGATACATTGACTTTGGAGTTAGGTAATTACATAATTCAGAGATGAGATCTATTTCAATACACTAAATTCCTACTCAATCTAGGCATACTACATGTGAAAGTCTGCAATTATTTTGAAATTAATTTACAAAACGTATCCTTGATTATTATTACCATTACTCAAGACATTGGTGAACTAAGAAGCAATAACGGTGAAAACAACAAATAGTTTATGTGTCAAAAAAGAAGGAAATCAAGCATTTGTCCCCGTAAAGTATCCTAGCTGCATGTCATTGATCTTCATGAGATGAGAAGAGGAAAAGAAACAAACAAACAAAAAAGAAAAACAAGAAAAAAATAACAGAAGAGATTGGCATGCAAGGTTACGAACAAGCATGTTTATCTCCCAGCCTTCACCAAGATAAAAGGTAAATTTGTTGCTTTGGTCTTCAGTAGGTCAGTGTAAGCACCTATACACGCAGCCAATTGCTTTGAAAGATTACATCAGTTTCTTTAACTCGACAGCTTTTCACTGAATGTTAAAAATAAGATACGAGATCGGCAATGTCCGGCATGTCTCCACACAGATTTTTTGCATATATGTCTTTGTCGGGCTCCTTCTGTTAATGGATGGAGGAGCACAATAAGAGCAGTGTTAAATCTACGATTGATTGATTCATTGATTGATTTATTTGGTGTTTTAAGTCCACCTTATGCACAGTAAGGCTAATTGGGACTGGACCGAAGTGGGATACGAACAACTATGTACACTTCTCCAAAAATTACCTGACCGACCTGAAAGTTTTCTAGTCCAGAAATCATTAATTTGGCAACATAGCTCTTCAGAACGAGCGGACAATAGCTAACTTTACTGCAGGTCTAGCGAGAAACCCTGTGGTAAAGATTTACATTCTTGTCTATAACAAGAAGTCAGAATATATATTCACCCAATATATTAATAGAGAACAAATCGGACAAATCATGTATGAGGAAAAATTTAAGAGAATACGTGCCATTCGGCAGGATAAAATTCAGATCCCAGAAACTGTTGTGAGGTTGGAAACACTGAACTCGATCGTGGTCCACATGGAGGATATCCAAGTCAAATTTGAACCCAAAAGGGCATAATTAAAAACTGTGCAATGAGCGAAAAGTAACAAGTCTTGCAATTTCCAGTGAAAATGTGTTCGTCGGATAGAAAACTGGTAGTTTTGCGCAGTCGTCATTACGTTTCGAGGCATTTGCTGCAAGCAAAGTTGTAAAATATTGTTGGTAAAGTATATTGATCTCAGATATCTCTGTTTTCCAAGAAATTAATGGCCGGAGGTTCAAATAGTGAACCCTACATTTTTTTAAAAATATTTTTTTATTTTGTAAGTATGGCATTCAGATACATTGAGTATGGAGTTTAGTAATTATGTTGAATAATTTATTTTCAGAATGTTCGCAAAATGTAATTCGGTTTGGAATATGACGAATTTTTTCAGCAGCTCAAAGTTTCAGAAGAAAAAATTTGACACACAGCCGTACACACCTTTTCTTTGATAATAGCTACTAACGGGCTTACTATGCCATTCGTATGTTGCAATTAATTAATACGTACAATAATTGTAATTGCATGGTAGTTCATTAAAAGTAAATAATTATAATTGTAACTAATAACGTAAATTTGTCTGTTTTTGCAAACGTCCTCCTGTTGTAACTTTGTTATCATGTAATATCAATCTCGAAAAATTTGATTAGGTTCCCAACTATATATTGGTTTGGTTTCAGTTTTAAGTCAACTTTAAGCACGGAAGTTTAATCGAGATTGAACCTACAGTTTATTAAAGAGGGATCCGAACCAGTATGTGCCTCTACTGGGTATCGAAACCGGGACCCCTTGATTACAAAACGCTGACGTAACCACTATGCCATTGGGAAGACCTTTCCAACCAGACATATATTTGGGGCCCAAATTTGAGAAAAATGAGCATTTTCAAAGAGCTTTAACTCAATGCGGAAACCAGTAACAGAGCTCAAATATTTTCTGCTGAAACTTTGGAAGTACATGTTTCCTCTAAAAAAAATTATAGCTCTGATATTTCATTGCCTACCTACTAAAAAAATATCCTATACATTGATTTCGCTTCAAAATTGAATATAAGTCAGTTTTGACACTAAATTTCAGCCAATTCGATTAGAATTGGTGAAAAAAGATATGGAACATAAAATGCAGCCTGAAATGTACTGAAAACAATGTTTTTTCACTCCAGATTTCTGTAATTTTTCTTAGCTGAGTTATCATAATTATCGGAACTGTCTGCATAGGCCAAAAATGTTGCAAGTCATGAAACAAAAATGGCCGCCATTTTCAAACGAAGTCTAGTTTTAGATATATAATGCCTGTTTTGAACTACACTTGTACAGTGGTTACAACGACAAGAAAGTGTTTTTTTCTGAAATTCTCATTATTTCATTGAACTTTGTGTAAAATATCAAAGAGATCTGATGATCGGTTAAGGAGAAAATAAATAAAATGAAAGAAAGGGAATCTTGTGCCGAGGGTCTCAAGAGTTACAGACAACACTGATTTGATGACATTTCAAAGTGCTGTAAAATGAAAGCCGTTTGAGATAGAGTGAAAAAAATTTAGTGGGTTTCTTTTAACCATAAAGGAAAGGTGTATACCAAATTTCATTAAAATCGGAGTTCGTGGGTGTCATGACCTCGTTGAAATGGCATGGAATGACCCCTTAATTAATTATTCCGTGCTTTCAAATGAGCTGAAAATATAATGGGGATTCTAGTAAAAAAAAAAAAACAAGTTTCTGTTGAAAATCTTAGTTCCTTACGTATTTGAACGTACTGTGTCAATTAATTTCATGAAACCCTATCATACCTATATATCTGGGAAAGCGGTCTTTCAATATTTATTGTTGTTCGCGAAATATTTCCGGTAGTACTTTTAGAACCTATAAAAAATAGCTGAAAAGAGAAACTGTAGAAATATTTAAATTGAAGTTATGAATTTCAATCAGATATCTTCTTGTTAAATAATGCAAATCCAATAAACCACACATGAATCTGTGAATATTATTTTGTTATATGTTTTATGCAAGTTGCATGTAATTATTCAAGTATATTTGGAGTATAGTATACAGATATAAATGAACTTTTAAAAATGTAACTGACTTCCTTTCTTCATCTAATATATAATTTTCAACCATTAGCAAAGTACAAAGCAATATATAATTTCTTATTATCTTCCTGGCAAAACAAGTACCGTTTTGACATTGGTGACTATAATAATTGTCTTTCCGATATTGATACGTGTGCATTCGCAACACGTTTTCCACGTTCGTAACCTTAAGATATATGTTCCTGGCATATATGCAATTTCTCCTTTAATTCTACACTGCACGTTTTCGCAAAAATTAACATATCTTCTTCATCGTTTTAGGAACATTGAATTATAAAATAAGCGAACATCTTCATTAGGGCTCCTTTTGGGATTGTCGAAGAAACACTTGTAAATTTGTGTTCAAATTCTGAATCAATGTTCTAAAATATACGTAAACACCAAAATGTTGTAAATATGCTCACAATTAATTGAAAATTCAGTTTTTTTTTACCTGGGCTTAATTTAAAGCTATGTCATCTACTAGTATTGATAAAGGAATGGAGACGATTATAAAAAATGTTAATGAGAAGAAATGTATGATTTGTATACATAAGAAGAAAACTGTCATTCATCTCTAAAAAGCACCAACGATATTGTAACCTAAAAATTAACCAAAACTTGAATTAATCATATACTTCATTTTAAATATACATAACTTACAACTTTTCAAAGGTGCAATCTTTACAGTCCCTGCATATTGCAAGAGTTGGCATTGTCATGTTGTGCAACCGACCGTCTACAGATTCTTCGTACACGACTGGGTTATAGAAGGACTTCTTCCAAAGAGAAAAGCTTCCGTACACTGCCGCACCGAAGAACCCAGCCAAAATGAGTATCCAAAGAAACCTGAAATATTTGACAAAAACTAATATATAATATAAATCCTTACGTTTTATGTTATTCCAATACTTATTAGTAATTAATGTAGTCAAGGCACTGGAAAATTTTTAAAACAAAATTCAAGAATTTAATAGATAATGAATGAAAGTATGAATGAATTAGTTTTAATTTGTTGAAGTGTCTGACGATTTAGCCATTTTGAACCCTTAAATGTGTACTAGTAAACATCCCCTTACGTAAACCTTTTCCTGATTGTTAAAAGAAAGGGTTTCGTAGTTGATTGGCTAATTGGTTTTAGATTTTCTGATATATTTGACATTCGCCGCGAAGACAAGGATGAGTGGTTCAATATAAATTGATGAAAGAGCACTCACAAAGAACATCGTCCCCAGCTGGAAGTCGGCCGTTATTTATATACATTGCCCTTCGTAGGAAAATAATATCAACACTGTACTACCATTTTTAGTATTAACTTTTCTTTGTAATGGAACTTGAATAATAATATTATATATAATTTACAGTAGTACCTTGTACTTACCTTAAGTAAATATGCTTCATAATATTCTAATTGTATAGATAGGTATTGTAGCATTGTGCATCAGTATACATCACATCTCAACCTAAAACAGACGAAGAGACCCGCAAAGCTACACAAGCACACACATGTACACACACACACCTAAAAGCACACCTCATCCAGATTATATTTTTACCTTTATGGTAAATGTTTATGGTAAACTAATATATGAGTAAGTGGCCGCGGTGGCTCAGTCGGTAACGCGTCTGACTACCATGCTCAAGGTTCCGGGTTCGATCCCCGGCCGGTTCAAATCCGGGAACTTTTCTAACGGTGGAAGCGGCCCCGGCGCCCACCCAGCGTCGAATAACATGGGTACCTGGGGGAAACCCTGGGGGGTAAAGGCGGTCACGGGCGTGATGCTGATCACATCACCCCCACTCACGACCGGATCAAGAAAGTGTGGGGCGTTACACCCACACCCCCTATACGCCTTCATGGCGTGGTGCTATGCACAGGGGAACACTTTTACTTTTATGGTAAATGTTTATATTTAATTTTTTGTTTTGCAAAGTATGTATTGCCAATCCTTCGTGAGCCAGAACTAGGCTTGTGTGTAAGTTCATTACTTTTCTTCCAAATCAATTTTAAGAATGATAGGTTAGGTGAAGTTTCCCAGGAACATAGACAGCTACTTGCCATGAAGTCACATTTATTAGACGTCTGGGTATGGCAACATACATCTTTGATCTCGGCAATTTTGGATGTGATATGATCAGCACCACACTCCGGTCGCCTTTACCTACCAGGGTCACCACCAGGTACGCATTGGTTTGAGACTGGGTGAGCCTCAAAACCATTTTATGGAAGAATCAGACCTGAAAATTCCGACTTTAGATCAGTCCACTCGTGTCCAAGACATAATCACAATAGTGACCTTTCAACCGTACGTACCACGAACAGTGTACATCATACAAATACGTGATCCATTAGACGGACAAAGCGCTTATCAACCTAAAATGTCCGTGAAGCAACCATGCAATCGCTTACATGCATTACCCTAGTCACCATGGAATACCGAACTCTTGATAAACTATCATCGAATAGAAGTATTCAGGAGCGTGCTAACCGTCAAGCGAACTTGCAGAACGAATATCCGCACAAGTTATTAAAGGTCATCACAAACAACCCAAAACCTTCCAGGCTAGGTCAGGTAACCAAACTAGATATACGAATACGTTGTATTGGAAACCTTCGCCAAAACCTCAACAAGGATGACAACGTCGAAACACAAATTCTTCGAAAGGAAATAATCAGGCCAGAGGTAATGCCTGATTTCGATAACGTCTCACCACACGAAATGGACGCAATACTGAAAAGCTATGTTATTCTTGTGGTTCCCCATACCACGTCAGTTACACCTATCTCAAAAGAGGTTGGTATCTCTTAGGGAAAGCAGAAGACGAAACTTTGGGGAAAGTAACCACCAATCTCTTCAACAAAGTCAGTTTCCAAACACATAACATAATCGTTCATCATCTTCATACCGGGGATAACCAAAGGCATAATGGAGAAACAGTGCAGGGGTCGTTTACGTCCTGGTCATCAAACCAAAAATAGCACATACCTGATACACCTGTAGACACAGTTTCATATACAATACACAATAACGAGGTGTTAAATCAACCCACAAACATCAAAAGATTAAAATTCAAAACCTAAATATGCTGACCAAGGCAGTAATTTATTTTATTATAAAACATAAACTAAAAGTAACGTTTCAACCTTATTGCAAGGTCTTCTTCACACTCTGTACCAAGTACCAACATTTGACCGAATTGGAACAAGACGTCACAAACTATATGGTAGCAGGCACGCCCACATTTCTCGAAGTGCTTTCGCTCCAGTGTTGGATTTCCGTCTTTGCAGTGATTTTTTTTGTGAGGAATTGAATTTATTTCTGTTTTGCTGTTGACTTAATGTATTGCTTTGCAAAATTGCCTAATTTATCTATAACCCCTATTTTTGATTATTAATAGAATTTCTTTCAGGGTTTGAAATTGTTTTAAATTTCAGTTCAGATTCTCATTGTTTACTTCAAGTTTGATTATCTGTGATTTTTTCATTATGTCACAGCTTCGAGGCAATGTCCAATTGGATCCTTCCACTACACCCAAGCGGGTGGATTATGTCAAGGTACCTAAGGTCTTGTTTGTTAGGCCCGAAGGCCGGGGCGAACCTACAACGGACGGCAAAGCGGAGCAATCTTATTCTCAACCTTCTTCATCATCAGATAAAGTAACCTTACGAAACCTTGATGCAGAAACTGATGAATTGCCTTCATGTGATGGGGAAAATGTTTATTTTTTGTTTGACTTTGTTTTACGTTTACAATTACTTTTTAGTTTCAATATATATCCTGACCAACTTGTTCTTGGTAATGTTATTAGGAAAACTACGGGATTTTTGAAGAAGTTTTGGCTTGAGGCACTTGCCGCCTCCGCTTCTTGGTTTGCTCTAAAATGTCAGATCTTTTCAACCGTGGTTCCATCAAACACTGTAGCTTTACTTATTAATTCTCATGTTTGCAGAGTACAATACGCTACAGAATCATTGTCTGCTTATGTTTCTTCGGTCATTTGTTGTGCCAATGCCGTGCATTTGGTTTGGGAAGAAACCCTTTTGATTAATGAAATTTTACAAAATTTGCAACACAATACCCAGGGATTTCTTTTGTTTCAAAACAAGCCAAAGAATTTAGCTGAGTTGCTCCCGGACGATCATTTTAATCAATGATAGTATATATTATGAACTTAACCTTTGGTATTATAATCATGTTTTCGTCGAAGTGTCAGTTTTCAGTCTCATTATGTGTCCACATGGCCTTGATTCATTTTCATCCATCATATTTATTAGCATATTATTGTAATCATTTAGCTATATTTCTCTCTTGGTATTTTTGTTATCACCTACCTTATATTAATGGTTCCACTTATGCCTATTTTTATATTTATTGGATATTTATTCCATTCTTTATTGTATCTTATTTTATATTATTTTTGCTTAATTGGGCTGATCGGGATCTAACAAAAAATGTAAAAATTTGGAAATCGAAAAAAAGAAGTTTTTTATGAGGCTATATGCCAATTTGATATGGGTTTTATACGCCTTTTTTTTGGCCTTCCTTGTGATGTGTATTGTATTTTTACTATTTGGTGCCTGAGGTTATCTTTTTTTCGAAGTTGTGGGAAGTTGTGGTGAATCGGGACTTGTTTATCCGTTTAGCCACATTCTTCGGCCCACCCCGTATAACAGGAATTAGACCCAATGCTTAGGATTGTTAGTTCGCTGAGAAATTTCGTTTGATTCCCAGAAGCTCGCATGGGATCGACGGCACTGCCACCTGGCGAGTTTTTCGGAGCAGAGGTTTCCTTGTTAGGCGACTCAGAGTTCTGTCCCACCTGCAACCGCGATAACATCAATTCTAGCAACGGTGCTCCACGACGTGATAGCCGCCTTAGCCAAGGTTGGCGTGACTCAGCCTTTATTTTCACGTACACCTGGGACGTCGATAAGAACGTGGAAGCTGGACATGGAGTTAAGTATTTTATATAAAGGGTTTAATTTACCGTATTACTGTAATTGGTAAATGTTGAATCATTTTCACTCCCTTTCCCCCTTTTTTTAAACTCTAGAAAACATCGCGAGCTAAGATGCTAGAATTTCCTATCGTCGGGGTTAATTCCTGTAAATATGAGAGTAGTTAAGAGAAGGAAAGAATATGTAGCACATGGTCTTTGTAAGGATAAGTGTTTGTAAGACATAGTGGAACCAAAAAAAGAAAATGTAATTAAAAAGAATAGTCGACGTTGATCGCCGTAATAAATATTTTGTGAAATCTGTCAGGGGGTGTTATTGTTAATGGATTCTTGTTTGAAGGGGCTTATTTGTAAAGAACACGTTGTTACGTATTGTTATTGTAAGGAATCCAAAACTGAACTTGTTAAAGTAATAAAAAGTATATTAAGAAAATACACACAATGTTACTTGTTCAGGTAGTGAAGGAGATCCTAGGGCCTAAGTTCACCTTTCCCCTGTATAATTTTTGGGTAGCAGATATTCTTTTGGAGGTGCAAAAAGTAGCTGTATATTTTACGAGTCATATACACGTTCGATCGTTTTGAGTGGGACTTGACGAGCCCACAACAAAACTCCCGACCAACTGGCGGTACATGCGAGAAGGAATTGGAGCTATGCACTATTTCATAACTTTAAAGACTGGGTTTTTGTAGTTTGACCCTTTCCCATTTTGATTTGTCTGATCCTTGGTTTTCGTCTTAACAGCACGCGAACCACCCGTGATAGAGCAACTAAATATATATATATATATATATATATATATATATATATATATACACATATGTATTTTTTGGGGGTGTGTTATTTTATTTC
This sequence comes from Lepisma saccharinum, assembly GCF_977018435.1. Lineage (NCBI taxonomy): Eukaryota > Metazoa > Arthropoda > Insecta > Zygentoma > Lepismatidae > Lepisma > Lepisma saccharinum. Next base: position 100,349,070 of record NC_139233.1, read on the forward strand.
TATTACAGGGAGATATCCAAGGAAACGCACGTACTTCCAAAATAATAATAAAAAGAATGGGTTGTGACGGATTGCCAAGAACAAGAACGAAGTGGAACAAAACGTCACAGCTTTTTCTTAATTTATTGCTTGATATAATTTCAAAATCTTATCGTTTGTGCCACTTTTGGTTAATTGCGAAGATGAGTATGAGTGGTGATCAGATGAGAAATATGAATGGACAACCAGGAACACATATTTAAAAGCACACAATACAAATGATCGAATTGAAAGTTATGGGTGCATCAGCACGAAGGCTATTTTGCACCCATCACATTACATATAGGAAGTCTAGCGCCTTACCAGAACTAAAACAAACACGACCCACAATACATGTAATATAGAGTATTCAACTGGCCATGAGTCCAGACATCAGAGCAGCATGAGTCTGCAAAAAACCTGTCGAGAGTCTACTAAATGATAATGAGGTTGCAATTTGGGTGTACTATTTGGAAGAGGCACTCTCGATGAGAACATGTAGGGTCTCTGACAGCGTGAATGAATTTCTCTCTTCCAGTTTATCGCAGGACAAGCAAACGTTTATGTATAAAATTTTTGCAACTTTATGTAGTTGTATACCAAATCATTTGGATTAATGAAGGGGACGTAGATTTGAACAGTTAGTCGCTCCCTGTATTACTTCATATTTGCACTAAAATTATTGCCTGAAAATAATATAAGTAATACGTTGAGCCACATAAGATACATCCGTGAGTCCCATCCACCTGGCGAACCAAACTTTAGGCACCTTGGCATAGAGTATATATATCCAAATCCAACACTTTCATTTCCGCTGACATGGCGCGTTTGTATGAAATGAAAGCAGTAGATTTCGTTATCGCTACCACCAAAATGGCAGAGATCCGGAATCAGAAAGTGCTACTCTCCTAGCGTAAATTAAGACCATAATGATTAGTTTGATTTGAGAAACCAGGTAAATTTCTGCCATAAAACATACATTATCTATGTGATTGTAAGTTTGCTACATACTTGTTCCGGCCATAGCTTTGTTATAGTCGGAAATATATTAAGAGGAATCGTTGAGGCTTACAAAATTTATGTGGTTTTCTGCCAGATGAAAATGTGCGATGATGAACAAAAAAAATCATTTATAATAATCATTTTGTATATTCAATATTGTTTTTTTTTTAAATTTTTTGGAAACAGATTGATATAACTGTTTCTACCAACAAATTTCATATCTTGAAATATTCATACTAAGTTCATGATCAGAGCCGCTGATGGACCATCCCGAACCTCGGCCATTAAATATTTGATGTTTTTTTTCACGTTCTCTGGAAACATTGTCGTCAATATAATTCAGTTTCAAAATGTAATGCCGATGCAAAGGGTTTACTTTGTATTATATATAGTAATATTTGCGAGGGTTTTCACATATCAATGTGTGCAGTTCTTTTCCTTCTCCTCCAACCTATAAAGCTTCAGATTGATATAAAATTATTTGTGTATCGCATCTAAAAATATATATCTTTCTGTTCTGGATTTGAATCATCCGTGTAGTGATCAGCATCCGAAACACGTCAAGTTCCTATATTTTACCAAGGGGGCAGAGATTTTATAAATTCGGTCAAAGAATCCTGTTGTTTCCCTCTTCTGATTGAACAAAATGCATGGGGCATGGGGAGTAGACACTGGTGAACTCAAAAAAGGCTTTCGAGTTTAAGGTTCACGTTTCTCTTTTGTTGTTTTGTTTCCTTTCCCGAGCGTTTTCACCTACTGGTATTCCTCTTCCTCCTCGTAGGTGCGTAGCGCTTCCTTCTTTGAAAGCAACAGCAAAATAAACTATTGTCACGGTTAGCAGCAGCGCACCAGCACGACGACCTAACAGCTTCATGTCCGAACTGCAAGCTCCACAGCTTACAGTAAATGTCCAGACGAGACCTATGTCGGAACGTAAGCTAATAATTTCCACGAGCCAGAGGAACAGGGATCGAACGGCCACATTTACGAGCTTCATAGATTTGGACAATTAGCTGTACACTTCCAATGTGAAATTTTCATTCACCAGGAAACTCATAAATCTGTACTCTACACAGGAGTTCTAGTAAGTTTAATATACAAATATTTAGTTCCCAAAAGGAACAAAATTCGAATAAATGAATTCACGTTACGATAAATTTCTGATAGCAAAATAAAAAGCGAAAGAGAAATTTTTTCCAGTTGCGAAACAAAGGCTTCATTCATCATTTCCGCATTTTTAGGTTAGGAAGGCGTTGGTTTCTGCTCAGACAATCAGCTGATGTAGCGAAAGTTTGGTAAATCTTTATAATATGAATTTCAGAAATGTTATGCAGTGCGATACACTGTGCCGGTACATTTAATTCAGTTAATTAAAAATACAGAGACTAATAAACTTTGCACTAATGAAGAAATAGATTTACCTCAAAAAATGTACTCTTACGTACATGGAAGAGGTGAAGTCAATTAAAAATCTTGTTAAGGGAAGCCACATACTCATTCCGAAGACATTAATAAGTAAGAAGCAAACATTTTACAAATCACCAATACAAACGATCATACTGTAAAATTAGAGCAGACATAGATTATAGGAAACATAGAGAGTTGTGAAATCCTGTAAACTATTGCGGTGAATGAAGATATCATGGTGCAGCTACAATTTAATTTAGAGAAAATGAAGGATGAAGAAGTGTTGAGGGGAATCCAAGAATATCGTCAGAAGTTAAAATAAAACATGTTTGAGGAATGTGTTTATATGGGATGACCGATCGTTCAGATGCACGGATCTGATCCAAGAAAGGATGAACATCCACGATGCGAACCAGATTTTTGGCAAGCAGCAAAAGATTTTCTTCTTCGTTTACACGAAGATATAAGAGTAAACCGAATGTAAATGCAAGGTTGTTGAACCATTTCAAATGTCATGGTTTAATTTTCGCAATCCAATACTCTTGGTAATTAAACAGGACGAACCATACATGGCAGTGCTAGATATTCGTTTCATAAAGAACCGAATATCTGGAGGGACCCTGGCTATATCAACACCCGATTTAATTTGCTTGAGTAGCGTAGTTATCAAATATTTCACCAACATTCATTTGGCGAGTTCATTCTTGCAACTTCAATTGACCCCCGATTGTACAATGTACACGTTATTTAGTTTACCTAACATCGGACCCTTCCTGTTTAACAGGTTGGTGAAGGAGTGAACAAAAGCCCTACTGTTCTTTCCAACATCTTACATCTCGTTTTGCAGGACATTCCAGAAACGCAGGTAGCAAGTTATATGCACGACATCTGCATAATCCCAATCTTAAATTAATGAAAACAAAGGGAAGTCACAACCTCATAGTAAAATAAAGAAATGTTATTTTGAGTACAACGAGAAGTTAATATTTGGACACATATTTCTTAAACACTAATTATTAAGAGACACAATGTATACACATTTTATCTCTGCTAAAAGCCATGTCATTACGGAAGAAAGCAAAATCAATTTCATTTCTCTACAACAATTTGTTTCTTATTGTACTTCGGGGGAAGTTTGAAAAACGCGTTCTTGAAAATGCACCGCCTTCAACGAGAATAAAACGAGCGCGAGTAAGAAAAATGCTCAGAGACATAAAGGAAAATTCAAGACCCGAAATACAAAGAAGCCAGTGCGATCATATATCTGGTCAAGATCTCATATTGAGAATTTTGAACTCAAGTCGAAGACCCATTTTCAACTCACCTAGAATAATATAAACTTCTAAAGAGAAGATTTGAATCCTCAAATGAGACAGTTCTTATGAACCTTATGGACCGTACAGAAAAGACCTTCCGGACATTGTGTACATTGGGGGATTGAGGTCAGGAGTCAGATGATTTCTAGCACAACAAAAACACCGACAGGAGGCACAGTGGTTCAAATCACATTTTAAAATGCATATATAGTCCCGATTAGCCTTCCTATGCCTAAAGTGGACTTAAACAAAACCTCAAATTCAAAGAACAAGCAGAATTTTCAATTTCGGAAATCTCACGGCAAGATAACGCAAGATGGACGCGTTCCATCTCGAGATATCAGCAGCGTACTTCGTTTGAAGTCATTTCGTTTTGTACCTTCTGGAAAAACATTTAACGCTCTGTACGGAACAGCCACAGCCTGTCTCAATTTTAAAAAAAATTCAAGAATTTGACAGGCCCATTATCGCGAAAACTAATCTTATTTCCAGGAGTACATATTTTTGATCATCTATTTCGCTTGCAAGGATAGTGTAGTCTGAGCTGACATCTATATCTTTCCGGTGTACAATCCACCAACCATCATAGAAGTGGACGAATTTCTAGAGCAAAATATGCACCATTATTGAAATACACGTGCGGCAGTAGTAAAGAACATCCACTGCAAACGTATCCCAAGTATATAGTGCCTTTCACAAGGGTAAACTTTGATATACTGGGACCAGTTGTAACGACATGTCCAGCAGGTCACAAATATCTCATGAATATTTTTGGGTCATTTTGGAATGTTGACTAAAACTGGAAAACGCTGTAAGTGCCACAATAATTCAAATACAGTTTTCCATGTTAAACTGTGAAATGTGTTTTGCTTTGCACGTGAAATTTGGTTGGTAGCCCTCTAAGTACAAGTAGTTCAAAGGGCGTTTGAAAATGCCACTCGTGTGCACGTTCTTACGGGCTGATGTGCGGAACGATGTGATTTTACAACATTTCGCTTTTGACACTTTCAACGATTACCACATTTAGTCCTCAAATCTTTTCCGAGGATCACATTTATGTTATAACACCAGCAGCATTGTAGGCGCGTTGACGAACTACATTTTTCTACAATTCGGAACACCTAAATACTAAAAGCAGACAGGCCAAGCGCTCACACCTCTGGAAACCTTGAAACTCATAGACGCAAGAGCACAATTCGCTAATGGAATCATAGACTTCAATTTCATATTCTAAATCAATACTGAAGACTTACATTTTTTGCCAATAGAGGAAGAATGGCAACATTCGTAACTGCTATTACTTTTGCAGACAAATGTACTCATCTTGAGAAAAATGTAGTAAACACCCTTTGACATTCAAAGACACGTACTTCGAAACATGTCAACTAATACATCTCTAGCATCTGACGCTACGAGTCTGAAAATTCTGAAACATGACAGGTACATAACTTTTCACAAATCACAAAAATGGTCAAAACTACCAAGAAATACGTAGATTTCAAAATTTTCCAACCCCGGTGGAAGATTTGACTGAAGAATTGTTACCACAAAGTGGTGATACCGACATTTTTTATCTCTTCATTCAAGCAGAAATCAGATGAATTACACCAATTCATTGACAGTTCTGTATTCTGTACAACACAAAGACAGAAATGATATAGTAAAATCAGTAACAACATCGAAAGGAAGGAGATAATAACAGTGAGATTCAATAATCAAAATAAAGGAAGGGAAATGGAGTTCCTGGAGACGCACGTTTAAGGCAACATTAAAAGAAACTCTTTTCTGAAACCTTCGCCTTTATAACGCACTTCCTTTCTAGAAGACATATAGTCGTAATTAGCGCTCGCGCTGTTACATAAAGCGAGGGATAGCAACAAGCAGGAGGAAATAGTGGGTTCGGAAAGAGCAATGCTTGAACACAATTTTTATACATGAAAGCTTTTTCGGCTTCAACCGAATTGCACTCAGATGATGAAAGGAAATCAAGCAGAAGAGAGACCAGAAACTTTAAGAAATTTTATTTTGCAGCAGACATTCTGCAAAAAAAACAACAATGTCAGCGAGAACTCAAGTTCAGCAGAATAAGGAATGTTGATGCCGTCTTATACGATCATGATCACTTTTTTTATTTTATAAAATACGAGACAAACTTGTGTTAGGTGAGAAAATAATAGTAAATATGGTGTAGGTCGTTGCTAATTACACCGTACGTAGTTTTCAGAAGCACTTACAAATTGGGGTAAAGGTTAGACACAATTAACTCCATTAACATTTGAACAAAAAATGCGTAGGGAAAGTTGATGAAAGTAGCTCATTTTCATTTTTACTTGGTTGAAGATTATGCACCGAGGAACAGGAGTAAGAACATTTTAAAGAACATCGGCAAGGGAATGATGGTAGGTTGTACGTATGAAATGAAATCATCGAAATATCACCTGCTGCAACAAACCCAGAGTGTCAAATAATACATGGTACAAAGCCAATAATTTTTAGACAATTCATTCAGTAGTGACTTTTATTTAACACGGAGTTGCTTAGCACTAGTACTTTATTACCTTCTAAATTCGTGAAATGTTTTAATAAACGTAACAAGAAACAGAATCAACAAACACAACAAGAACGTTAGAAATTGTGTGTATAGTAAATGCATAATGTTGTCTCTTGTTACGCTGTTGAAAGCATTTTACGAATTTAGAAGTTACAATAAAGTATTATTGTTATTCCAACTTTTGTATAAAATGCTTTCAAAAACGAAACAAAAACAAACTAAGAACGTTTGAAATTATTTGTTGAAACGCAAACTACAAACTGAACATTTTTATTACACTCCAAGAATCAAGCATTATTCGCTGAGCCAACTTATTCGGATAACGTTCACTACATCTGCAATTTTTTGTTAAATAAACATTAATTTCATCCAAACCTCAGAACCTCACCCCGATAAATGGATCACACACACAATATAAGAAAAAATCTTGTCAACTTTTTTGTTTACACTTGTACATATTTACATAATACGAAATGTGTTATTATCGTGAGACTGTTTGTACTGCCGGAGAGCATCATGTCTTGTAAGATTACCTGAAGGAGGAGAAGAACCCATCTAGGGAGCGGAAGGATGAAGAAGTCAGCAATCCTGAAGAAGCAAGAGGACACTTCCGGTAAGCCCTCCACAACTCTCTCCCTCTCTCTTATCTCTTCTCTTTGCAGGGAGGAATGGTACTCTCAAGGGCCGGCAATGCTTCTAGAAGTTGTCCAACGTTTACATACAGGCAGCGTGATGTGAGAGGCTTCACTTGCTCTACCACGCCATCTTGGATTGCAGAATATATGAACACGGAGTGGAATTATATATATATTTTTTAAATGCATCACATGCAAACCGAAAGTTATTCTCAATTACTATTTTGCAAAGTAAATGTCACATTTTGACTATCTAACAAATATCAAAATTTGCCCGATCGGTGGCACGTATGGCTTGGTGGAGAGAATCAAATGTATCTCACAAAGTTCATACGCACTAGGAAGCTATGCCAGCTAAGGCATTCCTTACTCTGATGCCGCAGGGGGGGGGGGGGGTAAGCATTGATAAATCTGCTCTTGCGGCAAGGAATGCGAGAGAAGAGGGATTATCGAGCGGTCGTGACAGAAGGTGTATTTCATTACTTCAGTGTTGCTTGGTCCATGCATTGCTAGACATCGCTCACTTTCAGAGGGTTAGATCCGGGCGAGAAAAAAGGAGATTGTAAAAAAATGTAGTGTGGAACATTTATAATGTTACCAGTCATTTGGTCGTTCAGATCCCCTAACATCCCCAAGGTAAAGACATTATTAACAATACAAACACACACACCTCATAACCTTAATAACCTAACTATTGTTTGAAAATTGCATAATACATTTAAAGTTACATGTTATATGTGGGTTTTAACTGAATTGACTAATTTTAACGAATCTATTCATTTATAAGTGTGTTTCATGAAATTAAAAACCTTATCTTACCTGAACACCAAATGTTGACTTCTCAGTATATGAGAAAATCCGTCCAATGATGAGTTGGTCAGATATTCCTTTAGGAGTGTCTTGATGGGTGAAAATAGTTTTCTCTGAATTCTTTTCAGGCTTCTTTTCCTGAAAAGCAAAGGAGAAACGAAATTATCTTAAGACTTCACTATTTAATGAGTTCCTTTGTACTGGCAAATGAAGAGTGTGACAGGAGAAAAACCATGTTTGCAAATTTGGAGTATTAATTCACTGTCATTAATCACATTTTTTTCGTATTAGCAGCTTTGAAATTCCAGCTACTAGCACTCTATCTGGAGAGTGTTCTGGATTGGCAACACAACACATGGAGGGGAAACATACTACATTACCAACCTAAATGACAGAAGACCTAGATAAAACCTATGCGATAAGTTCTGTGACCAAGAATTTGTCTCAAGACTTTGCAGGAAGGTTGTGAATATGCCATCACTGTTCCTTTCAAAGACAAGATGTACAGCTTGAGCTGGCCTACATCAAACCTGCACGGTATTTCCGCCTGCCTAGAGATAGCTGCTCTCTCTCCCTATCTCAACACCTGCTATTTCTTCGTTGTTTCATGTAACTCTTCTAAACAGGGCTTCCTCTCTTCCCGCACATCTGTACAGCTACTTCTGATTTCCTTTGTCTAGGCTGCTTATGTTGCAGTGCTTGCATCTCTGCTTTAAGGGTGGCATCCAACCCCGTGCCAGTCCTTAATGTGGCTTTTGTGTAAGTACAATATTGTACACCTGCTCTTCTTATTCTGAGATTGATGTAACAGCGTAGTAGTCCTAAATTACTAGGGGCATGCATATTTCGTTTTTAACGAAAAAACGAAATTTGAAAAAACACCTTGTAGTGTTAATTTTTCATGTTTTTGAAAGGTGTGAGGTGCATTTTGTGACCATATTTTGTCACGAAATAATGCGAAATGAACTGCAAAAAGCGAAATTATCTCTTAAACACGAAATTCAGGGTTTATTCACCGACGCGACACCTTCTGAGGTCTGAATTATCCTGAGAGTTATGCAATTCCCGGAAAATTGATTAATTCTGCCGTTAATATTGGAGAAGCAAAAATGGACTCCTTTACACAGAAATAAACTTAATACTCTGATAACTGCATAAATGTGCTATTAGAAGTGAAATGTTAATTCTGTGGAATAAGTGTAGTTTTTAAATCAAATTTAGAATTATATTCACAATTTTGAAACCAAGATGTCTTTTTATATACCACTTTTCATCCATTTTTTCACCGCTATAACACCGATATTTTATTTTATTTACCGCTTTTGAACCCGAAATTGACACCGTTTTTGTACAGAAATTTTGCTTTTTTATTTACCAAAAATATGTGCCTCTATAAATTACATATATAATCTCGGGAAACATGCTTTTACCTAGCTGGGAATACAGCATTTGTATTTTCTATAATTTTCTCTCAGCATCTGATAGCTGTGGAATATTTAGGGATGGCCAATTCCGAATTTTTAAAAATCCGGAATCCGGATATCGGAAGGAATCCGGATTTCAGAGTGAATCCGGATTTCTGAGGGAGTCCGGATATCGGAGGGAATCCGGATTTCGGATGGAATCCGAATATAGGAGGGAATCCGGATTTCAAAGGAACCTGTTCTGCCTTCGTAATTCTTCTCGCTCCGAAATCCGGATAGTATATTTTCTTAATCCGGATTGTTTTTGCCATCCCTAGTTGTTACATGATAGTGGAGAAGTGCAGCTCTGTCGATCAGCGATCTGAACCATTCCGAAAAGCAAGCGTGCTTTTAGTGACGACATACAGAAACGGTTTCCTCACTATAGGCCTGGAAGAAACAACTCCAAAGCAACGTCTCAATTTATGTTATTCTTTTATCAAGTAAGAGACCAAGTTTCACAACCGAATAATAAAAAGGTCACAGTGATTATATATTAAAATATTCATACATTTGCCTATTATTAGGCTTATTATTAGTTATACGGAAATGGTATAAATAGTTTCACAGGGGTGTGTGAACTATAAGCTCACCAAAACACCAGTAAGTACAAAACGTGCCTTAGAAGTGCTGCATCTTCGTCGAAACTTAACATTTTGTAATCTAACAATGTAGTTTTTATTTAGTTTGTCATCTGGTAACCCCAAAGTCGTTGTATGTTATATTCTTGAAATTGTTTGAATTCTTTGAATATTATTATGATCATACACAGCCTACACTATTTTTGATTTTGAATATAGAAAACACCAATTGTGAAAGTCGACATGAAGGACATGTGTCATAAAGGTTGGGCTGCACCTTTGGCCGACACCAGAAAAGCAGTTTTCGATTTTTTACATATTTTTTTAAAAAATCTAGAGAATCCTAAATATTACATCTGCTTAGAATTCCTCCTAAAGCACACAGGTGTGTCTTGGTTAGGTTCTATTCCCTGTGTTTAGATATTCCAAATTGTCTAATACGGTTACATAGCCACGAAACTATTGTAAATATGTAGGTAACAGCGAGACTAAACCACACAAAGACTCACTTAAGTGCTGTGGAAGGAATTCTAAGGGATATAATTTGTCGTATTTCGGAATAAAATAGCGGTTTAGAAAATGAGAAAACATTTCGAAATAGACTTTGTTGGCGTCGGATAATTATAGCCTTGAGTTCTTGTTATAATTAACACCCATGTTTCGATACAACGTAAAGTCATTAACTTTATCAAAAGTGTTCGGAAACCTATACTATTACCTACATAAGCAACTGGAGATTATGTGTAAATTAGAGATGGTGAGAAATGAGAGAAGTATAGGTCTTTTTTTAGTACCGTGTAGAACGTTCAGTCAGGTGGTGTTTTTAAACTTGAGACGAAACATTTCGAGACATTTTGAGACGACATCGAAGAGAGCCCTTTGCCCTTCCTGTCTGTGTGTCTTTCTCCTTCTCTCTCTCTCTCATTCTCTTTAAGAAAATTAAAGGACTAATAATTAGTTTCACTAATTCGTAGTTACATGGAGTCAATATTATTATTATGTTCACATTGTCTATGAACACTCGCTTAGGGACATGCCGGAAGTGGAAGTACTAGATAAACAAGTGCTCATTATAGAATGCGTTTCTTGACCCTTAATCCCATTTTAAAATCATCTTAGGCGCTAAAACCTTTATATTTCGCCACTGGTGTGTGCAAAGGGGAACATATGGGACTACAGCCCTTCCAAAAGTTTGAGCAAATCAAAATTTTTAAGTTAAAGCAATAAAAATGTCGTGTAAATACCAAAGCGATATATGCAAACTCCTCTTAAAATAACACCAAATAATCAATAATGTCTTTGAGCAACTCTTAAAATGATAGAAACATTTGATTGCATAATCTTCTCCCTGTAATCATAATGCGTTCGGGCCGTGATCCAACAAGAAACACTTCTTGTTTCGGACGCTCTTTGTATCGTTTGAAGGAAAGTTAATGATGCTGTCGGTAGAATGATACAAATAATAGAGATATTAATTATACATAGATATACTGTATATTGTATTCGTAGCAAAATATATATTAATTGCAGACTGCCTGCAATACATCTCACATCGCGTCGCTTCTCTCCGCTCACAGACTATTCAGTAGGCACTTTAATAGGCACTAGTTTCCAGAGAATATTCTGGCGGCCATCTTAGCTCAAATATACAAGGTACGGAAGAAAACTCCCACCAAGAAATGATTATTTTCAACACTTTACTAAGTACACATTATAGAACACATAATAATGACCAATTAAAACTTCAATGCAATACTCCAAAATGTCTTACTGAAATTGAAAACACAAGTTGAAAAGAATTTGAACAAATTAATGATTGCTTTTTATGCATAAGTTTCAAAGTTTAAATCTTTTTTTTCCCTGGTGTTCAACTTCACTCACTATTAAAAGAGACAGTTTGAATATTGGCCTCTTGTAGGTTCTATCACTGGTTCTCACTGTTGCTACTCTAACCAATCCATCTTCACCTTTCATTACTCGGCCAAGTTTACACTGATGAGGTGCAAGTTGATCTTCTCGGACCCCAACCAAGTCATCGGTATGTAGATTACGTTGCTTCCTTCTCCCCGTAGGACGTTGCTGTAACTGAGAAACTTGTAGCAAACTGCCTATCTGGAGGAGCTATCAATACATCTCCTACTAAGAAGTGGCCTGGAGTAAGTGCCTGCATGTCGTTGGGATCACTGGATTGTGCAGCCTGAAATTCAATCACGCTTCTATTTGTGTTAATACTGTATAGAACTTTTCATAGGTAAGAATGGGATTTCCCACAACTCATTTGAAGTGGCATTTCACTGATTTGACACCACTCTCCTACAAGCCTCCTGCATGAGTATTACGAGGAACATTAAAATGCCACTGGATTCCTAAGCTGCTTAGAGCACTTGAAATAGTTTCATTGTGCTTTGGTTGTTTTGCAAGTCTCATGAATTCCTTTCTCTCTCTATTAGAGCCAAAAAACGTTCTCCCACAATCACTGTAAGTATTACAAATCTCTTAAGCGCAGCCAAAAACGTATGTGTAGTTCCACTGCTTACTATTTGTAAATTAAAGACCATCGTTGCGAAACAAAAAAAAAATGAGGCAACCTTACCCTTATACTGCTTAAGAGAGCGTCCAAACATTTCCTTCAACAGTATGGGCCCTGCATAATCCAAACCACTATAAAACGTATGTGTAGTTCCACTGCTTACTATTTGTAAATGAATGACCATCGTTGCGAAACAAAAAAAATGAGGCAACCTTACCCTTATACTGCTTAAGAGAGCGTCCAAACATTTCCTTCAACAGTATGGGCCCTGCATAATCCAAACCACTATAAAACGTATGTGTAGTTCCACTGCTTACTATTTGTAAATGAATGACCATCGTTGCGAAACAAAAAAATGAGGCAACCTTACCCTTATACTGCTTAAGAGAGCGTCCAAACATTTCCTTCAACAGTATGGGCCCTGCATAATCCAAACCACTATAAAACGTATGTGTAGTTCCACTGCTTACTATTTGTAAATTAAAGACCATCGTTGCGAAACAAAAAAAAATGAGGCAACCTTACCCTTATACTGCTTAAGAGAGCGTCCAAACATTTCCTTCAACAGTATGGGCCCTGCATAATCCAAACCACTATAAAACGTATGTGTAGTTCCACTGCTTACTATTTGTAAATTAAAGACCATCGTTGCGAAACAAAAAAAAAATGAGGCAACCTTACCCTTATACTGCTTAAGAGAGCGTCCAAACATTTCCTTCAACAGTATGGGCCCTGCATAATCCAAACCACTATAAAACGTATGTGTAGTTCCACTGCTTACTATTTGTAAATGAATGACCATCGTTGCGAAACAAAAAAAATGAGGCAACCTTACCCTTATACTGCTTAAGAGAGCGTCCAAACATTTCCTTCAACAGTATGGGCCCTGCATAATCCAAACCACTACAAAACGTATGTGTAGTTCCACTGCTTACTATTTGTAAATGAATGACCATCGTTGCGAAACAAAAAAAATGAGGCAACCTTACCCTTATACTGCTTAAGAGAGCGTCCAAACATTTCCTTCAACAGTATGGGCCCTGCATAATCCAAACCACTACAAAACGTATGTGTAGTTCCACTGCTTACTATTTGTAAATGAATGACCATCGTTGCGAAACAAAAACAAAATGAGGCAACCTTACCCTTATACTGCTTAAGAGAGCGTCCAAACATTTCCTTCAACAGTATGGGCCCTGCATAATCCAAACCACAGTTTATAAATTGACGAGATGAAGTGATCCTAGATTCCGGTAGACTACCCATTAATTGTTCTCCAGCTTGTGTACAAAAACGATGGCTAGTTACACATTTCTTCACAATGTTACGCACTGTATCTTGCACTCTCAATATCCAGAATTGTCGTTGCAATGAGGCCAACACTAAATAAACACCAGCAGCAATATTAATTAAAAGTTCATTTTTAATTAATAAGTTAGTTAATTTGTGGTTAGCAGGCAGCAACTTTGGATTTTTATGGTGCACTGTTATCCTCGCTTTGCGTAGATTCCCTCCAACACGAATGACAACTTCCTCATCAACAAAGGGAGCCAAACAAAATAACTTGCTTTTTGTTGGTAAAGGAATTTTGGTTTGTAAACAATGTACTCGAAATTCGGCGGGCAATTAACTTTTCTGAGCTTGTTTTACTAGAGAGGTTGTCGCTGTCATAAGCTCTTCAGTTGTCAATGCTCCTTGCCTTCTCTGATTCACTGACTGGCGAACATTGAACACAAATCGTTGGACCCATGCCATTATTATCTGTATTATAGAAAAGCTTGATTATCTGCTGATCAGATCTTCTTCTACTATAATGTACATAACTGTAACGGCAATCTTCTTCTCTTCTTTTATTAATTCTTCCAAAATTTCGTGGCTTTTTTGATTATGATCAAATGTTGCCAATGAAGGTGCTCGTAAGAACTGTGGTCACACCCACCATAACTCACACTGAGTTAAGGCTCAGTCACTGATACGCCTTGTAGCAAGATCTGTAGGTTTTTGATTTTCCCATGGTGTGACCATTGTTCAAGACGAAGACTCTCCTGCACTTCTGCCACTCGATTTGCTCCAAATGTTTTCCACCTGCTTGGTGTCGAGGATAACCAAGCAAGTACAATGGTAGAATCAGTCCACACACACGCGTCTTCCACTTTGTAGGATGGTGCATTGGAGATTACTACGAGCAACCGTCTCAATAAAACTGCCGCTGAAAGTTATAGTCTTAGTAAATATATTTGCTCGATTCGAGCCACGTTAGTCTTTGCTCCTACCAACCTCACCATCAACATAAATTGAGCGAAGGTACACTACACCACAGTATGTTTGTTGTGATGCATCACAGAAACACACTAATTGACAAGCAATACCATTTGGAGATACAATAGCACGTTTGTTTTGTAATTGTTGCAGTACAAAAGTTCAATGCAAAAATGTTTCCAAAGTTCACATGTTTCCACGGATAATGCCTCATCACATTCCAACTTTTATTTCAATAATTCTTGAATTAATGTCTTTGCTTGTATTAAGGTTGGGATGAGTGACGTTTTTGTGGTAAAGATACAAGAAAAGTGAGGTGGTGAACACCAAGCTGACACCAAAGACCTCAAGTTTTCACAAGTTCACTGGAATGGATATCTAAAGGCCCATTACTGTCTCTCAACTTTACAGGTACTGTTGTCAACACTTGTCTTTTCACAGTGCTGGCACTAGATACCAAATCATCAACATAAAAATAATTTAATAACACTGGGGCTGCTAATGGAAATGCATTCATTTCTTCAGGGGCCAATTGTTGTAGAAACTTTGTTGCAAGAAAAGGGGCACTGGAAGTACCGTACGTCACCGTGAGTAGCCTACAGTCCTTTATCAATTATTGAGGATTTCCTCACAACACTATTCGTTGGAAGTCTGTATTTGACTTACTTACTTACTTATTCCGATCCTCTTCTACCGATTGGTGTCGAGGTTTTGTAGAGAGCTCGCCATCTGTCACGATCTTCTGCCAACTTCCTTCCTTCACTCCACGTGATGTTCCTCCTGCTCAGGATATCCTTCATTCCCTCATTCCATGTCCTACGTGGTCTTCCTTTCGGTCTCTTTGCATCCAATCCTCCCATTCTTGCTTCCCATACCTGTTTAGGTATTCGATGTTCAGGCATTCTGCTGAGGTGTCCAAACCATCTGAGTTGTGCTTGCTCAACATCCTGATATATTGGTTGTGTGTTTAATGTTATTCTGATTGTTTGATTTCTGATTTTGTCCCTTCTGGTCTTTCTGTGGTCACTTAGTGGTTGCAGGACCTTGTAGTTGGTGGTGGGTCTTGCGTGCTCTGATGATCCCCTAGGCTATACCGGCGGTAGCATAGCTACTGGCAGGGTCTCCCATGCCGGGCAGGCTAGCGGCTAAAGAGCCAGACTAAGAAGCAACCTAACGGTCAACGGCTCCGAAGGCGGAAGAAGATGGATGGTCATCTCAACGGCTGAGGAGCGGAGGAACCTAGAGGAGTAATACCTCTATAAAAAACCTTGGTCCATCTGGCTCCGGATGGTAGCACCTTGTAAGGGCCCCTTGCCAGGGTTACGGTGAAGACCTCAACGACATCTGTGGCGGAGAAGGAGACCTTCGGAACGGTAGAGATGGCGGAAGAGGCAACCCACCCTCTTGGGAGAAGAGGGAAACCACTGCCTTGTGGAGAAGGGGAACTTCAAAGGCTAAGGGAGTAAACCCCGAAAGAAAATCCTGGTCCCCCAGGTTGGGGGTTGGAGTGAGAGACTTTAACTCTACCCGTAAAACGTAGAGCAGAACAGCTAAGAACAGTCTGTATTTGATGGATGGATCAATATCTGTCCATACATTTTGGAAATGTATGCAGACAAAAGAATTTGATGCTTTCTGAACCTAAGTAACCATGGACAGATATCACTTTGCAAATTTTGCCCAACTAGAAGATTATTGTTGAAACTAATCCCTGTTGAAGTTACTGAACTGTCATCACAAACTTCACGTGGAGGTGTACCGATGGAACTTGGATTGATCACAGAATGATGTGGTAATAGAAACTATCACATTGTTCATTTTTCACTTCACGTGCAGGAACATGTCTCAAGTCTAAATATTCGTGCATAAATTCTGAGTACTTCTATTGAAAAACAGGAGACTTTGCAAACTTCCGTTTCATTTGCTATAATCTCACCACCGCTGTTTGTCTTCCTTGAATGGAAGGTTCACACTAAACTTATTCTTTTCTTTAACATGAGTAATTGAAAAGTGCTCTTCACCTTTTTTCTTCCCTAATGTTAGATGTATTTGCCTTTGGACCTTCTCTACCTCCCAGAACTATCAAGTGCACTATCAAGACTCCAAGATACCTGAAATAATACTACTGACTTTACCTTGGGAAAGTCCACACTACTACACAGAATTCAACCAAGAACAGTATATAGTGCAGTTGGTGTTCCATTTGGTCCAACACGTTTTCCACTTAGCATAAGAAAAGGTAACAAAGCTGCTCCAAGTATAATGTCCACCGGTTCCAACACATAAAACTTAGGATCTGCCAACTTCAGCCCTTGAATATGTGTCTACTTCCTGAAGTATGGTAAAGGCTCCCTGGGAATGTTTCCTGTGATTTTAGGAAGTGCAATTTCCCTAGTAGTAAATATTTTCTTCTGCTACTGGGAAGGAATTGCATATCCACTACTGCACTGTCTACACCTACGCCCGTTGCTTTAAGGCCATTTACAGTTATGTCTGCCTTGTGCTGACTGCGGAAGCGGACTGCATGATACACACCTTTTAACTGGGAGATATTGTGAGTCGACTTCATTTTCTGAGCACTGAGATTCGAAGCTGATAATGCACGAGAACGCTGACCAAGAAAGTCATTCAACTTCTGAAATGTAGGCAACTCGGTCGTCTTTAATGAAAGTTCCCATTGTTGTCTAGTATCACTCTCCATTTCTTTGTAACATGAAATACTAGGATAGGATCTCAATGTTCTATGGGAATGTCCAGCACTTTCAACACGCGAAAACACTACGTAGTTGTGTCTAGGAAGGTGCGTAAGGCTGCTGCTGATTCAACGTTGCACTTTTGGCTGCGCGACTAAAGGAAAGCCACTCATGTAATTGTCCCGTAAATGTCCCTTAATTGTCTTGCACTTGACTTGATTCTGCTTCTGACGAAGACGTTATATCTGATTGATACTGTTGCTGCTGCAACGAACAAAGCCTGCACATAGATGAATCAAAACGGTCTTGAATACAACCGATTTCACAGTTACAAATAACTCTCCAAGTTTCATCATCACACGCACTCGACAAGTCACATAATAACTATTTTTACAATCGTCCGTTAATTGTTTGGCTTTGTTTACCGATAACGAGATTGTCACATTGTCCAGTAAACCCGCGTTAACTTTATTCTGAAGGCGAGTAACATCTCGCTTGAGCACAGTCTTTGCTGCTCTTATGGCTTCCATGTATATTGAGTTGCGCTCGGATTGTTACTGTCCAAACTACATTGCTAGCACGACCCACTTCCTTGCACTACAATAGGGCACTTACAACTGGTTTTTCGTAGCAAACAGTATGTTAATCTGTACACTGTTCACGAATGCAAGTTAGCACAAAGTTCAACAACACACACAACGAATGCTGATTGCAGGCAACATCCTGCACAAGGAGAACCACGTTTGCGCCCGTGATCCAACAAGAAACACTGCTTGTTTTGGACGCTGTTTGTAGTGTTTCCAGGAAGGTTAATGATGACGTAGGTAGACTAATACACATAATAGAGAAACTCAATTATACATATATAATGTATTAGTCGCAAAATATACATTAATTGCATATTGCCTGCAATACATCTCACATATTTGGAAAGTCCATTCAAATATGCGCATATGCAGATGATGTTACAATCATTTCTGGAACAATAAGAAAACTTAAAGAAATCTATGAGCAAATGGAAAGAGAAGCGAAAAAAATAGAGCTCACTGTAAATGATAAAAGGTCAAAGTATATGAGAATGTCTAACTCTGAGATCAGAAGAGCACCTCAAGATCTGACAATTGGAGATAATAAGTTTGAGAGAGTTCCTTGTTTTAAATATCTGGGGACAATGGTATATAGTGATAATGATATGAGTAAAATAATAATGGAAAGAATACAGGCAGGCAATCGTGCATATTTTGCAAATATGCAGTTGTTTAGAAATAGACTGATCACAAGAAATACAAAGCTTAAAATTTATAAGACACTAGTACGACCAGTTGTCACTTATGGATCAGATAATTGGACTTTGAAACTGTCAGATGAAAATGCCCTCAGAATATTTGAGAGAAGAAAATTAAGAGAGATATATGAACCTGTGAAGGAAGATGACGACTGGAGAATAAGATATAATGCAGAGCTAGATGATTTAATAAAAGGCCAGGATATAGTGAGATTTGTGAAAGCCCAGAGAATAAAGTGGTTGGGGCATCTGGAGAGAATGATGGAAGACCGGATGCCAAGAAGAATGTTGAAAGGAAATCTTCACCATGCAAGAAGAAAGTGCAGGCCCCGACTTCGAAGGATAGATGACGTCGCAGCAAACTTGCGGACAATAAAACGTAAAGGATGGAGGAGAAGAATTGATGATAGATTGGAATGGAGGCTGATTGTGGAGAAGGCCAAGGCCGACCAAGGGCTGTAGAGCCAGAAAGAGAGAGAGAGAGAGAGAGAGAGAGACATCTCACTTCGCGTCGATTCCCTCCGCTCATAGACTATTCACTATCCTTAGTAGGCAATAGTGTCCAGAAAATATTCTGATGGCCATCTTGGCTCCAAATGTACAATGTACGGAACACAATTCTAGCTTTTGTTATATTAGCGGATTTCGCTTGTGATATACACTGTAATATACAGAATATGCATTTTTGCTTATTTTAAATTGCTAGCATCTTTAGGCTTGCAAGCACGATCCACCGGTCACAAAGCGACGAATCCTTCTTAAAATGTTTGATCGTGTCTGGACTTACTACTGTCAGCAACAGATTACTCTATTAGTATTATAACTTAACCATTTGCATATTAAGAAAACAAGTTAGTGTATTTAAGTACAATTCAACAATTTTCCCAGTTGTTATGAATCATCAATATGGAATATTCTGCTTGAATACTGTAAAAAAAAAGTCAGATAAACTTTCATAATTTAATTTGGCAACAGATGAATCACAATTTTCATGAACTTACGTATTGAAATAAATAAATTATGAGCTACTTTGTGACACATTATAAAGTAATTACATTGGTAATATAATATGCCTCATTTGAAAAATTGAATTTTAAGATATCATTATTTTTTTAGGGATGATCAGGTTTTAATTTCACAATTACGTAATATTATAATTTTTCACGATTCAATAAATATTGGTCACTTTCTAATGCACTGTACTATTCATGACACAAATTACTTATAAAGTTTAAAATTATCTAATTATTTCTAGCAGTGTTCACTACAATCGAATTCATTTAAATTTTTAGCATTAAGTTAATCCTAGGATGTTTCATATAAATAAGATTTTATGCGATACAACTAGATTGAAAAAGATAATCAGAAGATGCAATGTACAACAGGAAGAAAATCGCTACCGGATTAGAAATTACAACCGTCAGATTAAAAAGTATATATTAGCATTGTGCTAATTTGCTATGAGAATTTATGACCGTTATGAATGAAAAATGTACTTTCTATTGTTTTTAGGATTTGACTAGCAATCAAAATATACTGATTAAAGAACTTATACTTGGTTTTCAATTACGAAATTTGCATTTGAACGTTATTTTATTTGACATGTGACACAAATTTTGTTAAACAATCGATTAGTAATTGTGCACATCTGAAATGCTGAAGCATGGCCTTGGATTACAAATGAGAGAACTTGCATTCCTTCTCAAAATCACCAATTTCGACCTAAGCGGAAACCTCTAAATAATTCTAGAAATTACACACCAGAAATGAACTGGAATATAAATACGCGTATATAAGAGCGTCTGTGCTACATTTCAAATTTTCACTTTGTGCAACACTTGCAACACTTTTATGATTTTTCGATGTTTAGATACACACATTCCCACAATTATTCATCATATCGTGTACATTTGGAATAAACACGTTTACGACCCAACCTTATATAATTCTATAAACATTAGTTCACAGGAGAAAAATAGTTTTATTACCTTTCTTAAACACAGGAAGAATGGTGTATTATTTCCACTGTTTTGGAAATAGCCATTACTTCATGTTAAACTAATTAATTTATAATGTTGATATACCGGGTGTTCCGTTCAAATCTTCCTAATTTCAATTAATCGTAAAAATTTGATTTGATTTGATTTTTTTTACTTCGCTTTCTGTGCCACTTTGGCTAATTTGCGAAGATGGGGATGAGTAATGATATTATGAAATTGATGAATAGACATCACAAACGTCCATGTCCAAGCAAGGATTCAAACCAGGGATCCCTGGCGTCGCAGCCCCATGTGATAACCACTCCGCCACTGGGGCCGGCTTAATCGTAAAAAGAAAGTATGAATGATATAGCAATCAAATATCAGAGAAGTTAAGAAAAACTCATACATTTAACTTTCCACACACTAACACACCTCCACATATGCCCCATTGGTAGCACGAACAATATCCAGTCTGTATTCAACTTCTTGCCATGTTCTATCCATTATGTCCCCTGCTACTGTTGAAATCGTATCACGTATGTGGGTTCGTAACTCTGGGACGTTATTCACTGGAGTCGCAAATACACGATCCTTGACGTAACACCAGAGAAAGAAGTCCAGGGGAGTGAGATCAGGTGAACGTGGCGGCCACCACATCGGTCTATTGCGTATAATCCAGCGATTAGGAAATGTCGAATTGAGGGCCTCCGAACATCCAGACTCCAGTGTGTGGGAGCCCCATCTTGTTAGAAGATAATGTCCGTTTGTAGAGAAACTACCGTGGGGTACACAAACTGCTCAAACATGTCCAAGAACACACAGCCTGTTACTGTATCTTCATTGAAAACAAACGGACCAATGATCCTGTCCTTTATTAAAAAACACCAAACATTTAATTTTGGGTTATCGCAGACATGTTCTCTGTACACATGTGGGTTTTGAGATCCAGAGATCCGTACGTTATGCCGGTTGACAATGCCCTATACGTGAAACGTTGCTTTTCCTGAAAACAAGACGTTGTCAAGGAAGTGAGGATTCATGTCGATACGCTGCAGCATTTCCATACCAAATTATTTGCGACACAGCTTATCATATGGCTTCAATTGTTGCACAAACTGCACATTATACGGGATACAACCGAAGCCGCTTGTGCTGAACTCAATGGATTGTTGTTGGACGCAAATTTAATTACCTACATCCCTGGCGCATGGATTTAGTCTGGCTTCTCTGAAATCCTGCTCGAATTTCTTCCGCCGTTTAATCCGAGCTCCACCAGAATGTTTTAGGACACTGTCGGTTGTTAGAAACTTAATAAACCACAGCTTGATTGATTTATTATTACCTGCAACTCCTCCGTACACTCGTATGAAATTTCGTTGCGTTGCAATCACAGATTTTGTCTCAGCATACCACACCAATGCCTGCGCGGTTTGTTGAACAATTTTCATTTTTATTTATGTGACCGTGGCGCTGCGTATTGAGCAAACGGACAACTTCAAGTCATGAAAACAAAACTTCAAGATCTTGCCTTTCATTTGGTGTTACAGTTACTTCACAATTCATTGTACTTCGTTCACAGTAATTAATTGAAATTAGAGAGATTTCAACGGAACAATCTGTATTATCAAATTCCTACCATTTACTTACTCTTTAACTTCAGTCAAGTTAGTTTCTGGAATTAAAGGTTTTTAGGTGTGGTACTAAATTTACTGCTGATTAATCTCTTACATGAACATTTAAAAGATAATTATAACTTACATATATTTATGCTATCGCTTGGATCAGGAAACATCTCACCGATTTTAATATTTTATCAAGTTTATTTTTGGTTAACACCACTTCTAAATTTATTTACAACTTTTTATAAATCTCTCACTTTTTTTTAAAAAAAAATCTTACTTTATTTTAATATCATAATAAAGGCGGTGATTTTCTAGCTGACCCAAGCGATATTCTAAATAGATGGAAGAACTACTTTAATGACCTTTTAAACGTCCATGTAGGAGATAAATCAGAAGTAAATGAAGTACACACAGCAGAACCTTTAGTTCCAGAACCTAACTTGACTGAAGTTAAAGATGCTATTAAAAGGCTAAAGAATAACAAAGCACCTGCCATTGATTTAATACCAGCTGAGTTAATTAAATATGGTGGAAATTCATTAATATGTCAAATTCATAAATTAATTTGTTTAATATGGAATAAAGAAGAAATCCCTCAACAGTGGAAAGAATCCATAATTGTTCCTGTGTTTAAAAAAGGTTATAAAATGAACTGCAATAATTACCGTGGAATTTCTCTACTCTCAACAACATATAAAATATTATCAAACATTCTTTTAACAAGACTAACCCCATATGCTAATGAAATTATAGGTGATTATCAATGTGGATTTAAACGTAACAGATCAACTACAGATCAAATTTTTCACATCAGACAGACACTTGAGAAAAAGTGGGAATATAATTAAAATGTCCATCAGCTATTCATTGCTTTCAAAAAAGCATATGATTCGGTCAAAAGAGATAAATTATATAATATATTAGTAGAGTTTGGAATACCTAAGAAGCTTGTTAGTATGATAAAAATACGCACCAGTGAAACAGAAAGTAAAATTCGTGTGGGTATTAATATGTCTGACAAATTTACAATTCATGATGGGTTAAAACAAGGAGATGCATTATCTCCATTGCTCTTTAATTTTGCCTTAGAATATGCTGTTAGGAAGGTAAAAGAAACTAAAGAAGGACTAAAATTAAATGGTGTGACTCAGTTGTTAGCATATGCAGATGATGTAGACTTACTGGTGGATGATGTGAATACAATTAAGAATAATGCTAAAATATTTTTCAAAACTGCTAAAGAGATAGGTTTGGAAGTTAACAAAGAGAAAACTAAATATATGTTTACAGGCCGAAACCAAGTGTTAGGCAATAATCAAAATCTAATTATTCATAACAACTCGTTTGAACCAGTTTCCAAATTCAAATACTTAGGAGTAATATTAACAAATGAAAATTATATTAAAGAGGAAATAAAAAGTAGGCTTCATTCAGGAAATGCATGTTACTTCTCTCTTCATAAACTTTTGTCTTCTCGTTTAATATCTAAGAAACTAAAAGTTAAAATATACAAAACAGTAATTTTGCCTGTAGTATTATATGGATTTGAAACTTGGTCCCTTACATTGAAAGAGGAACATAAATTGAGAGTATTTGAAAATAAGATCCTTAGGAAAATCTTCGGACCGAAAAGGGATGAGGAGACAGGTGAGTGGAGAAGGTTACATAATTTAGAACCACATAATTTGTATTCCTGTCCAGATATTATTAGAATAATTAAATCAAGAAAACTTAGGTGGGCAGGCCATGTGGCACGAATGGGAGAGGAAAGCGGAGTTTACAGGATTCTTGTTGGGAAACCTGATGGTAAGAGACCTGTAGGAAGGCCAAGACGAAGATGGAGGGACAACGTTGAGATGGACCTAAGTGAAATCGGTAGGGATGGAAAAGAGTATATAGAACTTGCTCAAGATAGGGAAAGATGGAAGGCCTGTGTTGCTGCAGCCATGAACCTTCGGGTTTAAGAAGGCTAGGGAGTTAGTTAGTTAGTTAGTATTTTAATATCGTTAATCTTTCTTTTCTTGTAATCCCTACTTTAACATCTAAACGTGCGTTTAAGATCTCGCTTTATTCTAATGTAATTGTTTAAATTTGTATGATAAGAGTTACTTAACTACAACCTGTTATCAATAAATACGGTGAAACATTGAATGATTAAGTTCATGATTTATATGCAGGAAAGGCGGTACGTGTACGCAGGAATATAACTTATTGTCATTCAAAATAATCGCATCCAATGGTAATGCACTTCTGAGAATGCTTTGCTTTGGATGTAATGTGATTTCATTTGATTTTATTGATGATGTCGGAAATGTCCGAAAACCGTTGTCCTTTTAAGTGTTTCTTCAAACGAGTGAAATGGAAATAATCGAAAGGGGCCAGATCTGGTGAATAAGGAGGTGAAGGAGTACAACAACCCCCTTTTCGTGCCAGGAACCGCTGCACGGTTGTGGCGGTATGAGGGCGTGCATTATCGTGCAGCAGATACAACTTTGCAGCAGAATATAACTTTCGTCCGTTGCTCCATTTCACCCATAATACCATCGCTGCACTGCACCTCACTTCCACAACGCGTAGACACAAACTGCACGTCTGGACAACCACACGGCTTCGCGAACGATGACTGACAGACCAAGGGTTTCACTAACTTGACCGTTAACCAGTAGTACCAACTAAACCGAACTCCAGCAATTCATTCACGGTATTTATTGATCAAAGGTTGTACTTATGTCTAGAGTGATTTCAATTTATAGTAACATATCTTACCTGGAATGAAATGTGTCCCTTTGCACATAGGCATTTGACTCCTGTTGTGTGTTGATTATGCTCATTCTTTGAACTCTAATTCTTCGAACAATTCTTCCATATCTCTTCTTCCTACAACGTCTCGTGTTTAGAGATGGAGACGGCATCACAGCTATGATACTTAGGTAAACCAATTCTGCGGCAGACATCAAACTTCCACCAAGAAAAAAATTGCCAATGCCACCAAAATTTGCTGAAAAGTTTCAAAAGGTTCTGTATTATATTGCAACGTCTGTAGTCTTGGACATTAATATATATATATTGCTTTCATTAATGTCAAATGAATCACAGTTGTAACATGAGGAGGCATTCTAAATAATTATTTTGCTTTAGCTTTATGTGTATAACTCATTACAAATTTTTGAAACACGTATCAATACATCCCACTTAGTGTGCTGCACCGGTCCGAGTTGCGGATAAACGGAAAACCACTTTTTCAGATATCGGGACAACCAACCCTGATTGGAATATCAGTTATACAGTCTTACCACACCACCATAAACTTCGTGTCCTCCTGTGTCGAACACTCTTCGATCTCAAAAGCAAATTAAATAGAAGCATTTATTTTGGATGACCTGCGGCCAGGGTTGATAAATATCTAGGAACACTTAAATTCTATCGGGTTCTTACGGGACATCCGACATGCGTAAACTTCGTGTATACTCCGTATACGGGCCTCAACCTGATGACGTCAAAGGGCCGATGACGTCACAAGATTAGTTGTGTGTTTTGGCGAAATACATGAATTTGAACGAGCAGGTTGTTCTAAAAAGCGTTCCTGTAAATGTATTTATTTCACAGTAAGAATAATAACTACTATCGCACATTAAACGCAGTTATGTCCTGATCACTTACAAGTAAATTTATGCTTTTATATGCAACACAACATTATTTGAATGGCTTATTGCAGAAAGGGACCTGAGTCACTTTTGCACAATTCTGAGAAAAGCAATGAAAAATCGTATAATATTAATAGTGTAAGAAAGAAATGTGCCGTTGTTGGCTCAAATATTCAACATAATGAATAGTTAATTTTGCAACCCTCAATGCACCCCCCTGCAGTATGCTGCTAGACACAGTGGAGATGAAAAAATTAACTCCGATAACTCAAAAATGTGACTCCCCTTTCTGCAATAAGCCATTCAGTTATATCTTGGGAAAAAAAGTGTGTTCAAGCAGTACGGAGTACCACATTTTAGAATTTATTTATGGTAATATTAATTACACTTATGCCGAACTTGTAACTACTAATTATACTCCTTTATTTAACATGAAAAAAATTGATATTTATTCATATGTCGGTATTATTGCTCATGAGTTGTCTGAAATTGTGTAGTACAAAGTTCAAAAGTCACGTCTAAACATATAATTTACTAGAGATGTATTCACTTACTTCATGAAGATATGTTCCTGTTTACAAAAATTACTGCCTTGATTATGTACATCATGTGAAAGATATATAATGTACGTAAATCAGTAATGGATGTTATATTTTCTATTTGTGGGATATTTCTGTCAAAGACATGAAGAAATCTTTATGATTATTGCGATGTAGTTAGTGAACTATATAAAAAAAATACTTGCGTCACGAGTTTAAGGTAATCGGAAATATAGAACGAAAATCCGGAGACAATTCCTAAAGTGAAAATTTACTAGTTTGTAAAGAATCTGAATAACGATTCGTTTGTACACTTGCACAGTCAGTCAATGTGATTTCATGTAACATATTTCCTTTAATTAAATGTATACTCTATATAAAAGTAGGAGAGCGAGATTTTTATCTCAGCCTGCAATATAAATATGAACTTATATGTCAGCATGGTACAATTTCGATGTATATTTAGGTACAATTA
This sequence comes from Lepisma saccharinum, assembly GCF_977018435.1. NCBI lineage: Eukaryota > Metazoa > Arthropoda > Insecta > Zygentoma > Lepismatidae > Lepisma > Lepisma saccharinum. The sequence continues at coordinate 100,375,882 of NC_139233.1, forward strand.
CAAGTAAATTATCCTTGTTAGGGATGAGTGAAACACACGCTTATATTCCTAAACCTTACGCCGTATCCTCAAAATCTACTTGTCTCTTTATTTTTACCATATGTAGCTTGTCTATCGAAAAAGGGATATTATTATAAAGATTTTAGAACACTAATTTATTCTAAAGATATTCTCATGATAGATCATGAGGTGTATTGTGTTGTCCTGCTTTTTGCTTTAACTTCTCAATTAAAGTAAGTGGCTTGAATTAATATTCCCATTTTCCGAGTGATCGTAAAACCATTTTCATAGGTTTAAATTAGGGTTAGATCATTTGAGATTAGTGTTCTTAGTATCCAGGTATTTCGAATAGATTAGGCTAGTACTTTTGCTACATACGTAAGTGTATACTTTCTCACTTTGCATGATGTAAAATTTTTAATAAGAAACATGATTTAAAACAAAAATATAAGCATAACTTTCATCCAAACCAATCAAACTTGTGCAGCCAAATATTTAACAGATTTCTAGAAAATTAAAAATGTATTCACGTTATACATGGGAATTCACTTTCCAAAGTTGGAAAGTTTATTTATTACCAAATTCCAATTTTACAAGTTCTTTCCTCAACCTAACATTTACAAAATTATCTTGCATGCATAAGTTGAATTGCAAATGTTTATTCCACAGCAATTCAATAGCAATTATATATTAACGATGATAATTCTTTACGAATTTATACTAAGTATCAATGTAGGATCAAATTTTATCTCTATCGCATTTTTTGGTCTTTGTAATTTGAAAAATGAATGTACGTACATTATACAGAACCTTAAAGACTGCATTTTACTCTTATCAACATTATTAACATATTTTATAATGCCGTATAACATTTGAATATTCTTGGTGAAAAAGCTAAGTTCTGAATGAACAAGAAAGATGATTCAGTCAGAAATACAAATATTTCACTCTTATAATGTGTGACGCCAGAGAATATTTCCAAATCTTTAGCCCAGAGGATGGTACGTGGAAGAAACGTGCTAAGACTAAAAGATGTTAGATGACTCGAAAATCACCAGATATAGCAAAACTATAAGGTTCTGTCCATCACACATTAAACTCCCAACTCATGAGCAACATACAAAAGACTCGCGTACGTTTGACGTGGCCTTTGGCCATGTCTTGTACGCTCGCATACGTGACCTTTGGCCACGTTGTTGGCGTAATCATATTATAGATGGGGTAAAATGTCTGCACATGTTGTATTGGAAGAAGGGAAACAAGTGTATAAGTTCGCTAATTTGAAAAGTTTCGAAAGTTACTTTATGTGTTCATGAGCTCCAATAAGGTACAAATATTCTAAAGAGTATTGTCTAATGTATTAATAATAAACTGAGTAAGTAATAACCGTTTCAAGATAATTAGTTGGATGTTTTCGCATAAACTAATTCAATAGCGACACTAAATTGAAATACAATATTTACGTCTTTTGTTATTTCCACATTTTTTAACGTAATTGGATAATAACTGTTTTCCGTCATTCCCCCCCAAATTCCTACCTTGCGTCTGTAATAAATTCTGACACTCGTATTTTGAAATACGAAATGTCTAGTATATTTCACTTACAGTAATTTTTGGGGTGAAAATAAACTTTTATTGAGTTCCCTAGAAACGTCCGTTTCCATGGTGAACAACAAGCACGGCGAACTCTCTAAATAGGTGTTTGTTTTTATACCTCTAAACATCTAGTTAAAACAACCACAATGTAGATAATAATTTCGCATTGAGTTTACCAATATATACGTAATTGTATCTGGGCTGAAACTCCTTATTATGTAGATGTCACCCTTGTTTGAGCCACCTTTTCAAAGCCAGGAGTTGATTCATATGTGTGTTGTACATCTGTGAGAAATACAATGTATCTCGACAATTAAGAATTGAAGGAAACAATGTGTGCTGCAAAAAATGCCCGTGGCAGCGGTTGCTAAGGTTATAGTCATGCAACACATGAAATAAACATAGTAGCGTGTGCGTTCCATTTACTTCACGTTCATCTTTCTAAACATGATTACTTCAAATCACATGCAATTTATCACTATGTTAGTACTAGGGCAAATAGTGAAGACGTTTTTATCTCTCTCAAGAAATGTAGCAATCATGAACATTTAAACGTGCATTTTTATTCTGATTAACAAATTGGAGCATGCAGCATCCATTAACACAAACTCGCATACGAGTTAAGATTGACAAGAACAATTTTTAAAAAGAACATTTAAATAATCAAATCAACCTTTTTACAAATGACTGGTTCGTAGATTCCTATTACATTCTCCATACGTGAATACAAACTTTATTTACAATTATCCACGTTTAGATAAATGTATATTGGTGTACTTATATATACACGTACATGCGAAATGCCTAAGGTTTTATGCTTTCTTTCATTTTTATAGCATAAACTGATTTCATTTCAACATATCCAACCAAAAGACTCGGTATTGAGAATTTATATTCTTAATCTTAATTCTAAGTTAACAATCATTGTATTATAATGCTACTATGATAACGGTATGTGAAGCAAAAATTATTTAATACAAAATATTACATTGTATCTTCCTACGTACGGTGAGTCACATAATTATTCGGACAGATAAGATTTCTGAATATTTACTGACGTAGTCGTGATATAATTCGATGATAAATGTTTAATATTTATTTAACAAACAAAACACAATATGAGCACAATGTTAATTATCTTCAATTATGTTTAATATAATATATTAGTAAAATATTTTCATTAAACAAAACAAACATTTTTTGTGGGTTAAACAAAATTATTCGGACACATGGAAGGAGAAACAGCAAAACACCCTTGAAAAGCAACGAACAGAAATGTCAGTATCTGGTAGGCATCCCTTTCATTTTTAACACCTCGGATAAACGATTTGGCATACTTTCTACCAATTTTCTGGTGTACACTGACGATATGTTGGCCCATTCATGTTGAAGTCTCTTCTTGAGGTCTGCCTTCGAGGTTATAGGTGTTTTCCTCACTTCTTTTTCCAACTTACACCAGAGGTGCTCAATGACGTTCAAGTCTGGAGACTGCGGTGGAGGATGGAGCACTTTTGGGCAGTTGTACAATAACCATTCTTGTACTACGCGGGTAGTGTTCTTCGGGTCATTATCTTGATAAAACATAAAGTTACAAAGAATGCCCATCATTTCAGCACTGGTCTTTAGATTTGACTTCAGAATGTCAAGGTAACGGTACCTGTTCATTGTCTGTTCGATGAAAGCCAATTTACCAACGCCTTGGACCGACATGCAGCCCCAAACCATTACGTGACCACCCCCATGCTTCACTGTTGCTTGCAAATTTTTTCCCTCGGAGCTCCTCATTTGGTTTACGCCACACTGTTACCCTCCCATCTGACTCACAAATATTGAATTTACTCTCGTCAGTGAAAATTACCCGATTCCACCATGTCTGAACCTTTCCTAAGTGTTCCTTTGCGAACACCAGTCTTTTTGTCCTGTTTGGCTTACTTACAAATGGCTTTCTCCTGGCTACACGGCCATGATAGTTTGACCTTCTGAGCACTCTTCGTATAGTTTCAGGATGACTATGCTTTCCACACTCCTCAGCTACCTCAGCACACACCATTTGAGCACTCATCTTTGGTTTCTTTTTAAATTTTCCTCACGATTACTGTCTTTTCTCTGGGGGAAAAAAATCTTGGTCTCCCTGTATGACCGTGGGACTCGATCCTGTCTTCATCTTTAAATCGCTTAATAATATCTGCAACTGTACTTTTTTTCATTTTCAAATTTGAGGCAATTGCACAGTAAGTTTTACCCTTAGCGTGGTGCCATATCACCAACTGACGTTGTTCAAATGAACTTTCCTTTCCTCTTCGCCCCATTTCTACATAGAAAATGTTCTTATATCACAACTTTGTTAAACAAAACTCGATCGTAATTGCTATAGAAACCTACAGGAACATACATCTGTACATACATCAATAAATCCGTAAATCGAAATTGTCACTGTATCGCAAACTTACGTTAACATTTACTATGTGTCCGAATAATTTTGTGGCACTATTTTTGCAACGGTAGGGATTCATCCTTCGTTATATTCTTGCTGATGTTCTTTTTTTAACTTTTTATCGTCCAATTTAGTGCTAAACATGACATTTTTTAAAAGAAAATCAACTTCAACGCTGTACACAGATTTCACTCCCTTCCCGCTCTTAAACGTTAGAAATTTACTGTGTGTCCGAATAATTATGTGACTCACTGTAGATCTTAACGTATTTTGGCTTTCTTTAATTTTTAGTAACTTTGGATCGCGTTTTTCCTTATCCATGTTCTATCATCTATCAATTGGTAACGACAATTCGTATGTCTCTACTAAACTGTAAATTTCAGCAATTGAACGTTGCGATTATCAAATAAGTTCAACTAGTGGCATGCACTACTTTCAAGGTTGACGAAAGGACACATTTTGAATTTATTTATTTATTATTTTTAATTTAAAATTTATTTTGACTTGGCAGTTACGAAAATTTGATTTGCAGGAACGTCAATTTTTACCGCATTTTTAGTTAGTTAATAATTTACTGTTCTTGTTGATCGTACAAAATAGAGTTCGTTGGTAAAGACAGAGTTCATGTGTGAACCAATTATTAAAGGACGTCACTAATTACTGATTTGAAGTTCAATTCGCTACAAACATACATACCTGAATTATTTCACTTTGATACACATAGTGCACCTGGGATACGAGTATGTTGAGCGAAGTTCTTCATAATGCACATGCATGCCTACAAAATGCAAATGGCGCCTTACAGCATATATAGTACATGGAAATGTCTCGTGATTAACGGTGTATGGTCACGTAGGGCACATTTCCATGTTCCTTGTAACTGCGTCTGATGCCAAGTGAGAAGTGGATTTTATCCAGGGGGTGTTCGTTGCTATGTGCAGTACGTATGCATTAAATCATCTGGGAGGATCGGGTTTTTGGATGCTCGTTGCCATGTGCAGTACGTATGCGCAGTCGTCCTTGGATGCACTACGTCATTTGGGAGAAATTTGGTTTGGTGCGGGGCACATTCAGCTGCTAACACGTCGCGAAAATCCAAATAAGCAGGTTGTTGATTTTGTAGCGTTAGATTAATTTTATTGTATTTTTGTACTTGTCGACAAATCGACTGCAATCATGTCTAATTGTGCTGTAGCAAGCTAGGAAAACTATAACCAGAAAACTAAAGAACTGTCATAAATATCATAGATTTCCAGCCGATAATTGCGTAAGTAAACAGTGGATTCATGCCTGTAGACGAAATGTAAAAAATACAAGTGTGCAATGCCAATTATTGCGAAGAAGACTATGTGCGAGATCTAAAAGCAGAACTTCTGTATTTTCCACTAAAGAACGTGGAAGCCAACTACAGTGCCATCGCTAAAATTACATCCAAATATTTAAGTACCAAATAATCGAGGAAATGATGTAGTTCTCCTAAGCACTTACTTTCACATATGGTTCGCTTGTAGGACGTGCTGATGGTTTGCAGAGATGTACGCTACGAAAGACATGCAATAAGGAAACGTGATCTGTACAGGCTAAAGACTATGCTGCCAAATGAGAGAACAATATATAGACGTGGTTGTATATATACAAACTGCAAGCAATGTTTCGTTGTTGGAAAACATATTAGATCGTTTACAAGGAAAAACACACGTCTGTATAATGAAGCAAATCAATTAAAGATTACAACCAACCTCTTTCAACCTGCTGTAACCAAATAAAAAAGTTTAAAATCTAGAACGTAACCTAACCCACAGTAGGATACTACAAGAAAAGTCACCAATATCTTAAAAATGTGTTCAACTAGGCTAAGTACGTAGTGAACCTAACTGATTTGTTACAGTGCTCAAAAAAAGTTTTGCATATTACGATTGCATGCAGTTTGAGTCGCAATATCCCCAAAAGGTATACAATGTTCATTATGTGAGCAATGCCCGTGACAGAAACCGACATAATGCCCCAAGTGAGTTTGATATTCAGCAGATAGAGGGCAGTAGTTGCCACATGATCCCTGAGGAGATTTGAAAGCAGCCCAATGGGAGGCATTGTCCGAGTCTTATCCACACTTGTTTGTTGGAAACTGCACAGAGAGAGGGTGGAAAACGAAGGGCAGCATGCCTGCAGCAAGCATTACTGCTACGGACCGGATTCGAATTGTAACGCTGCTGCAAGAGGGATATCGCCAAGTGGACGTCGCTGCCCGTGTTGGAGTGAGTCAAAATGATGTCTCTCGAGTGTGGAAAAAGTTCAGGGAGACACAATCAGTTGCTGATCGACCAAGGACAGGGCGGCCACGCAAAACAACACGCAGGGAAGATCGGTACGTGGTGATTTCGGTACGTCGTAGACCCACTGCAACTGCTACCAGTTTTTGCCAGGATCTGCGGAGGACCTCAGGAGCGAATGTTTCCAATCAGACAGTGCGGAATCGACTTCATGAGGAAGGATTGATGTCAAGAAGACCCATACCCAAGATTCCTCTGAAACCACACCATAACAGAGACCGTGTAAGGTGGACAACAATGCACAGCAAATGGAGTCAGGAACAGTGGGAGAACATGCTCTTTACAGACGAGGTCACCAACAGTTTGCACCCGTTAAGCAAAAGCATAAGGGTTTCGAGACGATCAGATCAGAGATTGAACGAGCCCTTCATTCAGGAAATTCACCAGCAGCAGGGGAGCTCCATCATGGTTTGGGGCGGAATCATGTTTGGTCGACGTACGCCCCTAATTCCTCTCCAGGGTCACGTGGCTGGTCTGATGTACAGAAACTCTATTCTCGAACCAGTGGTAGCAGGTTTCTCTACAACTGTGGGGGATGGCTTCACGCTGGTGGTTGATAACGCTCGACCACATTGAGCCAGAGTGGTTCACGAGTTCCTTGATATGCATGGCATTCGACGCATGGTGTATCCGGCGTATTTTCCAGACATGAACTGTGTGGAACATGCATGGGGTAACCTGAAGCGAGCAATTGTCAGCCGCGAAAATCCTCCTGTGAACAAGGCGCAATTGCGGGAAGCTGCCATTCAAGAGTGGGACAGTCTTCCTCAGGAGAAGTTGAATGCTCTTATCCTTAGCATGCCCCGTCGTGTTCAAGCATGCCTTCGGGCTCAAGGTGGCTATACATGCTACTGAACTCCCATCTGTTGATCCCAAGCATGCCTGCGAGCCGTAGGTACACGGTATTACACTGCCTTTCTTTTGTGTTTCGCATCCCACACTTTCAATCTTGTGCTTCTGGTGTGATTTTGTTTCTTCTGCATGGCTGCACTGTTTTCTTTCTGTTTGTATGTCTCCCCTGTACTCTTGAATATGATTCCATGTATCTAGTACAATAAAATTATCACAAACACTTAATATGCAAAACTTTTTTTGAGCACTGTATGTAGTTTTCATGTATTTCGGATTTGTAATTACTTATAAATTCATTTATTTAACACAAACAGATGTTGATTGTGATTTGTATGTTCACTTTATTATGAAAATCGTTGCTGGAAATGTGCATTTCGAAGTGCAAAGATCGCGTATTGAGTTTCACGATTTGAAAAATGAAATTCACTTACATCTTCAAGTCCAGGTACATAGCGTTGTATGCACGATGGTGAACATTGCATGAGTGAATATTAAACCAATCACTGAATTTTTTTCAAGTTTGTTGAATTTTGGTATTTCACAAATACATTGTGGATTATTTTGTACACTTGTCAATATAAACCAATGGATGCTACATTACTTCTTTGTAGTATATTTCTGTCAAAAAGAGCATGATCTATGATTAGTGTAATGCAAGTTACTTCGTTAATGAACTACATATGGTACGATCCATATTTTTATGTGACGTCACAACTTTAAAATATGTCACTGATATATTGTACTTTATGTTATTATATGTAATATTGCACCCTGTTTCTAATATATATCTTTTGTTTAATGTATTTAATACTCTGTTATGAGTAGTTTAATGTATTTTATACTCTGTTATGAGTAGTTTAATGTATCTTCATGTTTGCAAGAGTGCACTATACGAATTTGTATTTCTAAAGATGTATAGATGTCAGTTTTGTTGATAGTATCCTTTTGTAAATAGTGAGTGATTGATCTGTACTTTAATCTATGTTCTCGAAAATAGTATAAAAGCGAGGATATCGCGTAAGAAATCATCACACTTTTTCGCCACGGATCGACGAAGCTTTTAAAATTAAAAAGAACTTCTCGGTGTTGTGCATACATCTTGGTATGGTAGTTCGGGGCGCAAGCTAGGCCTATGTGATCATAGGTACGCCGATAGCCATGCATTGATGATATGTAGTGTTGCCCACGGGACGAGACGGGACAGGCTTTTAAAAATTCGAGACGAGACGAGATTGATCATGTGTCCCTTTGACAAACGTATATTTTCGAGACGAGACAGCATTTCACAGCCTTTCCACGAGACGAGACAGGCCAAAGTCTCGTCTCGTGGGCAACACTAATGATATGCACAATACTGCAACAATTCAACGTTAAATAATAAAGCTAGCCTAAGAATTAATTTGGAAATAAAAGGCTAAAGAGCAAATATTGGCTCAGTTATCATTGCATATCTCTTGGTGTGGTAGTTCGGGGCGCAAGCTAGGTCTATGTGATCATAGGCTTGCCGATAGCCACGCATTGAGTTTATGCGTTTTAGTTGAGTCAATTCATCGACAAAGCGAAATCCTCGCCTTCGTCTCAAGTATATTTGCATTATAATTGCAATAAATAAAGAATAAAACTTTTCAGTTTATACATACGCCAGTAATGTGGTTTTATTTCTCTGTGCAGTGAATATTGTCTTTGCCTAACACTATCCCTGTACCTGAGAGGAGTCTGTGTACTTCACCGAGTCTCATCGTTCACCGCTGAGTATTATTAAGTTAATATTTATAGTACAATAATACGACGCGTCTAATTACAAGAACGTATCACATACATGTACAAATGTGTATTCCGTATCAGCCTTCGAGTAAATTTTCCAGTTATACAACTCAGACGCACATGGAAACGTAAAGGGAAAATTGGCGGTCAAAGTCCTTTAACGAATAATGATTCTTACACTTGCAGGGTCAATGGTTGTGGATTCATGTCACTTGTCTAATTTTTTTTGTTTAATTAAACTTAGAAATAAGATATTTTCATTTATATTCTCAAAACGTTTCATTTTCCGTGTGATCGTAAATCTATTTCAATAGGCTTGAATTTTAAGACATTTAAGTTCGATATTCCTAGCACTCATCAAGTATTTCGAGTAGGTTAAATTAGTTAAATTAGTACTTTAGTACACTTTGGCTCGTCTTCTGCACGCGTGTGTGTGTGCAAAGTTCTTAATACGAAAACAAATACTTTTTAGAGCTATGACAACAATTACTTGCAGTCAAATTTAAACAGCGAAATTTAAAATATCGGCGATTTACAAACTGGAATTGTGTTTTCAAAGTATGAAATTACTACCTTACAAACTCTTTCCTCCTTCATCCTCCACATAAAACTTTCCAAAATTATTTTGTATGTGGAACTTGGATCCGTAAATTATTGTACAGTAAAGAAATATGTGAGGTTGGGGATTCTTTCAAAGTTTCAAATGCAGAGTAAAATTGTATGTAGCTTTTATATCGTTTCTTTCCCTTGATAATTTGAAAAATAAAGTTAGATTACGGAGAACGGTAAAGATTGGATTTTAAGTTTATCAGTATTACGTAAGTACTTTCTGATGTCATGTAAAATTTGTAATATTCTTGGAAATGATTGCAACGTTCTGAATGAATAAGAAGGAACGATTCAGTCAGAAAACTAAATAATATTCTTTTGTAGTGGGTTTCTTTATTTATAGATTATATATTATATATTATATATTTTATTTCTTTATTACCCAAACTATAATATCCATAATTTATAATCCGATAGTACTTCTGTAAGGTTCTGTGAGGCCCGTACTTGGAGGCCTCTGTCGATCTCCGTGGGGAAGTTGTGCGCACAGCGCAATCCGACGCCAGGGGTTCCGGGTTCGAATCCAATCGGGTAAGACATTGATTTGTTCTTAATGAGAAAATGAGAATTTAGTAAATGTGATATATGTGGAAGCAAAGATTGATTGATTGATTTGCTTTATTTTCCTTCGCTTCTTGTTCTACTTTTGGCTATATTGCGAAGATAGAGATGAGTAGTGAAACTGATGAATGGACACGCACAAACTTCTATGCCATGCCAGGATTCGAACCCTGACCACTGGTGTTGAACCGCGATGTGCTAACTACTACGCCACCGTTGACGGTTTGTGGAAAGAAAGAAAGAGAACTACGGGTGGGGAGGGAGACTACCACATATGTGTTTTCATATTTAAAAAAAGACAGAAAAGTGAAAATAAATCAAATCTGTCAATCAATATTTTCTTTTTAACTCTTTCACTATGCAATTCTTGTTTAGTATGCAACGTTTTTATTAAAATCATAATACGATTTATGAAATGATGAAATCTGAAATGCGAGTGAGAACACGGACAACGTTCTTTGTAATATATCGATCGGTTTCAGAAACATGAATTTTTACAATACGTTTGCACGTGTAATTCCCTCTCGCCTTTTTAAAACTTGCATGTTTTAATTATGTTAGTAATCATTAAAAGAATACCTCAATAACATCCCGAAGTATGATTTTTAATATTTCCCCTAAAGGGCCTCCTCGTTGGCGTAATGATAGCGTCGTCGCCTTGTAATCAAGGGGTTCCGGGTTCGATACTCGGTGGAGCCAAATAATGGTTCGGATCGAACTTTAAACTGTAGGTCCAGTCCCTATTAGCCTTACTGTGCATAAAGTGGACTTAAAACGCCAAATCAATCAATCAATCAAAGTAATAAATCACTTTTCTCCTCTGAACCTCACGTAGAAGTGATAGAGGCCGTTTGTTTGGGCCAAACTCCGAACATAACCAAAGGGGCCCCGAGCCTTCCATTTGACGTCACACGCTTGTGCATGTTCGGTAATCTTCTGATGGCGCTACCTTATATATTAAGTTACCTTGGAGTTTATCTAATAACCTTGGATTTTATGCATGCAGGAAGCTAGCAATTGCAGTACCAGAAATTGCCATAAGAGGTCGGCAGATATCAAACAGTATTAGGGTATTAGAATCCCTGGATGTGTGACTTGACGTCATATACGAGTACTCGCGACCCAAGATAACTTCTCGCGATCCATTCTCCTTATGGAGAGCTGAGATTTACCTACAATATGGTGTCATCTACAAACAGCTGATTCTGGTAGTGCAAGAAAAGAATTATTGTAAGTTTTCCTTATTTCAAAAAATATTAATATTTATCTTCGCAAATTTAAAATAATTATATCCGCATCAATTAAACATAAATTTGTGCGTTTACTCATTTGGTTGTTAATACAAAATATGTTTGTATTCAACAAGAGCAAAGTGCGACATTTAAGAATTTGTGATCTTACTTGATTGGTAATGTTCATAATATGTTAAACATATAACTCGAATAATATTTCTGTATTTAACAAGAAAGGATGTTGACCTTCATTTGTGTCTCAATATTATTGTGTGAACGTAGCAGAAAACTGTATAGTTCGAGGTGTAAACGCCACGTATTTACATTTAGTCAGTTTAAAATAATTATGTGCACGATGATAAAGATGACATCCATCAATGCAATTTACGACTTCTTTCTAGTCTCGGATTATTTCACAAATATATTGGGATACTTTTGTACCTTTGCACTCAGCGTGAACAATCGATATTATATACTTCCTCTGTAAAATATTTCTGTCAAAACAGCACGATGTCTATGATTATTTCGATGCAATTAATGAACTAAATAAAAAAATGTATTCGTGTCAAATATCATCATTTAACATGTCTGTAAATGTAAAACAAAAGCATAAACCAATTGGTAAAGTGAAAATTTGATATTCAAATGTCATGCACCCTTGTATAGTCAGTGAATGTGATTGCCATATAATCTATTGGCTATATTTTAATCTATAGCCCGTGAGGAAGTGTAGGAGAACGGGATACTATCTAAACCTGTTCAAAATGTTAGAAGTACAAAGGGAGACTTTAATTATTAACTTGCATGTCAACGAATGAAAAGTTATAATATATGTTCAACGACTATCAAGTGAGAAGATTTCCATACTCTCGAATGCGTAATGTGGCTCAAGTTTAGATTGCAGGTTTTTATATTATACACACACCTGTTTTACACGTCAGTTAACTGATACGATTTTGATACAAGCCCTTGTACAGTTAGAATTAAATTGTCCTGTTTAGTAATTAATGTAACACACACTGATGTTAAAACTTGGAATACTTGAATTAGTAGGTTAGGTCATTTAAATTTATAGTTCTTAGCATCTATGTGTTTCTAGTTAGGTTAATTATGCTTTTTGCATTAGCATTTGTTCACTTTCACTTCTTTTACATGTACGTGAGTGCACTAAAAATAACACGAAAAATGTTTTTAAATATCTGTAGCCTATGATCACGGTAACTTGTTCAGCCAAATATTCAGCCCCGGTTCTATTCTGTTGCGCTGCAGGATCAGTCTTATTTCCCGAAATATTTAAGTTCGGTACAAGTTGCGTACTACTTTATTGAAAAACGGGGTTCCTGACCGAATTTAAATTAACCCGGAGAAAAAGTTTTTCGACGTATTAAATTGATCAGGAAAGAAGGTTCCGTATATTAATTGATACGAAGAAGAAGTTCCTCGACTGCATTTCAATTCATCCTTAATCATGGTTTCTTAACCAAATTTAAATATTTAAAACATAAAATATATTTCTTTAAGGCTCAGAAAATGTTTGGACTTTACGAATTTTTCTCCTGGAATAAAATTGAATTTATTTACAATTCCTGTGCCTTTGACAACCCTGTCGATAACAAGCATTGATACCATATGCTTGCCTTATTTGAGACAGATACCAATGACCCCGTCTGGGGTATGCAATTATCAGGTGTGTGAATGTTTTAGTATGACATGTTTATAGTATAGGGGTGGAAGGGTGTGTGACCCTGCGTGGGTGTGTTGTGTGTACGAGCGGTGGGAGGAGCAGGGAAACACTCAAATATTTACAGAAATGTAAGATTTGAATGTTAAACTCTTCTTCCCCACATCAGATCTCCCTAGTGAGATTGTATTGAAATCACACTATGACGCCATAGTTCCGTGTTCGAATTCCGGTCACCTGACAATGACATATTTTTTAAAATATTTTATTAACAAGGTAGGGTTAAAGAAAGCATGCTAAATATAATGAGAGGCTAACCCACTCAGTTATCTTTTGTTTAATCTTATGCAGAATAATTGTTGCGTAATATTGTTTTTTTAGCACACATATGTTAAGATTGTATTACCATGTGATTTTAGTAACTTTTTATGTTAGTAATTTTTACAATGTAAAAATGTGATAATTCATAGCGCATAGTACAATTTTCAATGCACCTCTTTTTTCCCACCTCGTAATTGTAGGTATATCACGATCTTACGTGATATAACTTAACCTATCATTTTTTTCTTACGATTTTTTTACGATCTTCAGTGATATAACTTAACCTATCATTTTTTTTATTTGCGATCTTTTACGCACCGAACTAACTTACATTGGACTTGTTTAATATTTCAGTCGAGAATAATAGAGAACATGAAGACGATACCTGTGGAAATATTTCTAGTGTGTGCTACTAGATGTCACCACCGGCGACGTGGACGCAGTGTTGCCACACTATGAGGGAACAATTTTCCTTCCCAAGGGGCAAAATTTCCCTTTTTGGACCATTCTGTTCCCTTCACCTAAGCAAATGACATAATAGAATAATAATTAGTTGTGGTAGTAAAAGCAGCATTATTAGATTTGGTGGAGTTGCGGTATTGTGGTATTTTTAATCGAAATTTCCCTTTTCCCTTTTGGCTAAAAATCTCGGTCCGAATTTCCCTTCATGTGGCAATACTGCGTGGACGCATAAAAGAACAATTATACACGACCCCTCTTGGTCCTCCTCCGTAGCCGTGCGTGTTAAGACGTTCACTCGTTCTTGACATCATGCGTGTGTGGTATAGGTTCGAATCCGGTTCTGGTCGATAGTTTTTCAGTGTGAATAATGGCCCCTTACTTTAGCTCATGTTCCTGGTCTGCAGGCTGGGATTCAAGGATCTCATGAGTCCTGAGTGAGCGAGTTTGACGGGTTTGTTGTTTCACTGTCTAAATATTCGATCATCGCTGCGAGTAGTAGTATCAGCCCGGTTCACCAACCGAAAGTGGGGCTCGGTGGGGCTCGCCTTAATGGTTTGCTCTCGTAAGGCATGAGCCCCATTTTCTCGCAGTGTTGCCAACACCTTACTCGAAAAAATCACCAAGGTTTTTTTTGGGTCTAACCTAACCTAAAGCAAGGAGCTGGCAACCTTGCTTGAGGCTTGCCTTGCAGCGTTGCCAACATCTTACTCGAAAAAATCACCAAGGTTTTTATCTTGGTCTAACCTAACCTAAAGCAAGGAGCTGGCAATACTGCTTGAGGCTTGTCTTGCAGTATTGCCAACATCTTACTCGAAAAGTCACCAAGGTTTTTATTTTGGTCTAACCTAACCTAAAGCAAGGAGCTGGCAACTTTGCTTGAGGCTTGCCTTACAGTGCATAAAGCAATTTGCCAACCTACTGGTACTTTTGCCATAGCCTTTTACAAAAAAAAGAGAGAGGAAAGAGAGGAGGAGAAGAAGAGGAAGAGTTAAACAACCGACAGTGTTGCCAACACCTACCTACAGCTTTTTTTTCTTACTTGGCAAGGGCTACCCTGCTTGAGGCTTAGCCAATTTATATACTGGCGTAACATACACACACTGGGCAAGGAGAGCCGGTAACAAATATATACTGCCGTAAAAGAGAGAGAGGGATGGATGGATGGCAACACAGTATGTGTGTGCGTGTGTGTGTGTATAATATGTAGTATTATTAACTAGATTGTGTTGGCAACCCACCTACAACTAAAAAAAAAAATAGAGATGCCAATGTTGCTGTAAGATAAAGAGGGAGAGACCTATCGTGACCTTTGTAAACCTCTCTCGGGGGAAACACGATGTGCTATACACACGTGCCCGCGCTGGTGCCTCTTATTATTTTTCGTATTGTGAGACAAACAAACAAATAAATAATTGTTTTTTTTTTTTAGGATTCCTGGCCCCTATAACCTCGCCAGGGTGCGTGGTGCCCAACCAAAAAAGTAAAAGGTTCTAACGGCTGCGGTTCCGTACAGATTTCGAACGTAGAATTGATTAACGTGGGGGGCGAATCTCTTCCGGAATGTTTTTCAATTCGTACATCTGACTATACATGCTGTTTATCATCAATTTAGCCGTATTCTGTTTGTTGTCTATTTCAAGCAGTTTGCCCGGCGGTAAAGTTGTTGTGTATCGCGGCGTTATGAATCCAACAGGATACACGTGGCGTGTTGAGCGTGTCCCCGTGAGAAATACACGTGGAGACCTGCTTCTGTGCAGCCGGTGAGATTCGTGCTCCCGCGATAAACATCAACTTTTGTTCTGCCCAGCACTGTATTTCTCACGGGGACACGCTCAACGCGCCACGTGTATCCTGTTGGATTCATAACGTCGCGATAAACATCAACTTTTGTGCCGGGCGGAACGGATGTTTTGGTGTGGAATTTGCACCACTCCCCAAGTTTATGTTGAAAGAGAGAGGAAAGGAGGGGGGAAAGGGGGGGTGATTTTTGTTCTGTGGTGTCGATGTAGGTTAGATCAAACACAGTAATGTGAAAGCTTCTGCACAGAAGAGTAACGGTTTTACAACTGTACGCGATTATACTACCGTTTTGTGTGTGTTAAATTTGCTAGCAGCTTTTTGTAGGTAAGTTTTGTTTCTTGTTATTTCTTTTGCATGTGTGTGTGTTAATAATAATAATTGCGAGTGGCGTTAGTGAACAGAAAGTGTTGTTTTGATTAAACAACGAAATTACGCTAAACAAAAAAAAATATGAGCATATATAACGTGCGCTTGAAAAAACTATTCTTCATCGCGAATAGCATAAAAACGAGGTAACAATTGGAGGGAGGGGTGGGACGATGATTATGATCATGTTAGTTTACTCATGGTGGATAGTATTGACGCGTGTACTCTGGGTTGGATTTGTTGTTTTAAGTCTATTTTATGCACAGTAAGGCTAATCGAAACTGGACCTACAGTGGGATCCGAACCACCTCCGCCGGGTATCGAACTTGGAGTTTAAAATTATACAAGTGTACAGAAGGAAATTTTATTTTTTTGAATTTGTTGATACTTTGGGTTGGTTTTGTTGTTTTAAGTCTACTTTATGCACAGTAAGGCTAATCGAAACTGGACCTACAGTGGGATCCGAACCACCTTCGCCGGGTATCGAACTTGGAGTGTACAGAGGGAAATTTTATTTTATTGAATTTGTTGATACTCTGGGTTGGATTTGTTGTTTTAAGTCTATTTTATGCACAGTAAGGCTAATCGGGACTAGGCCTACAGTTTTTTTTAAAGTAGGATCCGAACCACAATATATTTTTATCGGGTTCGAACCTAGGACCTCTTGATTACAAGGCAACAACACAACCACAGCACTATTGAACCCTAGTAAATATGTAGAAAAAAACAACGGTATATACATAATCCAAAGTTGCGTGGTTCTAGGCCCCATAGGAACCAAGAAAATCAATGTCTTGGAAAAACATCTTAAGATATTTGTCTTAATCTTTAAGAAAGTCGACTTCCGGTCTGTCAAGATGTTACTTCCGGTTTGTCAAGAAAATTTTCTTAAGACATTTGTCTTAAGATGTTTTCCAAGACATTGATTTTCTTGGCTCCTAATTGACCTAGGATGATGATTTTAAGTTTGTTGGATAGAATTTGACGAAAACTATTCGACTAGCAAATAAAATCGATTCCACCCCCTCAAATTTCAAAAATATAGACAATTTTTTTATTTTTTGAGAAACTTGATTTGCTGGCTGTTTTTACCCTATTTCGAAAATTTTAATAACATTTGATAAAAAATTAAATGTACTCTACAACCTATTGGAAACATAATGATTAGTGCTTACTGTTTTCGAGTTATTTTAAATTTAAATTTCAAGATGTAATTTCTAAGTTGTTTTGTAACTCGAAAACTATGGGTCGTAGAAAATCCATTCTTGTTTTATCTGCTATTGCCCGACAAATACTATAAACACAAATAATGTTTATTGTTTGATTTAAAAAATGGAGATCGAAAATAACTTTGTTTTCTGAAAATAAAAAAAAATGTGTGTATGGAAAAAAAATATGATTGTGTAATTTTTTATGATGTATGTTTGCATGTAAAAATAAGTATACCTGAAAGTTTTAGAATTTCAAAATAGCTATATATATATATATATTTGCTATTATATCAGCCAAAACAAAAGAATATATATAAACAAGAATATTTTCATAGTTTCACACCTCTACTAGAATGGTAGAAAAATATATTAGTGGGCAATAAAATCTGAAGAATATTCGTGTCTAGCAAAAATAAGCTAAATAGAATTACACATGCATACAATATTTATTGTGCTTTTTCTATCTACAATCATATTTTTCTTATATATTTTTTTTATTTTTTTTATAGGGTTGATTAAAGCACATATTTGAGGAAGACAACACCACCCATATATAAATAAACCCCTCAAACTAACACCAATTAGAATTAGCTTACAAAATTTTTCTCATAAGGCATTTTTTTGTTTTGTAAACACACTACCACCAGCAGATCACATATAAATAAACATACCCCCCCCCAAAAAAAAAATGCGCTCCATGAAAAGTTGCCATGTTTGCAAAAGAACCATATCAAGCAAACATTTTGCAAGACATTGTCGTACCTGCGTGCCAGGCAAGCATTTGGCTGCCACCGAACTATGTTCCGGATGCAATAAATATATCACAATTGCGTATGCCAAGAAGCATAAGCTTACTTGTCTAAGCGAAAGTACATCTGGGGCTCAACCGTCGACCAGCTCAACCAAAAGGAAAGCGGAAGCCGACTCGCCACCATCCGCCAAGCGCATCAAGACTGTGGCGAAAGCGAACCAGTCTGCTTTCGAGCGTTTGTTAGAGGACTTTCCCCTTACTTCGGAGGGCTCATGCGACGTGCGTAGCTTTTTGGAGAACGTGCAAGCCCAAATTATTTCCATCCTCGGCGATGCGCTTGCAACGCACTCCACCAAATTCTACGCATCGCTTCGTTGCTGGTACAAGAAGCCGTCTGATGAAATTTACAGCTTCTGCCACAACACCAAGGCGAAGACGCTGCATCTGGCGGATGTCGAAAACCTAGAGGTCATCTACAACAAGTTTGCCGAGGAGCTGGTGGCAAAGCAGGAGGAACATCAAGCCAAGGGCTCGGGGGGTTCGCTGTGTGGGAAGCCTCACGAACTGCGCGTCAAATTTTGCAAGTTTGTGCCTCTCTCCGCCTCCAGCTACGTCCCCTTACCAGATACGATTGTGGAAAAGAAGGCAGTCGTGAACATTCAGAACAGTGACGCCAAGTGCTTTCTCTGGTCGGTGCTTGCAGCGTTGCACCCTGTCCAATGGAAAAACCAACCACACCGAGTTAACCACTACCTACCCTACGAGCCAGAGCTGGAAGATGCGATGGCTGGGATCGACTACCCGGTGGAGGTCCCGGACATTCGCAAGTTCGAGACCCGTACACACAACCCTCGGTTGGCCATCAACGTTTATGGCCTCACCGACAAAAATGTGGTGTACCCTATCCGGGTGAGCGACGTAGACGACGATGGTGCGCAGGAAATTCATCTTCTGCTCATCAAGGACGAGACCCATCACCACTACACCCTCATCCGTTCCCTCTCTCGGCTTGTTTCGAGCCAACGGAGCAGTGATAGTCACCACGTCGAGGTGTGTCGCAGGTGCTTGTCAATATTCGACGGACGGGATCAACGCAGTTACCAACATGTTCGAGGTCCCAACATCGCTGCCGAGAAGCTCGCTAACCACAAACTTTATTGCAATGCCAACGAGCCGGGTGTGGCAGTCTTGCCCAAACCTGGTACCGTGGAGCATTTCCGCATGCGCGGTGCCATGGTGGAGCACCCCGCTATCATCATCGCGGACTTCGAGGCCTTCCTCAAACCCCTGTCCACTTGCGATCCCGATCCCGAAGTTTCCTCCACCACCCCTTACCAACTCCACAAGGCATCCAGTTTTGCATACGTTGTGGTGCGACGAGACCAGCACATCGCCCCCGAGCCCTACGTGTACCGTGGTCCCGACGCAGCCAAACACTTCCTCGAGAGGATGGTTGTGGAAGCCAACGAGATAGGGAAGGTACTGTTGGCCCCCAAGTCTATGCTCCCACTGTCCCCCGACGATCAACGTAGACACGACGAGGCCATCGCTTGCCCTGTCTGCGTCGAGGAGTACACCGCCAACAACTGTAAAGTCCGACACCACGATCACTTTAATGGTAGGTACGTTGGTCCTTGGTGCAACGATTGCAACCGTATGGCCTGGGACCCGCGCTTCATCCCTGTGTTTTTTCACAACGGCTCGGGGTACGACTTCCACCATCTGGTGCCTCACTTTGGGTACGACGACATGCGATTCAACGTTCTGGCGCAGAACGAGGAGCGTTACATCAGTGTGAGCAAACAAGTGTCGATCCCAGGATTAGACTCTACCGTCGAGCTTCGCTTCCTCGACTCCCTGAGGTTCCTCCCGGCAAGCCTCGATGCTCTCGCGGGGAAGCTTAGCGACGAGAAAATGCTCATCACCTCTGCGAATTTTCCGAACTTGGATGCCGGTCTCTTCAGGCGAAAGGGGGTCTACCCCTACGAGTACGTAACGGGCCCCGACAAGTTTGCGGAGACGTCGCTACCTCCTCGAGCAAAATTCTATAGCAAGCTGCGAGGCTCGGGCATCTCTGAGGATGACTATAACCATGCTCAGTCCATGTGGCGCGAGCTGGGTTGCCAAAATCTCGGGGACTACCACGACGCCTACCTCAGACTTGATGTGACGCTCCTCGCCGATGTGATCCAGGCGTTTCGTGCAACTGCGAAGACCATCTACAAGCTGGACCCTGCATACTTCTACAGTCTTCCCGGACTGGCATGGTCGGCCATGCTTCTTGTTACGAAAGTCAGGCTTGAGCTTCTTTCGGACGTGGAGATGATGCTGTTTGTGGAACGTGCCGTGCGGGGTGGAATGGTCCAGGTGTCGCAGCGACACTCGCACGCCAACAATCACCAAATGGCCACCGGTTACGACCCCTCACAACCGTCCAGCTACATCATGTACACGGACGTCAATAACCTCTACGGACACTCCATGATGCAGCCACTCCCTTTTAGAGGTTTCGAGTGGGCTGATCCCTCCAACTTCGACGTTGAAGGTTTCGACGATGAGGAATGCGGATTTTTTGCCGAGGTGGACCTTGAGTTCTCCGAGAAGCTGCAGGATTTGTTCTGCGATCTTCCCCCTGCACCCGAGTTCAAGTGTCCACCCGATTCTAACCAGAAGAAGCTCGTCATGGATTTCGAATCCAAGAAGAATTACGTCCTGCACTACCAGAATCTCCGGTGGTTGATGAAGCGAGGGGTCACGGTCCACGCAGTTCACCACATCCTCAAGTTCGAGCATTCTCCATGGTTGAGGCCATACATCGAGCTCAACACCGAACATCGTACAGCCGCCACTTCTGATTTCGATCGCGATTTCTTCAAGTTAATGAACAATGCGGTGTTTGGGGAAACTATGGAGAATGTGCGAAATCATGTAGATGTGAGGCTAATATCAAACAAAGCACAATGTCGCAGGCTCGTAGCAAACCCGTTATTCAAATCGAGGACTATTTATAATGAGCAGCTTGCTCTGGTGCATATGAGGAAGAACAAGGTGATGCTCAACAAGCCAATTGATGTTGGTGCCTCAGTATTAGACCTGAGCAAACTGCACATGTTTCAAATATATTATGGGATACTACGCCAGCACTATAACGACAATATCAACCTACTCTACACGGACACAGATAGTTTGATGTACCACGTCCACTCACCCGATGCGTACGGGGATATAGCCACAGTACCAGCTTTTGTGAACCTCTTTGACACGTCAGGCTATCCCCAGCCAAACCGATACAAAATCCCGACTCGCAACAAGAAGGAGCCTGGCAAACTCAAAGACCAGAAGGACGGTGATGTAATTCTCGAGTTTGCCGGTCTTCGCGCCAAGGCCTATACCATCAAAGCCGAGGGCAGCGTTACCAAGAAGGCCAAGGGTGTCGGCAGACAGGTGGTTCGGGAGCATCTCACATTCGAGGACTTCGTCGATTGCCTCAAGACCAAGTCGTCGGTTCTAAGAGCAGAACAGCGCATCCAGAGCGTCGACCATGTGTTGACCACCAACCAGGTGAGAAAGGTTGCCCTGGACGCACGCGACGACAAGAGGTGCGTCCTCGAGTGTGGTATTCACACATTGCCGTGGGGGCACTATCGCTTAGCAGAAAACAAAACCTGCAACATATGCCCATCTTCAACAGAAGATTCATAAAAAAAACAACAACAAAAAAAAAACACTTTGACTGTTATTACAAAAAAAACTTTGACCGTATCCTTAAATAACCAGCATGCCAATGAATCTTTTTGGTTTCCGAAAGCAAACAATGGAGACTGTACACCGCGCGACGACAGATCATGAATTTCTACCTTCCATGTTAACTAAACTCAACGGTCTGTTGATCATTCACCTCAACAGCACTTGGACGAAATTGGATGAGGACGTGGGCAAGATTTTTTACGTCTTCAACAACAATTTACATTTCTACGAAATTCCGATCGACGGGAAACTTCGGATAACCGTGAATCCCGAGAACGTAGGCGAAATTAAAATATCTAGCGGCAAGAACATTTTTCGAATGAAGCACGACAAGGTACTTTCTAACATGGCGTACGACGTGTCTGCAGGAGATTGTCTTTACGTTCAACTCCTAGGAGATTACGACAAACTCATTCCTCTCTTCGTAGAATTGCGAATCGTCTATCCTATTATAAATAACCGTTAACCAAAAATGCCTAACGACATTTTCGGCAACACTAAGCGTGTAGACCATGCAGAAGAGATTCTCATGTTGGATGTCCGAATTAAAAAGTTGAGGAGCGATTTGATCGCTTTGCAGGAGACCTTAAACAAAAGTTTAGAGTCGGAGATCGCTACGCTCCAAACGCAATGTCTCGACCCTATTTTGAAAATCGATTCCGAACTGAAAACGCTCATAAAAAATTTTGTTGACGTACCTTCTTACGACAGCGTTCAAAATATACAGTTGAGCGTGGATTCGCTTCAAAATGATTTGGCCAAATTACAGCAATTTCAATCGAAAAATGAAGATTTGGAAAAATTGAAACTCGAAATCGAAGAACGAACTTCCGCAATAGAAAAAAATTTCTCTGAACTTCAAACCGTTGTGAAGGATATTGATGTAAAACGCTTGCAAGTCGTCATTTCCAAATTACAAGAAGAATTCACCGGCACATTGTAAGAAATTAAATCCAAGTTGCAGACTTTGGAAGATACCATGACGAACCTACCATCGTCGGACGAACTGCAGGTCATCGGTAAAAGCGTCGCGAACATAAAAATTCAATTGGAGGCCTATCAAGATTTCGAACACATTCAAACCACCATCGCTACGCTTCAGGCGTCTCTGGAGTTGATCAACGAAGAAATTAAAAATATTCACGCTGAAGCAAGCGCGTTGACGAGCATTCAAGACACGTTAAGCACGGTCCAGCAGAAGATGGAATATTTGGAAAATTTGAACGTCGAATCGAACCTTGCTTATTTTCATCACGTACTCGACAACATACAGGGTGACTTGGAATCGTTACGGACGAGCGTACCTTCGAGCGAAGATTTGGAAAAATTGAAAACCGCCGTGACGGCACTATCCGATTCGAGCGACGACAAAAGTTCGTTGAGCGATCTCGAGAGTAGGGAGGCCAATCTCCCCACCTCCAAAGAATTATACGTTTTGAAAAGGAACATATCTCGAATGCTGAAACGACTGGAAACGGAAACGGCAAACGTGGAACAGATTCGAGACGAACTTGCTTCGCTGGTGTCGACGCTGCCCACTTCCCAGAGCGTCGCCGACCTTCACACCCAGTTTACCGAGATGCGAAGCATCGTGAACGATCTTACCGAGAAAAGTTCGAAATTAAATCAAGTCGAGAACCTTCAGAGTATTGTCGTCAACATCAGAGATCAAGTTGGAGTGCTGGAATCCACGCAGGAATCGACGCTGGCCTCTTTCGGTGCCAAGTTGCAAGAACTCAACGAAAACTACAAGCAGTTGAACGTGGAAGTGAAAATCAAACCGTCGTTTTCTACCCTAACGAATACCATAGTCGAATATTTGTTGCCCTTACAAAATACACTGGGACAGCTTCACAGCAACCTCGTTAGCGTCGATACTAAATTCGCTAAACTGCATTCTCTGCAAGCCATCGAAATCAACAGCGTACCCAATCAACAGAGAATCTCCACGTTCGTCGAAGGTAACAAACTGTACATGCTACATCCTTATCATCCGTACTACAAGTTTCTCCTCGATGGCACGATTCAGAAAAACGAATTTTCGTACTGGTCTCACGGCAGAAAACTAGCGTTCCCACCATGACGTTGATATCGAATCGTGGTGTCCAGAAAGCAGGAAACATTCCTCTGGCACGTTGGAACGAAACGCGCAACGTATATGAAATACACGAAGACGAAGATCTTACCGTTTTCGACGTGAGTGCCGGCGATAAGCTGATCATTCAAAACACGAGCGAGGTGCCACCTTCTTTGAATCCCATCACGCTGGTGCTTCTCTTCAAACGTAATCTCTAAAAAAAATGTCTAGGCAAGCCATCGCCGAAGAATTGCATAAACCTGCACGGCGCAACTACGAACTTTTGGCGGTGGTGACCAAGGGAATCGACGACCTCTGGCAAAGTGACCTTGTGGAGATGAGCAGCGGCAATTTGAAAAATGTACATAAATTGAACAAGGGCAACAAGTACCTCCTCACCGTCATAGACACGTTTTCGAAATTCGCATGGGCTCTACCTTTGAAGGCCAAAACGGGAACGTACGTCACGGAAGCATTCAAGACAATTTTTCGCGAAAGCAACAGACGACCTCGGTTTTTGCAAACAGACAACGGTAAAGAATTTTACAACATCGTATTCCAAAAGTTTATTCAAAAACATGACATTCGACATTATTCGACTTTCAGTCACATCAAAGCCAGCATCGTGGAAAGATTTAATCGAACCTTGAAAACACACATGTGGAAACGATTCACGCTTCGCGGAAATTACAAATGGGTCGACATTCTTCCGGATCTCGTCGACACCTATAATGATGCGGTACACAGAACCATAGGCATGAAGCCAGCTGACGTTACGAAATCCGATTAGCAGCGTTTAATTTCTACAGTTTACTGTCCAAAGTACACTCCCACGACTACCAAGAAATCAAAATTCAAAATTGGAGACCAGGTGAGGATCAGCAAATTCAAACGCACCTTCGAGATGGGATTCACAAAAAATTGGAGCACGGAACTTTTTACGGTGGTTCGAGTTTTACCCGGAAACCGACACACGTATATAATAAAAGATAGTAGCGGCGAGATTTTGAAAGGAAGATTTTACGAAGAGGAACTCTCTAAAACGAAACATCCTGACACGTACCTCATCGAGAAAGTATTGCGTAGAAAAGGTGACAAACTGTTTGTCAAATGGCTGGGACTTCCGGAAAAGAGTTGGATCGACGCGAACGAAGTGATCTTGTGAGTACGTGGAACGTGGTGAAGCGTCTACCGGATTCGGAAAGTCAAACGAAAAAAAAGAACGGTGAGTTGCTTCCCGACAGCATCCGCTGTCTAATCGTAGGTCCTTCAGGGTGTGGAAAAACAACACTGCTTGTGGACAATTTTCTCCTAGCACCTAATTGGTTAGATTGGAAGAACAGGCATCTGTACGTGTTCTCGAAAAGTTTGGAGCAATCCAAATACCAGCAACTGATGAAACTGTATGATGGTCTGGACATTGCAACGTTCGCTTCGGAAATAAAACCACTCGACGATTGTCGTGAAAATTCAGTCGTTGTGTTCGACGATGTCATCCTGGAAAATCAAAATGAAATTCGCAACTTTTTCACGCAGGGTCGTCACAAAAAAATAGATTGCTTTTACCTAGCTCAAACGTTTTCCAAAATTCCAAAACAGTTAGTACGCGACAACGCTAATTTCATATGTTTGTTTCGTCAAGATCACACCAACCTCAAGCACGCGTACGATGACTACGTAGTCGGAGACATGAACTACAATCAATTTTGGGAACGCTGCTGCACTTCTTGCTGGAACAGTGACGATTTTGGATTCGCGACGATCGACATGACGAGGAAACCCAACGACGGAAAATACAGAAACAAAATCAACGACTTTCTAAACGTTGCAACGTTGTGAGAAACGATGTGTATAAATAACGTTATGACGAAACGAAAAATCGAAGACGAAAATCTCAAGCTTCGCGATTACCTCGCGAAACGCTTCAAAGGTTGGAAATCCGAGAATCGCGGATCCTACGAAGAGAAAAAACGTCAAGATCAACCTGTGATCGATGCCATCAGCGGTCTAGGTAAAGAAATTAAAGGCGTCACGGAACAAAATAAAAATTTGATCAACGAACTCGTACCACTTGCAGCTAAAAGTTACACCGTACCCACGCCCATTTCGAGCATTCCTTCGACCCCGTTCGAACTGAAGGAAGTACCGGCACGACGTCGAGCCATAGGTAACACGTCGTCGTCTTTGGATAAGATCGAGTTGGGACCTTTGGCACGAGACTACCTGAGCACGGGCAAGTTCGACAAGGATGAAGTGTTCGGATTGTATCCGAGCATGGAGAGCAATGAAGGCGGCGGTGTGGTTTGGAACATTGGAAAATCGAAGGTGACCTTCGAAGGCAACGACATTAAAGTCAATTTAGGCGATAAGGATAGTTGGACCAGGTATCCGGGTACGGTGGGACTGTGGGAACTCGTTGCCAAAAAGCAGCCGAAGGATTACACCGACGAAGATTACCAGAGTTACAAGGAAATTTTGATCATGACGGATGCCTTGTACGACGCCTCGCAGAATAGGGTGAAATCGAGCAGCGGTGAGAAGTACAGGAATCTCATCAAACCGATATGGAACCAGGTCAAAACAGGCAGCGGCGTCAAACTCTACAACACGTTACCCAAAGAATTCGTTTGGGTGGATGACGTGCGCAAGCTCATAGACAGGTTGTTGGTTATTGCAGGAGAGGAGAATGCAGGCAATCGTAATTTCTACAACGAGAAGGTTGGCATCGTGGACATGATCAGCACCAAACTTTCCAACTTCATCGTGAACGACGACAAGGGCATAGGTTACCTCATCAAAATCATCAACACGCTGCCTCCGAGATTCTGGAACGTAGCCGAAGGAAAGGGACTCGTGAACGACATCATCAACAAGTTACCTTTCGAGATGCATTTACCTGGCTACCAGTACTGCGGACCGGGTACCAAACTCGAGAAAAGATTGGAGAGAGGAGACAAGGGTGTGAATCCGTTGGACGCCGCATGCAAAGATCACGACATCGCTTACAACACCACTCGCACCGATCTGGATGCACGTCACGAAGCAGACAGAAAATTAGAGCACGCAGCTTTCGAAAGATTCGTTAGCAGAGACTCTTCGCTGGGAGAAAGAGTTGCAGCACTGGGCACCACCATCGCCATGAACACGAAACAAAAATTTGGATGGGGTGTGTAGAAATAAAAAAATGTCTCGAACCGTGAAAAAAATTTCTTTGGTATATAAATAACACTACGTAAAAAAAAAAACTCCAGTTGTGTTTGCCATCTTATAAAAAAATGAGTAAACAATCACTAGACGCCCAAGCATTAAAACAAATGCTAAATTCATCAGTCGAATATGTAAAAATTCAGGAATTGGAAGTGGACAAACCTTACACGATAACTTCCGGTTCAATTGTTTCTACCCAGTATGGTCCCAAGGCGCGTCTGTTGCTCAACGCACAATACAGTCTATTTTTACCAGATCGATACGCTAACATGTTATCCGACGAGAAGCTAGCTATTTTAATCGAGAACAAAACTCGAATCGTGTACAAGGGTACAAAAGAACTTCTTGGTAAGAAAACAAAGCACGTAATAGAATTTGTGTAACGGCTCTGCGCGGAGTATATCCTTGAAAAAAAAAATTACACGGAACAAAAAAAAATCTCTGAACATTTATATATAAATAACATACCGAAAAAAAATTACACGGGAAAAATCTCAGAACATATATATAAATAACATACCGTGAAGATAACATATATAGCATCAACATGAAGCCCAAAGGTGTCGTGTACCAGATACCATACTCCAATCTGAAAAATCTAGGTGCCCTCGATGGGTTACTCACCAAGAAACAACGCGAGAAGAAACGTTCTTGCTTGACGAAAGGACACGGAATGAAATTACTTCTCAGAACACCTCAATTGAGACGCTTGCAGCGTTCGCGGAAACAGCAAAAAATCGGAGGTTTCATATTCAGCATCCCAGCCATCCTGGCAGCATTGGGGGCCGTTGGAAGTTTGGCCGGCGGAAGTGCCGCCATCGCGAAAACCGTCATCGACTCGAAGAAAAACAAGGCCGAATTGGAAGAACAGAAGCGTCACAACCTGGCCATGGAGAAGAAAGGGAAGGGCGTGATGAAAAAGTTTAAAAAAAGAAACAGCAGCACTCACCAACCGAGACATTGAATCTCTGATCGAACCGTTACGAATCAAACACTTCAGAGGCGTTTTCATGTCCGACTCGTTACCTTCAACCGTTAAAAATAGAGAATGCGGCGTAGTCAACTTGGACAATCAAGAAAATCCAGGCACGCATTGGATATGTTACCACAACGCAAATAATAAAGCATTCGTTTTCGATTCTTTCGGAGGCGTTCCACCTACAAATTTACTCCATTATCTGAAAACAAACAAAACTTCTATATACTACAACGACGAACGTATTCAAAATTTCGGAGACGAGAACTGCGGTCATCTTTGTCTCTCCATGCTCGCGTTTCTCTCTAAAATAAATAAGCCTACAATCGAAGATTTCCAGAAAGCATTGTGGAACCTGAAACACGATGGGCGTGTTCCATCTCACGAGCGAATCTTCGATCCTGAAACTCACGCTGCACGACGACATCGTCTATCCTAAATCCGTAGCTCTGCGTGCATTCTACAGCATGTACCTCATACCTAACGTCACGCAGCACAACAACAAAATTAGCGTCGGAAGCGAACACATCGTCGTCACGCCAGGCCAATACAATCTTTCCACTTTGCAAGCTCAGTTACCCAAAGGCACGTACCTTTCTCAAAATTCGGTCACGCACAGAGTGGAAATCGTGTCGGCGACGGAGACCGTGGACCTGGGCACCATGGGAGAACTTTTAGGTTTCGAGAACGACACCAAACTCGAAGCTGGCATCAAGCACACAGCAGCAAACATTCCTAAATTCTTGGCCATCGAGACTCTAAACGTACACTGCAACGTGGCGGAAGGCATGATCACGAAATCTTCGGACGGATTGTTAGGAAGTCACAAGCAGACGGGGATCATCGCCACGTTCAAACCCAGTTCCGAATTCATGGAACCGATCATCTACACACCCTCTTCGCCGATCTATTTTCCAGTATGTCGCAACCGCATAGACGACATAGAGTTGGTGGTGACGAACGAGAAAGGAGACGTGGTGGATTTCGCAGGTGCAACAACCACTGCCATCGTGGAGATCAACATATAATAAATAACACACATAGTGAAAATGGAGCAAATCGAAAGTTACGAATTGCAATCTTTTCCTCCCAACCGTCGCACGTTCGCCAATCTCAACGAAGCGAACAGAGAGATCGAATACGACGTGGACGTAGGCGATGGGTTTGTTCATCCTCACAGAGCGGACCTCTACCTTCAATTCGACGTGGTGAAGAAGGAAAGCGGAGACGCATTTCCGCCCAATGCAAATTTGATACTCGTGGACAACTTCGTGCCTCATCTGTTCTCGCAGGTGGAGGTGAGGAAACACAACACCATCATCGACAGAATCGATTATCCAGGCATCACGTCGACGGCAGTGGGAACATTGAAATTATCCAAAACAGACGCAGCGTACTATCAAGCAGGAGGATTCGAAGCAGGGACGAAAATATCGACGACAAGTCACACAGTGCTCTTTCCCATGCGTCTGCTGCCGGGATTCTTCTCGGACTACAAAGAGATCATGTGGAAGGGAGGATTGCGCGTCACTTTTCGAAGAGCAGCCAACGACAACGACGCACTGATGCGATACACCAACTTGAACGCCGACGGCACGCCGATAGCCAACACATTACCCGAAGCAGCCAAGTGCGTCATCCGGAGCATGGAGTTGAGAATGCCGATCGTGGAATACGAAACAAACTACGCCCTCAAGTACAAAGCGGAGATCTTGAAGAGTCCGCAGGTGCCGATTCACTTTCACGGTTACCAGTGCGTGCAGAAGGTGGCGTCGGGAAGTCACATGGAATTCGACGTGACAACGCAGTTCAACAACATACAGTTCGACATGCCAGATTTCGTCGTGGTGCTCTTTCAGACCGGGCGCGATAAGAATCAGGAAAAAAATTCCAGCAAATTCGACGACTGCAAGATCAAGAACGTTTATCTGAAGAATGGAAGAAACGAAGTGTTCCCGCGCGAGAATTACAACCTCGACATGACCAAAAACGATTACCTAAATCTTTACGAAGCTTACACCTCTTTCAAACGCGTGACCGAGGGAAACGTGGACATGTACTACACGCCCAGCGAATTCATAACCCACAGACCCATGTCCGTCATCAATACCACGAAGAGGAAGCAGGTGGTGGTCAACGATCGCACCAACATCAAGGTCGTCTGCGAGTTCAACAGTCCGTTGCCCGAGGACACCGTATGCAGTGTGATCCTGGTCGCCGAGAAGTCCTTCGTCCACGACGTGAAGAACGAGAGGGTCACAGAGCAGTTTTAACAAGTTTTTAACATTTTTTTTCTTGCACAATAAGGAATTTTTGTACTAGCACAATCAGTTTCAATGGCACAATACGAAAATTTCACTAGTTCAAGATCAGTTACAATATCAATTTCATCAGTTATCAGTTACAATATCTTTTTTCTCATCAGTTTTTGCACTATAGCACGAGACAATCAGAAATTTTTGCACAAAAATTTTGTTGTTGTTGTTTTTACATGAGAAAATTAACAATAAAATTCTTTTTTTTATCGTTTCAGATGCTGTCGAACATCAAAAACACATACACATACAAACACACTAAAAAAATAAGCATGCAACTTTATTTGTAACACACACATACATTCTCCATCTTCATCAAAAAAATATTATAATAAACATAATTATTTTTATCTATCACACAATAAAACTCTATATCCAAAATATTACAACATCAAATAACACTAGAGTCGTTAGTACACGTTGCATGCATTACGGAGGTCCTCTGTAGGGTTTCATGGAAGTTTGGGGGGGGGGGGGAAACACGTGAAACCCTACAGAGGTGCGGTTATCTACAACCGCAGCCGTTAGAACCTTTTACTTTTTTGGTTGGGCACCACGCACCCTGGCGAGGTTATAGGGGCAAGGAATCCTAAAAAAAAAAACAATTATTTATTTGTTTGTTTGCCTCACAATACGAAAAATAATAAGAGGCACCAGCGCGCGCACGTGTGTATAGCACATCGTGTTTCCCCCGAGAGAGGTTTACAAAGGTCACGATAGGTCTCTCCCTCTTTATCTTACAGCAACATTGGCATCTCTATTTTTTTTTTAGTTGTAGGTGGGTTGCCAACACAATCTAGTTAATAATACTACATATTATACACACACACACGCACACACATACTGTGTTGCCATCCATCCATCCCTCTCTCTCTTTTACGGCAGTATATATTTGTTACCGGCTCTCCTTGCCCAGTGTGTGTATGTTACGCCAGTATATAAATTGGCTAAGCCTCAAGCAGGGTAGCCCTTGCCAAGTAAGAAAAAAAAGCTGTAGGTAGGTGTTGGCAACACTGTCGGTTGTTTAACTCTTCCTCTTCTTCTCCTCCTCTCTTTCCTCTCTCTTTTTTTTGTAAAAGGCTATGGCAAAAGTACCAGTAGGTTGGCAAATTGCTTTATGCACTGTAAGGCAAGCCTCAAGCAAAGTTGCCAGCTCCTTGCTTTAGGTTAGGTTAGACCAAAATAAAAACCTTGGTGACTTTTCGAGTAAGATGTTGGCAATACTGCAAGACAAGCCTCAAGCAGTATTGCCAGCTCCTTGCTTTAGGTTAGGTTAGACCAAGATAAAAACCTTGGTGATTTTTTCGAGTAAGATGTTGGCAACGCTGCAAGGCAAGCCTCAAGCAAGGTTGCCAGCTCCTTGCTTTAGGTTAGGTTAGACCCAAAAAAAAGACCTTGGTGATTTTTTCGAGTAAGGTGTTGGCAACACTGCGAGAAAATGGAGCTCATGCCTTACGAGAGCAAACCATTAAGGCGAGCCCCACCGAGCCCCACTTTCGGTTGGTGAACCGGGCTGATACTACTACTGCTGCGGAGGAGTGACCACCCCCCCTGTCCCTGTCCCCGGGCTCGTGTTCCCGGTTAAGTTAGGTTACCAGGGTCCTATCCCTGTCCCTGGACCCCTGTCCCCGGGGTGCTATCCCTGTCCCCGGGCTCGTGTTCCCGGTTAAGTTACGTTAAGTTATCTAATGTCTATGTCTATGTGTAATGTCCATGTCCATGTCTCTGTCTTTGTAGGTTTTTTTTTGTCCTATGGGACACCTCTGTTTGTCAAAAATTCGAGATATTTGCAATTTAACGCTGGACTTAGAAAATTTTCGATTGATGAAAATTTGGTTCCATGACGACCTATGTTCATTTTGGTATGGGTGGACAGAGGACACCGATACTCGACCGACGCACTAAACCAGACTTTTCTACGACTAGTCGTTCAAAAGTTACGAGTGATCAAAGTTTTGGGGGGGTGGGTAAACTTCTTACCCCTCGACCCCAGTACCACCTTGGTATACGTATTCTACACCTCCAAAATCGACAGGGGTTATCTAAAGATACCGGATGGGGGTGTTTTTCGATATATTTTTTCGATAACTCTTACCATTTTCGAGATATTTGCAATTTAAGATTTTTTAACGCTGGACTTAGAAAATTTTCGATTGATGAAAAAAATTGGTTCCATGACGACCTATGTTCATTTTGGTATGGGAGGACAGAGGACACCGAGACTCGACCGACACACTAAACCCGACCTCTCTACGCGTACTCTACGTCACCAAAAAAAATCGACAAGGGGAGTTTTTTCGATAACTCTCACTGTTTCCAAGGTACTTAGGTTTTTGATAGACGACAACGACGGAGTCATCAATGAGTAAACATCTGAACTCGGTGAACAAGTCAACTTTTTTCAGTACGTCAATATTTTTTTTCTTATTTCTTAGTGAATGGGTTAGGTGACTTGCAACGACGAAGGCCTTCTAGCAACACGTACTTAGCTTATGCCGGCGTTATTCGCTAAAATATGTCTTTAACTATTGTCATTTAGGAACCGCCTCAGTCCTGTTGTTAATTTGGAAAAGGTAATTGATCCAAAAATAACAATGGGGGGGCAATTAATGGTTCCAAATGACAATAGTTAGAGATTCTCCAATCTAGTAAAGTGGATTGGTTGAAATCTCCAAGACGTATTTTGTATTTTTTTTTCAAATATGAACACGTTAAAACTGAACTGTCTCGGATTTTGATTTTTGTAATCACCCCGAGAAATTCTATATAAAATAACATACCTGGAAATTATATTCACAGTAGATTGAACTTTGATTTTTGTATTCCCCCGAGAAATTCTATATAAATAACATACCTGAAATTCTATTCACAGTAGATTGAATTTTTGAGTTTTGTAATCACCCCAAGAAATTCTATAAAAATAACATATCTGAAATTCTATTCACAGTAGATTGAATTTTTGAGTTTTGTATTCACACCCAAGAAATTCTATATAAAATAACATACCTGAAAATTGTATCGCTATATATACTAGACTCTTTGATTTCTGTGATTTTGGAGAAAGCAATGGCATCCACCACCAGTTTCAATCGTAAAAATGATAAAACTGAATGTGTTACTTGTGGGAAGCAAATCTCAAGGAACAATTTATCGGTACACAGGGGAAGATGTAGCGAAACAGGTTCGAGAATTAATCGTTCGTTACCTTCTAAGCCTTGTGCTCGATGTAGAAAAATGATTAGCATTACAAATTTAAGTAAACACCTCAAAATTTGCAAACCATCAACCGGACAAGCATCGAAAAGGAAAATCGATAATTCAGAAACGGAAGCTTCCACTTCCAAGCAAATTAAATTATCTAATGAACGCAAACCAATTAGATCTGCATTCAACGACCAACTCCAGGATTTTTCAATTAAGTCAGAACCAGGCCGTGACATTCTTGGTTTCTTGGATGAAACGAAAACATCTGTACTAAATATTTTAAAAGATAAACTTGAAAACAACTCTATAAAAGTATACGTTGTTCTGTTTTTTGAATACGAGAAAGTTGATGGCACAACGAGTATTTTTTATCATCGTACAAAAAACCAGACTCTTTATTTTGCTGACGTCGAAAATTTAGAAAACTTCTATTATAAATTTACCTATGAACTGGTTAAGAAACACGACGATTTCGAGACTAAAGGGTCGGGATGGTCTCTGTGTGGAAGTCCTCACGTGTTAATCGTTTACGTAAACCAATTCTCGCCTCTTCGTGCATCCAGCTACGTTCCTCTTCCAGTGGATATTAAAAATAGAAAAGCCGTGCTGAACATTCAAAATATAGATGATAAATGTTTTATTTGGTGTGTGTTGGCGGAACTTCACCCTATTCATTGGTCAAATCATCCAGAACGGGTTTATCATTACAAGCAGCATGAACCTGAACTGGAAAATGGCATCGAATACCCGGTGACCATTTCTGATATATCAAAATTCGAAACACGAGCACGAGATGCAGAAGGAAAACGCTTAATCATCAACGTGTATTCCTATAAGTTGAATAAACATGTCGTGCATCCCGTCAGGATAAGCGATGTCGACGATGATGATGCTCGTGTGATTAATCTTCTTCTAATTTCAAACGACAGTGTTCACCATTACTGTCTTATTTGTTCACTATCACGCTTGGTCAGAAGCCAAACTACAAAGTATGCAAACAACATTGAAGTTTGCACGAGATGCCTAACCACATTCAAGGATAAAAACAAGTCGATCATCAAAATTACACCGGACGTCAAATTGCTATCGATAAACTTGTTCAACATAAAATATATTGCGGCAACAACAGACCGGTTCGAATGTTGATGCCCGAAAAGAACGAAGTGGAAGAATTCAAAATGGACAAGGCATTGTTGGAACATCCGGGGATCATCGTTGCTGATTTCGAGGCGTTTCTCAAACCACTCTCATATTGCGATCCGGATCCCGAAGTTTCTTCCACCACACCTTACCAGCTTCACGAAAAAAACAGTTTCGGTTACGTTGTCGTGCGACAGGATAAAATAGATGAACCGTACGTATACCGAGGACCCGATGCAATCGAACGCTTCTTCGAAAAGATGATCGAGGAGGTTGGGAAAATTGGATGCATGCTGCAAATATCGAAACCGATGCTTCCGTTATCTGCTATCGAACTTCAAAATTACTATGACACTGTCAAGTGTCCTGTGTGTGATAACCACTTCACAGACGACAATCGTTAAGTGTTTCACCATTCGCATACGGACGGTCGCTTCATAAGCGGAATCTGTAATGCATGCAACCTCAAAATCCAAAAACCAAAATTCGTACCCATATTCTTTCACAATGGTTCTAATTACGACTTTCATCCCTTAATTAGGAAACCCGGATACGACACTCAAAAAATAGATATTCTTGCTCAAAACGAAGAACGATACATCTCTATAAGTAAGCAAGTTATGATTCCTGAGACTAAAAATACCATCGAGATGAGGTTTCTGGATTCATACAGATTTCTCTTTGCCAGCCTGGACGCTCTTGCCAGCAAACCTTTAGACGAACAATTCTAAATTACAGAAGCTAGTTTTCCCAACGTAGACATAGAACTCGTTAGACGTAAAGGGATTTATCCTTACGAATATGTTAGTGATAATTCTAAATTTAAGGACGACGCTCTCCCACTTCCAAGAGAATTTTACAGCAGACTCAGAGAGAAAGGAATTACGGACGAAGAATACCAACACGCGCAACTCATGTGGGAGAAATTAGAATGTAGGACACTCGGAGACTACCACGATGCCTACTTAAAATTAGACGTAACGATACTCGCGGATGTTTTCCAAGCGTTCAGGAAAACGGCAACGAATATTTATAAATTAGATCCAGCGTATTTCTACAGCCTACCGGGATTAGCTTGGTCGGCAATGTTATTCCAGACAAAGGTCAAGCTGGAACTGATATCGGACATGGACATTTTACTTTTCATCGAGAGGGGGATTCGGGGCGGGATGGTACAATGTGTACAGAGATATGCAAAGTCAACAACGTGCACATGAAATAAGATTATGATTCAAATCGAGCATCGAATTACATCTTCCACCCCGACGTTAATAATCTCTACGGACATGCCATGGTACAGAAACTTCCTTACGGGGGATTCGAATGGGAAGATTCCGCATCAATAGATATAGAAAATTTCGATGATAGTGAGAATGGCTTCTTCGGAGAGGTGGATATCGAATTCCCTGACCATTTACACGATCTGTTCAGCGATTTACCACCGGCATCCGAGTTCAAATCTTCGCCTCATTCTAATCAATGCAAGCTTTTATTGACTCTAGAGGGGAAAAAGAGATACGTTGTTCATTACTCGAATCTAATATTCTTGATCGGGAAGGGTGCTAAGGTAGCGAATATTAGAAGAGTCCTTAGGTTTAAACATTCCGAGTGGCTCAAACCGTACATTGAAACAAACACGCAACATAGGACAGTTGCCACTTCCGATTTAGGCAAAGATTTTTTGAAATTGATGAATAACGCGGTGTATGGCAAGACGATGGAAAACGTGCGGAATCATGTAGACGTGAAATTGGTTTCAGATAAAAATAAAGACATGAAGTGGGTGGCCGATCCTAGATTCAAGTCGAGAAAAATTTACAATGAGAATTTGGCACTTTTCAATCTAGATATAAAATTGATGAAATTTAGAAAACCAATTTACGTTGGCGCAACGGTTCTCGACTTGTCGAAACTTTATATGTTCGAATTTCATTATGACGTGATGAAACCCTTCTTCAATGATAAGATGTCACTTTTTTACACGGACACCGACAGCTTCATTTACAGCATACAAACACCTAACCTCTATGAAGACATAAAAAATCCTTCCATGCTTGAGTATTTCGATACTTCTGCATATCCTCAACCCAACAGATTTGGGATTTCTTCCCTCAACAAAAAAGTCCTAGGTAAACTGAAAGATGGATGTAACGGTGATATTATTTTCGAGTTCGCTGGTTTGCGTTCGAAAATGTATGCCATGAGAACAGAAAGTAGCGTCACGAAGAAAGCAAAAGGTGTGTGCAAGAATACGGTGGAGAATTGCCTTTACTCATAATCGACGATACTAAGTATAGAACAAAGAATCCAAAGTGTAGACCATGTGATTCCAACAAACAAAGTTAGGAAAGTAGAATTAGATCCGCATGACGATAAAAGATGTATTTTGTCTTGTGGAATCCACACGTTGCCTTGGGGGCACTATCGTTTAGAAATTAGTAAAAATTGTAGGCAATGCAAATGGAAAAAAAACTTAAATAACTATAACTAAAATGAAAAAAACCTGAACTGTCTCAAATTATCACATACACAATAAATATCTAGCAAGGACAATGAATCTCTTTAGTTTCCGAAAGCAAACAATGGAGACTGTAAACCGCACGACAGATCATGAATTTCTACCTTCCATGTTATCTAAACTCAACGGCCTGTTGATCATTCACCTCATCAGCATTTGGACAAAATTGGACGAGGACGTGGGTAAAACCTTTTACGTCTTCAACAACAATTTACATTTTTACGAAATTCCGATCGGTGGGAAACTTCAAATCATCGTGAAAATCGAAGAACGAAGGCGAAATCAAAATTTCTACCGGCAAGAACATTTTTCGAATGAAGCACGACAAGGTGTTTTCTGACATGGCGTACGATGTTTCTGCAGGAGATTATCTTTTCGTGGAACTCCTCGGAGATTACGACAAACTCATTCCTCTCTTCGTAGAATTACGAATCACCTATCCTATTATAAATAACCGTTAACAAAAAATGCCTAACGACATTTTCGGCCACACCAAGCGTGTAGACCACGAAGAAGAGATTCTCATGCTGGACGTTCGAGTTAAAAAGTTGAGGAGCGATTTGAGTGCTTTGCAGGAGACCTTAAACAATAGTTTACAATATGAAATCGCTACGCTCCAAACGCAATGTCTCGACCCTATTCTGAAAATTGATTCCGAACTGAAAACGCTAATAAAAAATTATGTTGATGTACCTTCTTACTACAACGTTCAAAATATACAGTTGAGCGTGGATTCGCTTCAAAATGATTTGGCCAAATTACAGCAATTTCAATCGAAAGATTTTGAAAAATTGAAACTCGAAATCGAAGAACGAACTTCCGCAATAGAAAATAATTTCTCTTAACTTCAAACCGTTGTGAATGATATCGATGTAGAACGCTTGCATGTCGTCGTTTCTAAATTACAAGAAGAATTCACCAGCACGTTGGAAGAAATTAAATTCAAGTTACAGGCTTTGGAAGATACAATGACAAACCTACCTTCCTCAGACGAACTGCAGGTCATCAGTAAAAGCGTTGCGAACATAAAAATTCAATTGGAGGCTTATCAAGATTTCGAACACATTCAAACCACCATCGCTACGCTTCAGGCGTCTTTGGAGTTGATCAACGAAGAAATTAAAAATATTCACGCTCAAGCAAGCACGTTGACGAGTATTCAAGACACGTTAAGCACAGTTCAGCAGAAAATTATATATTTATAAAATTTGAACGTGGAATCGAATCTTGCTCATTTTCATCACGTACTGGACAACATACAGGGTGACTTGGAATCGTTAAAGACGAGTGTGCCTTAGAAGGAAGATTTGGAAAAATTGAAAACGGCAGTGACGGCATTATCCGAATCGAGTGACATGAAAAGTTCATTGAGCGATCTCGAAAATACGGTGCCCAATCTCCCCACCTCCAAAGAATTACAAGCTTTGAAATGGAACATATCGCGAATGCTGAAACTCCTAGAAACGGAAACGGCAAACGTGGAACAGATTCGAGATGAAATTACTGCGCTGGTGTCGACGTTGCCCACTTCACAGAGCGTCACGGATCTTCATTCGCAGTTTAACGAAATGCGAAGCATCGTGAACGAAATTGCCGAGAAAAGTTCGAAATTGAATCAAGTTGAGAACTTTCAGAACATTGTCGTCAACATCAGAGATCAAGTTGGAGTGTTGGAATCCACGCAACAATCGACGCTGGTCTCATTCGGTGCCAAGTTACAAGAACTAAACGAAAAGTACAAGCAGTCGAACGTGGAAGTGAAAATCAAACCGTCATTTTCTGCCATAACGGATCACGTTGCAGAACAACTCGTACCTTTAGAAAACACACTGGGTCAGCTTCACAGTAATTTGCTCAGCGTCGATACTAAATTCGCCAAATTGCATTCTCTGGATGCCATCGAAATCAACAGCGTACCGAATCACCAGAGAATCTCCACGTTCGTCGAAGGTAACAAACTGTACATGTTACATCCTTATCATCCGTATTACAAGTTTTTCCTCGATGGCACGATTCAGATAAACGAATTTTCGTAGTGGTCTCACGGCAAAAAGTTAGCGTTCCCACCATTACGTTGATATCGAATCGTGGTGTCCAGAAAGGAGGAAACATTCCTCTGGCACGTTGGAACGAAACGCACAACATATATGAAATACACGAAGACGATGATCTTACTGTTTTCGACGTGAGTGCCGGTGATAAGCTGATCATTCAAAACACAAGTGAGGTGCCACCCTCTTTGAATCCCATCACACTCGTGCTTCTCTTCAAACGTAATCTCTAAAAAAAAAATGTCTAGGCAAGCCATCGTCGAGGAATTGCATAAACCTGCACGACGCAAATACGAACGTTTAGCGGTGGTAACAAAGGGCATCGATGACCTCTGGCAAAGTGACCTCGCCGAGATGAACAGCGGCAATTTGAAAAATGTACATAAATTGAACAAAGGCAACAAGTACCTCCTCACCGTCATATACACATTTTCGAAATTCGAATTGGCTCTACCTTTGAAAGCCAAAACGGGAACATGCTTCACGGAAGCATTCAAGACTATTTTGCGTTAAAGCGACAGACGACCACGGTTTTTGCAAACAGACAACGGTAAAGAATTTTACAACGCCGTATTCCAAAAGTTTATTCAAAAACATGACATTCGACATTATTCGACTTTCAGTCACATCAAAGCCAGCATCGTGGAAAGATTTAATCGAACCTTGAAAACACACATGTGGAAACGATTTACGCTTCGGTTAAATTACAAATGGGTCGACATCCTGCCGGAACTCGTCGACACCTATAATGATACGGTACACAGAACGATAGGCATGAAGCCAGCTGACGTTACGAAATCTGACGAGCAGCGTTTAATTTCTACAGTTTACTGTCCAAAGTGCACTCCGACTACCAAGAAATCAAAATTCAAAATTGGAGACCTG
The DNA here is from genome assembly GCF_977018435.1 of Lepisma saccharinum. Lineage (NCBI taxonomy): Eukaryota > Metazoa > Arthropoda > Insecta > Zygentoma > Lepismatidae > Lepisma > Lepisma saccharinum. The sequence continues at coordinate 100,415,972 of NC_139233.1, forward strand.
GTGAGAATCAGCAAATTCAAACGCACCTTCGAGAAGGGATTCACAAAAAATTGGAGCACGGAACTTTTTACGGTGGTTCGAGTTTTACCCGGAAACCGACACACGTATATAATAAAGGATAGTAGCGGCGAGATTTTGAAAGGAAGATTTTACGAAGAGGAACTCTCTAAAACAAAACACCCCGACAGGTACCTCATCGAGAAAGTATTGCGTAGGAAAGGTGACAAACTGTTTGTCAAATGGCTGGGACTTCCGGAAAAGAGTTGGATCGACGCGAACGAAGTGATCTTGTGAGTACGTGGAACGTGGTGAAGCGTCTACCGGATTCGGAAAGTCAAACGAAAAAAAAGAACGGCGAGTTGCTTCCCGACAGCATCCGCTGTCTAATCGTAGGTCCTTCAGGGTGTGGGAAAACGACACTGCTCGTGGACAATTTTCTCCTAGCACCGAATTGGTTAGATTGGAAGAACAGGCACCTGTACGTGTTCTCGAAAAGTTTGGAGCAATCAAAATACCAGCAACTAATGAAACTGTACGATGGTCTGGACATTGCGACGTTCGCTTCGGAAATAAAACCACTCGACGATTGTCGTGAAAATTCAGTCGATGTGTTCGACGATGTCATCCTGGAAAATCAAAATGAAATTCGCAACTTTTTCACGCAAGGTCGTCACAAAGGAATGGATTGCTTTTACCTAGCTCAAACGTTTTCCAAAATTCCAAAACAGTTACTACGCGACAACGCTAATTTCATATGTTTGTTTCGTCAAGATCACCCCAACCTCAAGCACGCGTACGATGACTACGTAGGCGGAGACATGAACTACAATCAATTTTCGGAACGCTGCTCTTCTTGCTGGAACAGTGACGATTTCGGATTCGCGGCGATCGACATGACGAGAAAACCCAACGACGGAAAATACAGAAACAAAATTAACGACTTTCTAAACGTTGCAGCGTTGTGAGAAACGACGTGTATAAATAACATTATGACGAAACGAAAAATCGAAGACGAAAATCTTAAGCTTCGCGATTACCTCGCGAAACGCTTCAAAGGTTGGAAATCCGAGAATCGCGGATTCTGCGAAGAGAAGAAACGTCAAGATCAACCTGTGATCGATGCCATCAGCGATCTAGGTAAAGAAATTAAAGGTGTCACGGAACAAAATAAAAATTTGATAAACGAACTCGTACCACTTGCAGCTAAAAGTTACATTGTGCCCACGCACATTTCAAGCATTCCTTCGACGCCGTTCGAACTGAAGGACGTACCACGACGTCGAGCCATAAGCAGTACGTCTTCGGATAAAATCGAGTTGAAACCGTTGGCACGAGACTACCTGAGCACGGGGAAGTTCGACAAGGATGAAGTGTTTGGATTGTATCCGAGCATGGAAAACAACGAAGGCGTCGTGTGGAAGATTGGGAAATCGAAAGTCACCTTCGAAGGCAACGACATTAAAGTTAATTTATTCGATAAAAATAGTTGGACCAGGTATCCAGGTACTGTGGGACTGTGGGAACTCGTTGCCAAAAAATATCCGAAAGATTACACCGACGAAGATTATCAGAGTTACACGGAAATTCGAATCATGACGAATGCCATGTACCAGAACAACGATGCCTCGCAGAATAGGGTGAAATCGATATGGAACGAGGTGAAAAGTGGAAGCGGCGTCAAACGCTACAACACGTTACCAAAAGAATTCGTTTGGGTGAACGACATGAGAAAACTCATCGACAGATTGTTAGTGATAGCTGGTGAAGAGAACGCAGGCAATCGTAATTTTTACAATGAGAAGTTTGGCATCGTGGACATGATCAGCACCAAACTTTCCAACTTCATCGTGAACGACGACAAGGGCATAGGTTACTTGATCAAAATTATCAACACGCTGCCTCCGAGATTCTGGAACGTGGCCGAAGGAAAGGAACTCGTGAACGACATCATCAACAAGTTACCTTTCGAGGTGCATTTACCTGGCTACCAGTACTGCCGTCCCGGTACCAAACTCGAGAAAAGATTGGAGAGAGGAGACAAGGGTGTGAATCCGTTGGACGCTGCATGCAAAGATCACGATATTGCTTACAACAATCACACGAATTTGGATGCACGTCACGAAGCAGACAAGAAATTGGAGCATGCCGCTTTCGGGAGGGTCATGAGCAGAGACGCATCGTTGGGTGAAAAAGTTGCAGCATTGGGCACCACCATTGCCATGAACACGAAACAAAAATTTGGGTTGGGTATATAAATAAATAACATACAGTAAAAAAAATAATAACAACATGTCTTGTATAACCGACTTACCACCCAAACTGCTATGCATCATATTGAAACACGCTTTAAACGGAGATTGTGTGGATGTAGGGAAACTTTTAAACATAACAAGAACAACACCGAAATTTCGTCTCCCTTGTGAAATGGTTTTCAAGGACCATTTTCGGGAGATCAGTGGAATGAGGTGCGGTGATCTCGACACTCTTCTTTCAGTTGCAGGGGAAAAATTAAACGACAGGATGAACGAACTTCACGAGGCGAGGCAGGGGAGAAGACGATACACGGATGATTGGCGCAAGTCTAAACAGGAGACCGAAGATATCATCACGCACATCATCGCGTTTTCCAAAGCACGAACTTTCTTCCTCTAACACTCTGTGAAAAAAATAATAATATACATGTCAAAAAAATGTACGTCAAAAAAATATGACAAAAAAAATATACGTAAAAAGATGTACATGTCAAAAGTTGCCATGGAAAAATTTTCGACAGAAAAAGTTACCTTATCGTAAAAAAATTTATAGAAAAAAAATGTCTCGACACAAAAAAGAAGTTGACGTGGAAAAAAATTTCATCTTTAGAAAAAAAAAAGTTGCCTTATCGTAAAAAATGTTTATCGTCAAAAATATTTTGTCGTCAAAAAAAAGTTGACGTGGAAAAATTTTCGTCAGAAAAAAAGTTGCCTTATCGTAAAAAAATTTATCGTCAAAAAAATGTTGTCTCGACACAAAAAAAAGTTGACGGAAAAATTTTCGTCAGAAAAAAAAAGTTGCCTTATCGTAAAAAATTTTTATCTTCAAAAAAATTTTGTCTGGTCAAAAAAAAGTTGACGTTGAAAAATTTTCGTCAGACAAAAAGTTGCCTTATCGTAAAAAAAACTTATCGTCAAAAAAATTGTCTCGTCAAAAAAAAGTTGTCAAAAAATGTGCAACAAAAAGGTACGTGTCAAAAAAAATGTACCTGTCAAAAAAAACGTGAGGAAAAAATGTAGGTGTAAAAAATATACATGTCAAAAAATGTACGTGTCAAAAAATACGTACGTGTCAAAAAAATGTACGAGACAAAAAAATGTACGTGTCAAAAAAAACAAAAAAAGCGTACGTGTCAAAAAAATATGTGTCAAGAAATATACGTGTCAAAAAATGTACGTGCCAAAAAAAATGTACAAGTCAAAAAAACTTGATATATAAGTAACACACATCGTGAAGAAAGAAATCTACGAGATCAAAAAAAATCTTCGGTATGTAAATAACACATTGTGAAAAATTAAAATTTTAACACACCCTGAATTTCTTCGATATGACTGAAAAAATGAGTGACCTCCAAGCATTAAAACAAATGCTAAATTTGTCAGTCGAGTATATAAAAATTCAGGAATTGGAAGTCGACAAACCTTACACGATAACTTCCGGTTCAATCGTTTCTATCCAGTATGGCCCAAAGTACGTCTGTTGCTCAACGGACAATACAGTCTATTTTTACCAGATCGATACGCTAACATGTTATCCGACGAGAAGCTATCTATTTTAATCGAGAACAAAACTCGAATTGTGTACAAGGGGACAAAGGAACTTCTTGGTAAGAAAACAAAGCACGTAATAGAATTTATGTTACGGCTGCGGAGTATATAAAATAACATACCTTGAAAAAAAATTACACGAGAGGGAAAAATCTCACAACATATATATATATCTATATATATATATATATATATATATATATATATATATATATATAACATACAGTGAAAATAACATATAGAGCATCAACATGAAGCCCAAGGGTGTCGTGTAGCAGATACCATATTCGAATCTGAAAACGCTGGGTGCCTTCGATGGGTTACTCACCAAGAAACAACGCGAGAAGAAACGTTCTTGCTGGTCCAAAGGACACGGAATGAAATTGCTGCTCAGCACTCCACAATTGAGACGGTTGCAGCGTTCGCGGAAACAGCAAAAGAAAGGGGGATCATATACAGCATCCCGGCCATCCAGCCAGCATCGGGGGCCGTTGGATGTTTGGCTGGGGGTAGCGCCGCCATCGCGAAAACCGTCATCGACTCGAAGAAGAACAAGGCGTAATTGGAGGAACAGAAACGTCACAACCTGGCCATGGAGAAGAAAGGGAAAAGGGTCATGAGCAAGTATAAAAAAAGAAGAAGTACTCACCAACCGAGACATTGAATCTCTGATCAAACCATTACAAACCAAACATTTCAGAGGCGTTTTCATGTCCGATTCGTTACCTTCAACCGTTAAAAGTAGAGAATGTGGCGTAGTCAACTTGGACAGTCAAGAAAATCCAGGCACGCATTGGATATGTTACCACAACAATGCAAATAACAAAGCATTCGTTTTCGATTCTTTCGGAGGTGTTCCACCTACAAATTTAGTCCATTATCTGAAAACGAAAAACCTATACTACAACGACGAACGCATTCAAAATTTCGGAGACGTGAACTGCGGTCATCTCTGTCTCTCCATGCTCACGTTTCTCTCTAAAATAAATAAGCCATCGGTGGAAGATTTCCAGAAAGCATTGTGGAACCTAAATCATCATGGGCGTGTTCCATTTCACGAGTGAATCTTCGATCTTGAAACTCACGCTGCACGACGACATCGTCTATCCTAAATCCATAGCTTTACGTGCATTCTACAGCATGTACCTCATACCTAACGTCACGAGTAGTACAGGGGGCCGGGTTCGCAAACCGAAAATGAGGCTCGGTGAGGCTCGCCTTAATGGATTTCTCTCGTAAGGCATGAGCCTCATTTTCTCGCAGTGTTGCCAGCTCACCCCAAGAATATTTCACCATGTGATATTTTACAGGCGAAGCTAACCTACAAATGGGAGTTGGCAACACTGGCAACACCAATTGCGGTTTAGTGTTGCCAACTCACCTCAAGAATATTTCACCATGTGATATTTTACAGGCGAAGCTAACCTACAGAGTAGTACAGTGGCACGGGTTCTGCGCCCGAAAATGGGGCTCGGTGGGGCTCGCAGTGTTGCCAACTCCTCACTCGAAAAAATCACCAAGGTTGTTTTTGGGTATAACCTAACCTCAAGCAAGGAGCTGGCAACGCTTGAGGCTTTCTCGCAGTGTTGCCAACTCACCCCAAGAATATTTCACTATGTGATATTTGACAGGCGAAGCTAACCTACGAATGGGAGTTGGCAACACTGACTAGTGGAGGTAGCCGGGTTCACCAGCATCAATTGGCGATCAGTGTTGCCAACTCACCCCAAGAATATTTCACCATGTGATATTTTACAAGCGAAGCTAACCTACGAATGGGAGTTGGCAACACTGATTAGTGGAGGTGCACGGGTTCTGCAACATCAATTGGCGTTCAGTGTTGCCAACTCGCCTCAAGAATATTTCACCATGTGATATTTTACAGGCGAAGCTAACCTATGAATAAGAGTTGGCAACACTGATTAGTGTAATCAGCTCAGTTGAGCGCCATCAATTGGCGATCAGTGTTGCCAACTCACCCCAAGAATATTTCACCATGTGATATTTTACAAGCAAAGATAACCTACGAATGGGAGTTGGCAATACTGACTAGTGGAGGTGCACGGGTTGAGTGCCATCAATTGCGGTTCAGTGTTGCCAACTCACCCCAAGAATATTTCACCACATGTTATTTTACAGGCGAAGCTAACCTACAAATAGGAATTAACAACACTGACTAGTGGAGGTGCACGGGTTAAGTGCCATCAATTGATGTTGCCAGTGTTACCAACTCACCTCAAGAATATTTCACCATGTGATATTTTACAGGCGAAGCTAACCTACAAATAGAAGTTGACAACACTGGTAACATCAATTGCGGTTCAATGTTGCCAACTCACCTGAAGAATATTTCACCATGTGATATTTTACAGGCGAAGCTAACCTACAAATAGAAGTTGACAACACTGGTAACATCAATTGCGGTTCAATGTTGCCAACTTACCTGAAGAATATTTCATCATGTGATATTTTACAGGCGAAGCTAACCTACAAATGGGAGTTGGCAACACTGACTAATAGAAGTGGCCAGGGTTGCGTCCGAATCAGCAGCAGATGTCACCTAGAGCGCTGTTCCATCCGGGACTCGGCCAATCTCTGTTGTCCGAATTTGCGGTAGACGTGGAGTCGGAGGGAAGAGCAGAGAGGCGCGACAGATGCACGCTTGAACTCGCTGTGACGCTGCGCTTGGCAGCCATATTCTAACTTTCACTTTGTACAGACAATATTTACCGATTAGAGGATGTAAAACTCAGTTATATTTTAATATTTTATCGATAATACTGAATGCAGAAAACATAAATAATGAAATAGCGTGTTATATTTTTAATGTGAGTAGTTAGGTGGAAATCATTGTCATCTTTGTTTGCGCCCCAGAGCGCGGTGGGTGAAGTTCGGGCTGACACCTGGCGGGAAAAGTGACAGCCGTACTACAAGGGGACATGCAGATTCGGACGACTTGGACGCGACTTCGAGTGCACGCGAGAGCAACGGGGGGGGGGGGGGAGAACGGGATGGAGCGCTTGCCAATCCGGACACGGCTTTTGTAAACCTCTCTCGGGAACGATGTGCCACACACGCGCGTGCGCGCGCTGGCGCCCAGCACCAAAACATCAAAAATTTATTTTACTCATTTGGCGATCACCAAAACCTCAAAAATAAAAAAAATAAAAACTTATTTTCTCTCCACGTTCCGCGCATTTATTCGTTGTGCTGACACAGCGTGATGAGTAAATAATGCACTCTCTCACATTCTTGAAGTACGAATGCATCTTATCGTAATTTTCCAAGTCCCGGGGACACCAATGTTTGTATATCGTGATTTTTGTAAACCTCTCTCGGGAACGATGTGCCATATACACACGTGCACGCGCTGGCGCCTCTTATTATTTGTGCAAGAAAAAGATGTTAAACCTGTTAAAACTGCTCTGTGACCCTCTCGTTCTTCACGTCGTACGCGAAAGACTTCTCTGCAATCAGGATGACGCTGCACACGGTATCATCGGGCAGCGCGTCGTGGAACTCGCAGACGATTTTGATGTTGGTGCGATCGTTGACCACCACCTGCTTCCTCTTCGTCGTGTTGATGACGAACATCGGCCTGCGGATTTTGAATTCGCTGGGCGTGTAGTACACGTCCACGTTTCCCTCGGTCACGCGCTTGTAAGCCGTGTAAGCTTCGTAAAGTTTGAGGTAATCGTCTTTGGTCATGTCGAGGTTGTAATTCTCGCGCGGGAACACTTCGTTCCTACCGTTCTTCAGGTAAACATTTTTGATCTTGCAGTCGTCGAACTTGCTGGAATTTTTTTCCTGGTTGTTATCGCGACCGGTTTGAAAGAGCACCACGACGAAATCTGGCATGTCGAACTGTATGTTGTTGAACTGCGTCGTCACGTCGAATTCCATGTGACTTCCCGACGCCACCTTCTGCACGCACTGGTAACCGTGAAAGCGAATCGGCACCTGCGGACTCTTCAAGATCTCCGCTTTGTACTTGAGGGCGTAGTTTGTTTCGTATTCTACGATCGGCATTCTCAATTCCATGCTCCGGATGACGCACTTGGCCGCTTCGGGTAATGTGTTGGCTATCGGCGTGCCGTCGGCGTTCAAGTTGGTGTATCGCATCAGTGCGTCGTTGTCGTTGGCCGCTCTTCGAAACGTGACGCGCAATCCTCCCTTCCACATGATCTCTTTGTAGTCCGAGAAGAATCCCGGCAGCAGACGCATGGGAAAGAGCACCGTGTGACTTCTAGTCGATATTTTGGCCCCCGCTTCGAATCCTCCCGCCTGGTAGTATGCTGCGTCAGTTTTGGATAATTTCAATGTTCCCACTGCCGTCGACGTGATGCCTGGATAATCGATTCTGTCGATGACGGTGTTGTGTTTCCTCACCTCCACCTGCGAGAACAGATGAGGCACGAAGTTGTCCACGAGTATCAAATTTGCATTGGGCGGAAACGCGTCTCCGCTTTCCTTCTTCACCACGTCGAATTGAAGGTAGAGGTCCGCTCTGTGAGGATGAACGAACCCGTCGCCTACGTCCACGTCGTATTCGATCTCCCTGTTCGCTTCGTTGAGATTGGCGAACGTGCGACGGTTGGGAGGAAAAGATTGCAATTCGTAACTTTCGATTTGCTCCATTTTCACTATGTGTGTTATTTATTATATGTTGATCTCCACGATGGCAGTGGTTGTTGCACCTGCGAAATCCACCACATCTCCTTTCTCGTTTGTCACCACCAACTCTATGTCGTCTATGCGGTTGCGACATACTGGAAAATAGATCGGCGAAGAGGGTGTGTAGATGATCGGTTCCATGAATTCGGAACTGGGTTTGAATGTGGCGATGATTCCCGTCTGCTTGTGACTTCCCAGCAACCCCCCGTCCGAAGATTTAGTGATCATGCCTTCCGCTACGTTACAGTGAACGTTCAGAGTCTCTATGGCTAGAAATTTAGGAATATTGAGTGCCGTGTGCTTGATGCCAGCTTCGAGTTTTGTGTTGTTCTCGAAACCTAAAAGTTCTCCCATGGTGCCCAGGTCCACGGTCTCCGTCGCCGATACGATTTCCACTCTGTGCGTGACCGAATTTTGAGAAAGGTACGTGCCTTTGGGTAACTGAGCTTGCAAAGTGGAAAGATTGTATTGGCCTGGCGTGACGACGATGTGTTCGCTTCCGACGCTAATTTTGTTGTTGTGATGCGTGACGTTAGGTATGAGGTACATGCTGTAGAATGCACGCAAAGCTACGGATTTAGGATAGACGATGTCGTCGTGCAGCGTGAGTTTCAAGATCGAAGATTCGCTCGTGAGATGGAACACGCCCATCGTGTTTAAGATTCCACAATGCTTTCTGAAAATGTTCCACCGACGGGTTATTTATTTTAGACATGTATGCGAGAACAGAAAGGCAAAGGTGGCCGCAGTTAACATCGGTGAAACCCTGGATGCGTTTGTCATTGTAGTAGAGGTTGGCAACACTGAGATACTTCACCAACCTGGCAGGTGGTGTGCCACCGAACGAATCGAAAACAAATGCATTGTTATCGTTAATTTTGAGGTAGTATATCCAATGTGTACCAGGATTTTTGTAACTGTCAAGGTTGACCACGCCATACTCCTTTTTCTTCACAGCAGAGGGTAGAGAATCGGACATGAAAACACCCCTGAAGTTTCTTATTCCCAACAGTTCGATCAGAGATTCAATATCGAAGTTGGACAGGGCTTTTTCTTTTTTTTATATTTCTTCAAAGCATCGAGGTTGCTTTTTTGCTTTTTGGTCATACCTTTCCCCTTCTTTTCCATAGCCAGATTATGACGTTTTTGTTATTCCAATTCTGCCTTGTTCTTCTTCGAGTCGATGACGGTTTTCGCGATGGCGGCGCTACCGCCGGCCAAACTTCCAACAGCCCCCAATGCTGCCAGGATGGCCGGGATGCTGAATATGAAACCTCCGATCTTTTGCTGTTTCCGCGAACGCTGCAAACGTCTCAATTGAGGTGTGCTGAGAAGTAATTTCATTCCGTGTCCTTTCGTCAAGCAAGAACGTTTCTTCTCGCGTTGTTTCTTGGTGAGTAACCCATCGAGGGCACCTAGATTTTTCAGATTGGAGTATGGTATCTGGTACACGACACCCTTAGGCTTCATGTTGATGCTCTATATGTTATTTTCACGATATGTTATTTATATATATGTTTTGAGATTTTTTTGTTTTGTGTAATTTTTTTAGGTATGTTATTTATATATAAATGTTCTAAGATTTTTTTTTGTTCAGTGTAATTTTTTTTCAAGGATATACTCCGCGCAGAGCTGTTACACAAATTCTATTACGTGCTTTGTTTTCTTACCAAGAAGTTATTTTGTACCCTTGTACACGATTCGAGTTTTGTTCTCGATTAAAATAGCTAGCTTCTCGTCGGATAACATGTCAGCGTATCGATCTGGTAAAAATAGACTGTATTGTGCGTTGAGCAACAGACGCGCCTTGGGACCATACTGGGTAGAAACAATTGAACCGGAAGTTATCGTGTAAGGTTTGTCCACTTCCAATTCCTGAATTTTTACATATTCGACTGATGAATTTAGCATTTGTTTTAATGCTTGGGCGTCTAGTGATTGTTTACTCATTTTTTTTATGGCAAATACAACTGGAGTTTTTTTACGTAGTGTTATTTATATACCGAAGAAATTTTTTTTCACGGGTTGAGAAACTTTTTTATTTCTACACACCCCATCCAAATTTTTGTTTCGTGTTCATGGCGATGGTGGTACCCAGTGCTGCAACTCTTTCTCCCAGCGAAGCGTCTCTGCTAACGAATCTTTCGAAAGCTGCGTGCTCTAATTTTCTGTCTGCTTCGTGACGTGCATCCAGATCGGTGCGAGTGGTGTTGTAGGCGATGTCGTGATCTTTGCATGCGGCATCCAACGGATTCACACCCTTGTCTCCTCTCTCCAATCTTTTCTCGAGTTTGGTACCCGGTCCACAGTACTGGTAGCCGGGTAAATGCATCTCGAAAGGTAACTTGTTGATGATGTCGTTCACGAGTCCCTTTCCTTCGGCCACGTTCCAGAATCTCGGAGGCAGCGTGTTGATAATTTTGATGAGGTGACCTATGCCCTTGTCGTCGTTCACGATGAAGTTGGAAAGTTTGGCGCTGATCATGTCCACAATTCCTACCTTCTCGTTGTAGAAATTACGATTACCTGCATTCTCCTCTCCTGCAATAACCAACAACCTGTCTATGAGCTTGCGCACGTCGTCCACCCACACAAACTCTTTGGGTAGGGTGTTGTAGAGTTTGACGCCGCTGCCTGTTTTCACCTGGTTCCAAATCGGTTTGATGAGATTTCTGTACTTCTCGACGCTGCTCGATTTCACCCTATTCTGCGAGGCGTCGTTGTTCTGGTACAAGGCATCCGTCATGATCAAAATTTCCTTGTAACTCTGGTAATCTTCGTCGGTGTAATCTTTCGGCTGCTTTTTGGCAACGAGTTCCCACAGTCCCACCGTACCCGGATACCTGTTCCAACTATCCTTCTCGCCTAAATTAACTTTAATGTCGTTGCCTTCGAAGGTCACCTTCGATTTTCCAATCTTCCAAACCACACCGCCGCCTTCGTTGCTCTCCATGCTCGGATACAATCCGAACACTTCATCCTTGTCGAATTTCCCCGTGCTCAGGTAGTCTCGTGCCAAAGGTCCCAACTCGATTTTATCCAAAGACGACGGCGTGCTACCTATGGCTCGACGTCGTGCCGGTACGTCCCTTAGTTCGAACGGCGTCGAAGGAATGCTCGAAATAGGCGTGGGTACGGTGTAACTTTTAGCTGCAAGTGGTACGAGTTCGTTGATCAAATTTTTATTTTGTTCCGTGACGCCTTTAATTTCTTTACCTAGATCGCTGATGGCGTCGATCACAGGTTGATCTTGACGTTTCTTCTCTTCGTAGAATCCGCGATTCTCGGATTTCCAACCTTTGAAACGTTTCGCGAGGTAATCGCGAAGCTTGAGATTTTCGTCTTCGATTTTTTCGTTTCGTCATAGTGTTATTTATACACGTCGTTTCTCACAACGTTGCAACGTTTAGAAAGTCGTTGATTTTGTTTCTGTATTTTCCGTCGTTGGGTTTTCTCGTCATGTCGATTGTCGCGAATCCGAAATCGTCACTGTTCCAACAGTGGGAGCAGCAGCGTTCCGAAAATTGATTGTAGTTCATGTCTCCGCCTACGTAGTCATCGTACGCGTGCTTGAGGTTGGTGTGATCTTGACGAAACAAACATATGAAATTAGCGTTGTCGCGTACTAACTGTTTTGGAATTTTGGAAAACGTTTGAGCTAGGAAGAAGCAATCTATTCCTTTGTGACGACCTTGCGTGAAAAAATTGCGAATTTCATTTTGATTTTCCAGGATGACATCGTCGAACACAACGACTGAATTTTCACGACAATCGTCGAGTGGCTTTATTTCCGAAGCGAACGTTGCAATGTCCAGACCATCGTACAGTTTCATCAGTTGCAGGTATTTCGCTTGCTCCAAACTTTTCGAAAATACGTAGAGGTGCCTGTTCTTCCAATCTAACCAATTCGGTGCGAGGAGAAAATTGTCCACGAGCAGTGTTGTTTTCCCACACCCCGAAGGACCTACGATCAGACAGCGGATGCTGTCGGGAAGCAACTCACCGTTCTTTTTCTTCTTTCGATTTTCCGAATCAGGTAGACGTTTCACCACATTCCACGCACTCATAGAATCACTTCGTTTGAATCGATCCAACTCGTGTCCGGAAGTCCCAGCCATTTCACCAAAAGTTTGTCGCCTCTCTTACGCAAAACTTTTTCGATAAGGTACGTGTCGGGGTATTTTGTTTTAGAGAGTTCCTCCTCGTAGAAGCGCCCCAATAAAATTTCACCACCACTGTCCTTTATTATATACGTGTGTCGGTTTCCGGGTAAAACTCGAACCACCGTAAAAAGTTCTGTGCTCCAATTTTTTGTGAACCCCTTCTCGAAGGTGCGTTTGAATTTGCTGATCCTCACCTGGTCTCCAATTTTGAATTTTGATTTCTTGGTAGTTGTGGGAGTGTACTTTGGACAGTAAACTGTAGAAATTAAACGCTGCTCGTCAGATTTCGTAACGTCAGCTGGCTTCATGCCTATCGTTCTGTGTACCGTATCATTATAGGTGTCGACGAGTTCCGGCAGTATGTCGACCCATTTGTAATTTCCTCGAAGCGTGAATCGTTTCCACATGTGTGTTTTCAAGGTTCGATTAAATCTTTCCACGATGCTGGCTTTGATGTGACTGAAGGTTGAATAATGTCGAATGTCGTGTTTCCGAATAAACTTTTGGAATACGGCATTGTAAAATTCTTTACCGTTGTCTGTTTGCAAAAACCGTGGTCGTCTGCCGCTTTTGCGAAAAATTGTCTTGAATGCTTCCATGACGCACGTCCCCGTTTTGGCTTTCAAAGGTAGAGCCCATGAGAATTTCGAAAACGTGTCTATGACGGTGAGGAGGTATTTGTTGCCCTTGTTCAATTTATGCACATTTTTTAGATTGCCGCTACTCATCTCCACGAGGTCACTTTGCCAGAGGTCATCGATTTCCTTGGTCACCACCGCCAAACGTTGGTAGTTGCGGCGTGCAGGTTTATGCAATTCTTCGACGATGGCTTGCCTAGACATTTTTTAAAGATTACGTTTGAAGAGAAGCACCAGCGTGATGGGATTCAAAGAGGGTGGCACTTCGCTCGTGTTTTGAATGATCAGCTTATCGCCGGCGCTCACGTCGAAAACGGTGAGATCTTCGTCTTCGTGTATTTCATATACGTTGCGCGTTTCGTTCCAACGTGCCAGAGGAATGTTTCCTGCTTTCTGAACACCACGATTCGATATCAAGGTCATGGTGGGAACGCTAGCTTTTCTACCGTGAGACCAGTACGAAAATTCATTTATCTGAATCGTGCCATCGAGGAGAAACTTGTAGTACGGATGATAAGGATGTAACATGTACAGTTTGTTACCTTCGACGAACGTGGAGATTCTCTGTTGATTGGGTACGCTGTTGATTTCGATGGCTTGCAGAGAATGCAGTTTAGCGAATTTAGTATCGACGCTAACGAGGTTGCTGTGAAGCTGTCCCAGTGTATTTTGTACGGGCAACAAATGCTCGACGATGGTATCCGTTACTGTAGAAAATGACGGTTTGATTTTCACTTCCACGTTCAACTGCTTGTAGTTTTCGTTGAGTTCTTGTAATTTGGAACCGAAAGAGGCCAGCGTCGATTCCTGCGTGGATTCCAACACTCCAACTTGATCTCTGATATTGACGACGATACTCTGAAGGTTCTCGACTTGATTCAATTTCGAACTTTTCTCGGTAAGATCGTTCACGATGCTTCGCATCTCGGTAAACTGCGTGTGAAGGTCGGCGACGCTCTGCGAAGTGGGCAGCGTCGACACCAGCGAAGCAAGTTCGTCTCGAATCTGTTCCACGTTCGCCGTTTCCGTTTCCAGTCGTTTCAGCATACGTGATATGCTTCTTTTCAAAGCGTGCAATTCTTTGGAGGTGGGGAGATTGGCAACCCTACTCTCGAGATCGCTCAACGAACTTTTGATGTCGCTCGAATCGGATAGTGCCGTCACCGCCGTTTTCAATTTTTCCAAATCTTCGCTCGAAGGTACGCTCGTCCGTAACGATTCCAAGTCACCCTGTATGTTGTCCAGTACGTGATGAAAATGAGCAAGGTTCGATTCGACGTTCAAATTTTCTAAATATTCGATCTTCTGCTGAACCGTGCTCAACGTGTCTTGTATGCTCGTCAACGCACTTGCTTCAGCGTGAATATTTTTAATTTCTTCGTTGATCAACTCCAGAGACGCCTGAAGCGTAGCGATGGTGGTTTGAATGTGTTCGAAATCTTGATAAGCCTCCAATTGAATTTTTATGTTCGCGACGCTTTTGCCGATGACCTGCAGTTCGTCTGACGATGGTAGGTTCGTCATGGTATCTTCCAAAGTCTGTAACTTGGATTTAATTTCTTCCAACGTGCTGGCGAATTCTTCTTGTAATTTGGAAACAACAACATGCAAGCGTTCTACATCAATATCCTTCACGACGGTTTGAAGTTCAGAGAAATTCTTTTCGATTGCCGAAGTTCGTTCTTCGATTTCGAGTTTCAATTTTTCCAAATCTTCATTTTTCGATTGAAATTGCTGTAATTTGAGCAAATCATTTTGAAGCTTATCCACGCTCAACTGTATATTTTGAACGTTGTCGTAAGAAGGTACGTCGACATAATTTTTTATGAGCGTTTTCAGTTCGGAATCGATTTTCAGAATGGGGTCCAGACATTGCGTTTGGAGCGTAGCGATCTCCGACTCTAAACTTTTGTTTAAGGTCTCCTGCAAAGCGATCAAATCGCTCCTCAACTTTTTAATTCTGACGTCCAACATGAGAATCTCTTCTGCGTGGTCTACACGCTTAGTGTTGCCGAAAATATCGTTAGGCATTTTGGTTAACGGTTATTTATAATAGGATAGACGATTCGTAATTCTACGAAGAGAGGAATAAGTTTGTCGTAATCTCCTAGGAGTTCAACGTACAGGTAATCTCCTGCAGAAACATCGTACGTAATGTTAGAAAGCATCTTGTCGTGCTTGATTCGAAAAATGTTCTTGCCGGTAGATATTTTGATTTCGCCTACGTTTTCCGGATTCACGGTGATTTGAAGTTTTCCATCGATCGGAATTTTGTAAAAATGTAAATTGTTGTTGAAGACGTAAAACATCTTGCCCACATCGTCATCCAATTTCGTCCAAATGCTGTTAAGGTGAACAATCAGTAGACCGTTGAGTTTAGTTAACATGGAAGGTAGAAATTCATGATCTGTCGTCGCGCGGTGTACAGTCTCCATGTTGGTTTGTTTTCGGAAACCAAAAAGATTCATATTATGCTGGTTATTTAAAATACGGTCAAAGTTTTTTGTAATAACTGTCAGTGTTTTTTTTTTTGTTTTTTTTTTTTGTTTTGTTTTTTTTTGTTTGTTTTGTTTTTATGAATCTTCTGTTGAAGATGGGCATATGTTGCAGGTTTTGCTTTCTGCTAAGCGATAGTGCCCCCACGGCAGTGTGTGGATTCCACATTGGAGAACGCACCTCTTGTCGTCGTTGGGATCCAGGGCAATCTTCCTCACTTTGTTGGTGGTCAACACATGGTCGACGCTCTGGATGCGCTGTTCTGCTCTTAGAACCGACGACCTGGTCTTGAGGCAATCCATGAAGTCCTCGAATGTGAGATGCTCCCGAACCACCTGTCTGCCGACACCCTTGGCCTTCTTGGTAACGCTGCCCTCAGCTTTGATGGTATAGGCCTTGGCGCGAAGACCTGCAAACTCGAGAATTATATCACCGTTCTTCTCGTCTTTGAGTTTGCCAGGCTTCTTCTTGTTGCAAGTCGGGATTTTGTATCGGTTTGGCTGGGGATAGCCTGACGTGTCAAAGAGGTTCACAAAAGCTGGTACCGTGGCTATATCCCTGTACGCATCGGGTGAGTGGACGTGGTACATCAAACTATCTGTGTCCGTGTAGAGTAGGTTGATATTGTCGTTATAGTGCTGGCGTAGTATCCCATAATATATTTGAAACATGTGCAGTTTGCTCAGGTCTAATACTGAGGCACCAACATAAATTGGCTTGTTGAGCATCACCTTGTTCTTCCTCATATGCACTAGAGCAAGCTGCTCATTATAAATAGTCCTCGATTTAAATAACGGGTTTGCTACGAGCCTGCGACATTGTACTTTGTTTGATATTAGCCTCACATCTACATGATTTCGCACATTCTCCATAGTTTTCCCAAACACCGCATTGTTCATTAACTTGAAGAAATCGCGATCGAAATCAGAAGTGGCGACTGTACGATGTTCGGTGTTGAGCTCGATGTATGACCTCAACCATTGAGAATGCTCGAACATCAAAACTTGATGTACTGTGCGGACGGTAACCCCTTGCTTCATCAACCACCGGAGGTTTTGGTAGTGCAGGACATAACGCTCTTTGGGCTCGAAGTCCATGACGAGCTTCTTCTGGTTGGAATTGGGTGGACACTTGAACTCGGGTGCAGGGGGAAGATCGCAGAACAAATCCTGCAGCTTCTCGGAGAACTCGAGGTCCACCTCGGCAAAAAATCCGCATTCCTCATCGTTGAAACCTTCAACGTCGAAGTTGGAGGGATCAGCCCACTCGAAACCTCTAAAGGGGAGTGGCTGCATCATGGAGTGTCCGTAGAGGTTATTAACGTCCGTGTACATGATGTAGCTGGACGGTTGTGAGGGGTCGTAACCGGTGGCCATGTGGTGATTGTTGGCGTGCGAGTGTCGCTGCGACACCTGGACCATTCCACCCCGAACGGCACGTTCCACAAACAGCATCATGTCCACGTCCGAAAGAAGCTCCAGCTCAATTTTCGTCACCAGAAACATGGCCGACCATGCCAGTCCGGGGAGACTATAGAAGTAGGCGGGATCCAGGTGGTAGATGGTCTTCGCAGTTGCACGAAACGCCTGGATCACGTCGGCGAGGAGCGTCACATCAAGTCTGAGGTAGGCGTCGTGGTAGTCTCCGAGATTTTGGCAATCCAGCTCGCGCCACATGGTCTGAGCATGGTTATAGTCATCCTCAGAGATGCCCGAGCCTCGCAGTTTGCTATAGAAGTTTGCTCGAGGAGGAAGCGACGTCTCCGCAAACTTGGTAGAGTCGGTGACGTATTCGTAGGGGTAGACCCCCTTACGCCTGAAGAGACTGGCGTCCAAGTTCGGAAAATTCGCAGAGGTGATGAGCATTTTCTCGTCGCTAAGCTTCCCCGCGAGAGCATCGAGGCTGGCTGGGAGGAACCTCAGGGAGTCGAGGAAGCGAAGTTCGACGGTAGAGTCGGATTCTGGGATTCGAACCCATTTGCTCACACTGATGTAACGCTCCTCGTTCTGCGCCAGGACGTTGATTCGCTCGTTGTCGTACCCAAGATGCTTGATCAGGTGGTGAAAGTCGTACCCCGAGCCATTGTGAAAAAACACAGGGATGAAGCGCGGGTCCCGAGCCAAGCGGTTGCAGTCGTTGCACCAAGGACCAACATACCTACCGTTAAAGTGATCGTGGTGTCGGACTTTACAGTTGTTGGCGGTGTACTCCTCGACGCAGACAGGGCAAGCGATGGCCTCGTCGTGTCTACGTTGATCGTCGGTGGACAGCGGGAGCATAGACTTGGGGGCCAACAATACCTTCCCTATTTCGATGGCCTCGACAACCATCCTCTCGAGGAAGTGTTTGGCTGCGTCGGGACCACGGTACACATAAGGCTCGGGGGCGATGTGCTGGTCTCGTCGCACCACAACGTATGCGAAACTGGATGCCTCGTGGAGTTGGTAAGGGGTAGTGGAAGAAACTTCAGGATCGGGATCGCAAGTGGACAGGGGTTTGAGGAAGGCCTCGAAATCCGCGATGATGATAGCAGGGTGCTCCACCATGGCACCGTGAATGTGGAAACGCTCCACGGTGCCAGGTTTGGGCAAGTCTGCCAGCCCGGTTCGTTGGCTTTGCAGTAGAGCTTGTGGTTAGCGAGCTTCTCGGCAGCGATGTTGGGACCTCTGATGCGCTGGTAATCCTGCTGTTCTCGATTACGAAATTTAGACAAGCACCTGGGACAAACTTCTATGTGGGTTTTGTCTTTGCTCCATTGCCTCGAAACAAGTCTAGAGAGAGAACGGATGAGGGTGTAATGGTGATGGGCCTTGTTCTTGATGAGTAGGAGATGGATTTCTCGAGCATCATTGTCCTCTACGTCGCTCACCCGGATGGGGTACACCACATTTTTGTCGACGAGGCCATAAACATTGATGGCCAACCGAGGGTTGTGTGTACGGGCCTCGAACTTGCGAATATTCGAGACCTCCACCGGGTAGTCAATCCCAGCAATAGCATCTTCCAGCTCTGGCTCGTAGGGTAGGTAGTGGTTAACTCGGCGTGGTTGTTTTTTCCAGTCGACAGGGTGCAACGCTGCAAGCACCGACCAGAGAAAGCACTTGGCGTCTCTGTTCTGAATGTTCAGGACGGCCATCTTTGCCTCAATTGCTTTTGGTAAGGGAACGTAGCTGGAGGCGGAGAGAGGCACAAACTTGGAAAGTTTGACGCGCAGTTCGTGAGGCTCACCACACAGCGAACCCCCCGAGCCCTTGGCTTGATGTTCTTCTTGCTTTGCCACCAGCTCCTCGACAAACTTGTTGTAGATGACCTCTAGGTTTTCGACATCCGCCAGATGCAGCGTCTTCGCTTTGGTATTGTGGCAGAAGCTGTAAATTTCATCCGGCGGCCTTTTGTACCAGCAACGAAGCGATGCGTAGAATTTAGTAGAGGCGTGCGTAGCCAGTGCATTACTAAGAATAGAAACTATCTCTGCTCGCTTCTCCTCCAAAATGCTACGCACATCACAAGAGCCATCCGACAATTGAACGTAATCTCCTAATATTCCACCGAAAGCAGACCGGTCTGCTTTTATCGCAGGCTTGACGCGTTTAGCAGGTGGTGCATTGATGGAGGCTGCTTCTGCCTTCCTCTTGGTGGAGGTCGAAGGCTGGGCCCCAGATGTATTTTTGCTTAGACAAATAAGCTTATGCTTCTTGGCATACGCAATTGTAATGTGTTTATTGCATCCGGAACACAGTTCGGTGGCAGCCAAATGCTTGCCTGGCACGCAGGTGCGACAATGTCTTGCAAAATTTTTGCTTGATATGGTTGTTTTGCACACAGGGCAACTTTTCATGGAGCGCATTTTTTTTTGGGTATGTTTATTTATATGTGATCTGTTGGTGATAGAGTGTTGTTTTTCTCAAATATGTGTTTTTAATCAACCCTATAAAAAAAAATTAAAAAAAAAATATAAGAAAAAATATGATTGTAGATAGAAAAAGCACAATAAATATTGTATGCATGTGTAATTCTATTTAGCTTATTTTCGCTAGACACGAATCTTCTTCAGATTTTATTACCCACTAGTATATTTTTCTACCAATCTAATAGAGGTCTGAAACTAAGAAAATGTTCTGAGACAATCTTCTCTAGAACATTCTTCCCCAAAGCTAATGTTAACAACCTGTTGTAACCTAAGCATCGTGTGTATTGCATCCGGCGAAGCCACGCTAACGCCCAAGCAGCTCGCTATTATGTACTTGCACGCTCCGGATATGCTGACGATCTTCCATCCCAGCTCGCTGTTGTGTGCCTGCATGCTCCGGTTATCTCGCCCGCTCTGAAACAAAATATAAACAAAACAAATTGTATACACCCAAGCGACCAACTATTATGTACTTACACACTCCAGATGTTGGGGGTAGGTGTACTGACGAGACTTGCCGTTGTGTAACTTTCGTCGTCCCAAGGCCTACGTATTGTTGATAGCACACGCAGAGAGGAGAGGGAGCAAAATTGTAGTTTTTCTAGATGTGTTTGCGCCATAATACAAAAATAATAAGAGGCGCCAGCGCGCGCACGTGTGTGGCACATCGTTCCCGAGAGAGGTTTACAAAAGCCGTGTCCGGATTGGCAAGCGCTCCATCCCGTTCTCCCCCGTTGCTCTCGCGTGCACTCGAAGTCGCGTCCAAGTCGTCCGAATCTGCATGTCCCCTTGTAGTACGGCTGTCACTTTTCCCGCCAGGTGTCAGCCCGAACTTCACCCACCGCACTCTGGGGCGCAAACAAACATGACAATGATTTCCACCTAACTACTCACATTAAAAAATATAACACGCTATTTCATCATTTACGTTTTCTGCATTCATTATCGATAAAATATTAAAATATAACTGAGTTTTACATCCTCTAATCAGTAAATGTTGTCTGTACAAAGTGAAAGTTAGAATATGGCTGCCAAGCGCAGCGTCACAGCGAGTTCAAGCGTGCATCTGTCGCGCCTCTCTGCTCTTCCCTCCGACTCCACGTCTACCGCAAATTCGGACAACAGAGATTGGCTGAGTCCCGGATGGAACAGCGCTCTAGGTGACATCTGCTGCTGATTCGGACGCAGCCCCGGCCACTTCTATTAGTCAGTGTTGCCAACTCCCATTTGTAGGTTAGCTTCGCCTGTAAAATATCACATGATGAAATATTCTTCAGGTAAGTTGGCAACATTGAACCGCAATTGATGTTACCAGTGTTGTCAACTTCTATTTGTAGGTTAGCTTCGCCTGTAAAATATCACATGGTGAAATATTCTTCAGGTGAGTTGGCAACATTGAACCGCAATTGATGTTACCAGTGTTGTCAACTTCTATTTGTAGGTTAGCTTCGCCTGTAAAATATCACATGGTGAAATATTCTTGAGGTGAGTTGGTAACACTGGCAACATCAATTGATGGCACTTAACCCGTGCACCTCCACTAGTCAGTGTTGTTAATTCCTATTTGTAGGTTAGCTTCGCCTGTAAAATAACATGTGGTGAAATATTCTTGGGGTGAGTTGGCAACACTGAACCGCAATTGATGGCACTCAACCCGTGCACCTCCACTAGTCAGTATTGCCAACTCCCATTCGTAGGTTATCTTTGCTTGTAAAATATCACATGGTGAAATATTCTTGGGGTGAGTTGGCAACACTGATCGCCAATTGATGGCGCTCAACTGAGCTGATTACACTAATCAGTGTTGCCAACTCTTATTCGTAGGTTAGCTTCGCCTGTAAAATATCACATGGTGAAATATTCTTGAGGCGAGTTGGCAACACTGAACGCCAATTGATGTTGCAGAACCCGTGCACCTCCACTAATCAGTGTTGCCAACTCCCATTCGTAGGTTAGCTTCGCTTGTAAAATATCACATGGTGAAATATTCTTGGGGTGAGTTGGCAACACTGATCGCCAATTGATGCTGGTGAACCCGGCTACCTCCACTAGTCAGTGTTGCCAACTCCCATTCGTAGGTTAGCTTCGCCTGTCAAATATCACATAGTGAAATATTCTTGGGGTGAGTTGGCAACACTGCGAGAAAGCCTCAAGCGTTGCCAGCTCCTTGCTTGAGGTTAGGTTATACCCAAAAACAACCTTGGTGATTTTTTCGAGTGAGGAGTTGGCAACACTGCGAGCCCCACCGAGCCCCATTTTCGGGCGCAGAACCCGTGCCACTGTACTACTCTGTAGGTTAGCTTCGCCTGTAAAATATCACATGGTGAAATATTCTTGAGGTGAGTTGGCAACACTAAACCGCAATTGGTGTTGCCAGTGTTGCCAACTCCCATTTGTAGGTTAGCTTCGCCTGTAAAATATCACATGGTGAAATATTCTTGGGGTGAGCTGGCAACACTGCGAGAAAATGAGGCTCATGCCTTACGAGAGAAATCCATTAAGGCGAGCCTCACCGAGCCTCAATTTCGGTTTGCGAACCCGGCCCCCCCGCAGCACAACAACAAAATTAGCGTCGAAAGTGAACATATCGTCGTCACGCCAGGTCAATACAATCTTTCTACTTTGCAAACTCAATTACCTAAAGGCACATACCTTTCTCAAAATTCAGTCACGCACTGAGTCGAAATCGTATCCGCAACGGAGATCATGGACTTGGGCACCATAGGAGAACTTTTAGGTTTCGAGAACAACACCAAACTCGAAGCTGGCAACAAGCACACGGGAGCAAACATTCCTAAATTTCTAGCCATCGAAACTTTGAACGTTCACTGCAACGTGTCCGAAGGCATGATCACGAAATCTGAAGGGTTATTGCGAAGTCACAAGCATACGGGAATCATAGCCACGTTCAAACCCAGTTCCGAATTCATGGAACCGATCATCTACACACCCTCTTCGCCGATCTATTTTCCAGTATGTCGCAACCGCATAGACAACATAGAGTTGGTGGTCACGAACGAGAAAGGAGACGTGGTGGATTTTGCAGGTGCCACGACGACGGCCGTCCTGGAGATCGACGTATAATAAATAACCATACATCATGGAACAAATCGAAAGTTACGAATTGCAATCTTTCCCTCCCAACCGTCGCACGTTCGCAAATTTGAACGAAGCGAACAGGGAAATCGAATATGACGTGGACGTAGGCGATGGGTTCGTTCATCCTCACAGAGCGGACCTTTACCTTCAATTCGACGTGGTGAAGAAAGAAAGCGGAGACGCGTTCCCCGCAGCAGCAAATTTGAAACTCGTGGACAACTTCGTGCCTCACCTGTTCTCGCAGGTGGATGTGAGGAAACACAACACCGTCATCGACAGAATCGATTATCCAGGCATCACGTCGACGGCAGTGGGAACATTGAAATTATCCAAAACGGACGCAGCATACTATCAATCGGGGGGGGGGTTCGAAGCGGGAACCAAAATATCGACGAAAAGTCACACGGTGCTCTTTCCC
This sequence comes from Lepisma saccharinum, assembly GCF_977018435.1. Classification (NCBI taxonomy): domain Eukaryota; kingdom Metazoa; phylum Arthropoda; class Insecta; order Zygentoma; family Lepismatidae; genus Lepisma; species Lepisma saccharinum. Next base: position 100,439,170 of record NC_139233.1, read on the forward strand.
ATGCTTCTGCTTCCGGGATTCTTCTCGGACTACAAGGAGATCATGTGGAAGGGAGGACTGAGAATCATATTTCGAAGAGCGGCCAACGATAACGACGCACTTATGCAATACAGCAACTTGGGTCCGGACGGTATCACGCCGTTGCCCAACACTTTACCCGAAGCAGCCAAATGCGTCATACGGAGCATGGAGTTGAGAATGCCGATCGTGGAATACGAAACAAACTACGCCCTCAAGTACAAACCGGAGATCTTGATAAGTCCACAGGTGTCTATTCACTTTCACGGTTACCAGTGCGTGCAAAAAATAGCGTCAGGAAGTCATCTGGAATTCGACGTCACGACGCAGTTCAACAATATACAGTTCGACATGCCAGATTTCGTCATTGTAAGTAGTACAGGGGGCCGGGTTCAACGCCCGAAAATGAGGCTCGGTGAGGCTCGCCTTAATGGATTTTTCTCGTAAGGCATGAGCCTCATTTTCTCGCAGTGTTGCCAGCTCACCCCAAGAATATTTCACCATGTGATATTTTACAGCCGAAGCTAACCTACAAATGGGAGTTGGCAACACTGGCAACATCAATTGCGGTTCAGTGTTGCCAACTTACCTCAAGAATATTTTACCATGTGATATTTTACAGGCGAAGCTAACTTATAGTAGTAGGTGGAACCCTACGTTCTGGCTGGGTCCTTTGACCTACTTTTTATTTTCGCAGTGTTGCCAGCTCCTCACTCGAAAAAATCACCAAGGTTTTTGTTTTTGGGTATAACCTAACCTCAAGCAAGGAGCTGGCAACGCTTGAGGCTTTCTCGCAGTGTTGCCAACTCGCCTCAAGAATATTTCACTATGTGATATTTGACAGGCGAAGCTAACCTACGAATGGGAGTTGGCAACACTGACTAGTGGAGGTAGCCGGGTTCACCAGCATCAATTGGCGATCAGTGTTGCCAACTCACCCCAAGAATATTTCACCATGTGATATTTTACAAGCGAAGCTAACCTACGAATGGGAGTTAGCAACACTAGCAACGTCAATTGCGATTCAGTGTTGCCAACTCACCCTAAGAATATTTCACCATGTGATATTTTACAAGCGAAGCTAACCTACGAATAAGAGTTAGCAACACTGATTAGTGTAATCAGCTCAGTTGAGCGCCATCAATTGGCGATCAGTGTTGCCAACTCACCCCAAGAATATTTCACCATGTGATATTTCACAGGCGAAGCTAACCTACAAATGGGAGTTGGCAATACTGACTAGTGGAGGTGCACGGGTTCTGCGCTATTATTTGCGATTCAGTGTTGCCAACTCACCCCAAGAATATTTTACCACATGTTATTTTACAGGCGAAGCTAACCTACAAATAGGAATTAACAACACTAACAACATCAATTACGGTTTAGTGTTACCAACTCACCTCAAGAATATTTCACCATGTGATATTTTACAGGCGAAGCTAACCTACAAATAGAAGTTGACAACACTGGTAACATCAATTGCGGTTCAATGTTGCCAACTTACCTGAAGAATATTTCATCATGTGATATTTTACAGGCGAAGCTAACCTACAAATGGGAGTTGGCAACACTGACTAATAGAAGTGGCCAGGGTTGCGTCCGAATTAGCAGCAGATGTCACCTAGAGCGCTGTTCCATCCGGGACTCAGCCAATCTCTGTTGTCCGAATTTGCGGTAGACGTGGAGTCGGAGGGAAGAGCAGAGAGGCGCGACAGATGCACGCTTGAACTCGCTGTGACGCTGCGCTTGGCAGCCATATTCTAACTTTCACTTTGTACAGACAATATTTACCGATTAGAGGATGTAAAACTCAGTTATATTTTAATATTTTATCGATAATACTGAATGCAGAAAACATAAATAATGAAATAGCGTGTTATATTTTTAATGTGAGTAGTTAGGTGGAAATCATTGTCATGTTTGTTTGCGCCCCAGAGCGCGGTGGGTGAAGTTCGGGCTGACACCTGGCGGGAAAAGTGACAGCCGTACTACAAGGGGACATGCAGATTCGGACGACTTGGACGCGACTTCGAGTGCACGCGAGAGCAACGGGGAGAGAACGGGATGGAGCGCTTGCCAATCCGGACACGGCTTTTGTAAACCTCTCTCGGGAACGATGTGCCACACACGCGCGTGCGCGCGCTGGCGCCTCTTATTATTTTTGTATTATGGCGCAAACACATCTAGAAAAACTACAATTTTGCTCCCTCTCCTCTCTGCGTGTGCTATCAACAATACGTAGGCCTTGGAACGACGAAAGTTACACAACGGCAAGTCTCGTCAGTACACCTACCCCCAACATCTGGAGTGTGTAAGTACATAATAGCGGGTCGCTTGGGTGTATACAATTTGTTTTGTTTATATTTTGTTTCAGAGCGGGCGAGATAACCGGAGCATGCAGGCACACAACAGCGAGCTGGGATGGAAGATCGTCAGCATATCCGGAGCGTGCAAGTACATAATAGCGAGCTGCTTGGGCGTTAGCGTGGCTTCGCCGGATGCAATACACACGATGCTTAGGTTACAACAGGTTGTTAACATTAGCTTTGGGGAAGAATGTTCTAGAGAAGATTGTCTCAGAACATTTTCTTAGTTTCAGACCTCTATTAGATTGGTAGAAAAATATACTAGTGGGTAATAAAATCTGAAGAAGATTCGTGTCTAGCGAAAATAAGCTAAATAGAATTACACATGCATACAATATTTATTGTGCTTTTTCTATCTACAATCATATTTTTTCTTATATTTTTTTTTAAATTTTTTTTATAGGGTTGATTAAAAACACATATTTGAGAAAAACAACACTCTATCACCAACAGATCACATATAAATAAACATACCCAAAAAAAAATGCGCTCCATGAAAAGTTGCCCTGTGTGCAAAACAACCATATCAAGCAAAAATTTTGCAAGACATTGTCGCACCTGCGTGCCAGGCAAGCATTTGACTGCCACCGAACTGTGTTCCGGATGCAATAAACATATTACAATTGCGTATGTCAAGAAGCATAAGCTTACTTGTCTAAGCAAAAATACATCTGGGGCCCAGCCTTCGACCTCCACCAAGAGGAAGGCAGAAGCAGCCTCCATCAATGCACCACCCGCTAAACGCGTCAAGCCTCCAAAAGCAGACCGGTCTGCTTTCGGGGGAATATTAGGAGATTACGTTCAATTGTCGGATGGCTCTTGCGACGTGCGTAGCTTTTTAGAGGAGAAGCGAGCAGAGATAGTTTCTATTCTTAGTAATGCACTGGCTACGCACGCCTCTACTAAATTCTACGCATCGCTTCGTTGCTGGTACAAAAGGCCGCCGGATGAAATTTACAGCTTCTGCCACAATACCAAAGCGAAGACGCTGCATCTGGCGGATGTCGAAAACCTAGAGGTCATCTACAACAAGTTTGTCGAGGAGCTGCTGGCAAAGCAAGAAGAACATGAAGCTAAGGGTTCGGGGGGTTCGCTGTGTGGTGAGCCTCACGAACTGCGCGTCAAACTTTCAAAGTTTGTGCCTCTCTCCGCCTCCAGCTACGTCCTCTTACCAGAAGCGATTGTGGAAAAGAAGGCCGTCCTGAACATTCAGAACAGAGACGCCAAGTGCTTTCTCTGGTCGGTGCTTGCGGCGTTGCACCCTGTCGACTGGAAAAACCATCCACACCGAGTTAACCACTACCTACCCTACGAGCCAGAGCTGGAAGATGCCATTGCTGGGATCAACTTCCCGGTGGAGGTCTCGGACATTCGTAAGTTCGAGGCCCGTACACACAACCCTCGGTTGGCTATCAACGTTTATGGCCTCACCGAAAACAAAAATGTGGTGTACCCCATCCGGGTGAGCGACGTAGACGACGACGGTGCGCAGGAAATTCATCTTCTGCTCATCAAGGACGAGACCCACCACCATTACACCCTTATTCGCTCGCTTTCTCGGCTTGTTTCGAGCCAGCTGAGCAAAGACAAAACCCACATAGAAGTTTGTCCCAGGTGCTTGTCTAAATTTCGTAATCGAGAACAGCAGGATTACCAGCGCATCAGAGGTCCCAACATCGCTGCCGAGAAGCTCGCTAACCACAAGCTCTACTGCAAAGCCAACGAGCCTGGGGTGGCAGTCTTGCCCAAACCTGGCACCGTGGAGCGTTTCCACATGCACGGTGCCATGGTGGAGCACCCTGCTATCATCATCGCGGATTTCGAGGCCTTCCTCAAACCCCTGTCCACTTGCGATCCCGATCCTGAAGTTTCTTCCACCACCTCTTACCAACTCCACGAGGCATCCAGTTTTGCTTACGTTGTCGTGCGACGAGACCAACACATCGCCCCCGAGCCCTACGTGTACCGTGGTCTCGACGCAGCCAAACACTTCCTCGAGAGGATGGTTGTCGAGGCTATCGAGATAGGGAAGGTGCTGTTGACCCCCAAGTCTATGCTCCCACTGTCCCCCGACGATCAACGTAGACACGACGAGGCCATCGCTTGCCCTGTCTGCGTCGAGGAGTACACCGCCAACAACTGTAAAGTCCGACACCACGATCACTTTAACGGTAGGTATGTTGGTCCTTGGTGCAACGACTGCAACCGCTTGGCTCGGGACCCGCGCTTCATCCCGGTGTTTTTTCACAATGGCTCGGGGTACGACTTTCACCACCTGATCAAGCATCTTGGGTACGACAACGAGCGAATCAACGTCCTGGCGCAGAACGAGGAGCGTTACATCAGTGTGAGCAAATGGGCTCGAATCCCAGAATCCGACTCTACCGTCGAACTTCGCTTCCTCGACTCCCTGAGGTTCCTCCCGGCCAGCCTCGATGCTCTCGCGGGGAAGCTTAGCGACGAGAAAATGCTCATCACCTCTGCGAATTTTCCGAACTTGGACGCCAGTCTCTTCAGGCGTAAGGGGGTCTACCCCTACGAATACGTCACCGACTCTACCAAGTTTGCGGAGACGTCGCTTCCTCCTCGAGCAAACTTCTATAGCAAACTGCGAGGCTCGGGCATCTCTGAGGATGACTATAACCATGCTCAGTCCATGTGGCGCGAGCTGGATTGTCAAAATCTCGGAGACTACCACGACGCCTACCTCAGACTTGATGTGACGCTCCTCGCCGACGTGATCCAGGCGTTTCGTGCAACTGCGAAGACCATCTACCACCTGGATCCCGCCTACTTCTATAGTCTCCCCGGACTGGCATGGTCAGCCATGTTTCTGGTGACGAAAATTGAGCTGGAGCTTCTTTCGGACGTGGACATGATGCTGTTTGTGGAACGTGCCGTTCGGGGTGGCATGGTCCAGGTGTCGCAACGGCACGCGCACGCCAACAACCGTCACATGGCTACTGGCTACGACTCCACCCAACCGTCGAGCTACATCATGCACACGGACGTGAATAACTTGTACGGGCACTCTATGATGCAGCCACTCCCTTTTAGAGGGTTCGAGTGGGCCGATCCCTCCAACTTCGACGTCGAAAGCTTCGACGATTCGAAACATGGGTTCTTCGCCGAGGTGGACCTCGAGTTCTCCGAGAAGCTGCAGGATTTGTTCTGCGATCTTCCCCCTGCACCCGAGTTCAAGTGTCCACCCGATTCCAACCAGAAGAAGCTCGTCATGGACTTCGAGCCCAAAGAGCGTTATGTCCTGCACTACCAAAACCTCCGGTGGTTGATGAAGCAAGGGGTTACCGTCCGCACAGTACATCAAGTTTTGATGTTCGAGCATTCTCAATGGTTGAGGTCATACATCGAGCTCAACACCGAACATCGTACAGTCGCCACTTCTGATTTCGATCGCGATTTCTTCAAGTTAATGAACAATGCGGTGTTTGGGAAAACTATGGAGAATGTGCGAAATCATGTAGATGTGAGGCTAATATCAAACAAAGTACAATGTCGCAGGCTCGTAGCAAACCCGTTATTTAAATCGAGGACTATTTATAATGAGCAGCTTGCTCTAGTGCATATCAGGAAGAACAAGGTGATGCTCAACAAGCCAATTTATGTTGGTGCCTCAGTATTAGACCTGAGCAAACTGCACATGTTTCAAATATATTATGGGATACTACGCCAGCACTATAACGACAATATCAACCTACTCTACACGGACACAGATAGTTTGATGTACCACGTCCACTCACCCGATGCGTACAGGGATATAGCCACGGTACCAGCTTTTGTGAACCTCTTTGACACGTCAGGCTATCCCCAGCCAAACCGATACAAAATCCCGACTTGCAACAAGAAGAAGCCTGGCAAACTCAAAGACGAGAAGAATGGTGATATAATTCTCGAGTTTGCAGGTCTTCGCGCCAAGGCCTATACCATCAAAGCTGAGGGCAGCGTTACCAAGAAGGCCAAGGGTGTCGGCAGACAGGTGGTTCGGGAGCATCTCACATTCGAGGACTTCGTGGATTGCCTCAAGACCAGGTCGTCGGTTCTAAGAGCAGAACAGCGCATCCAGAGCGTCGACCATGTGTTGACCACCAACAAAGTGAGAAAGGTTGCCCTGGACGCACGCGACGACAAGAGGTGCGTTCTCCAATGTGGAATCCACACACTGCCGTGGGGGCACTATCGCTTAGCAGAAAGCAAAACCTGTAACATATGCCCATCTTCAACAGAAGATTCATAAAAACAAAACAAAAAAAAACAAAACAAAAAAAAATCATTTTGTTAGTCATTACAAAAAAAAAAAAACAACACTGACTGTTATTACAAAAAAAACTTTGACCGTATTTTAAATAACCAGCATACCTATGAATCTCTTTGGTTTCCGAAAACAAACCAACATGGAGACTGTACACCGCGCGACGACAGATCATGAATTTCTACCTTCCATGTTAACTAAACTCAACGGTCTACTGATTGTTCACCTTAACAGCATTTGGACGAAATTGGATGACGATGTGGGCAAGATGTTTTACGTCTTCAACAACAATTTACATTTTTACAAAATTCCGATCGATGGAAAACTTCAAATCACCGTGAATCCGGAAAACGTAGGCGAAATCAAAATATCTACCGGCAAGAACATTTTTCGAATCAAGCACGACAAGATGCTTTCTAACATTACGTACGATGTTTCTGCAGGAGATTGTTTATACGTGGAACTCCTAGGAGATTACGACAAACTTATTCCTCTCTTCGTAGAATTACGAATCGTCTATCCTATTATAAATAACCGTTAACCAAAATGCCTAACGATATTTTCGGCCACACCAAACGTGTAGACCACGCAGAAGAGATTCTCATGTTGGACGTCAGAATTAAAAAGTTGAGGAGCGATTTGATCGCTTTGCAGGAGACCTTAAACAAAAGTTTAGAGTCGGAGATCGCTACGCTCCAAACGCAATGTCTGGACCCCATTCTGAAAATCGATTCCGAACTGAAAACGCTCATAAAAAATTATGTCGACGTACCTTCTTACGACAACGTTCAAAATATACAGTTGAGCGTGGATAAGCTTCAAAATGATTTGCTCAAATTACAGCAATTTCAATCGAAAAATGAAGATTTGGAAAAATTGAAACTCGAAATCGAAGAACGAACTTCGGCAATCGAAAAGAATTTCTCTGAACTTCAAACCGTCGTGAAGGATATTGATGTAGAACGCTTGCATGTTGTTGTTTCCAAATTACAAGAAGAATTCGCCAGCACGTTGGAAGAAATTAAATCCAAGTTACAGACTTTGGAAGATACCATGACGAACCTACCATCGTCAGACGAACTGCAGGTCATCGGCAAAAGCGTCGCGAACATAAAAATTCAATTGGAGGCTTATCAAGATTTCGAACACATTCAAACCACCATCGCTACGCTTCAGGCGTCTCTGGAGTTGATCAACGAAGAAATTAAAAATATTCACGCTGAAGCGAACGCGTTAACGAGCATTCAAGACACGTTAAGCACGGTTCAGCAGAAGATCGAATATTTAGAAAATTTGAACGTCGAATCCAATCTTGCTCATTTTCATCACGTGCTGGACAACATACAGGGTGACTTGGAATCGTTACGGACGAGCGTACCTTCGAGCGAAGATTTGGAAAAATTGAAAACGGCGGTGACGGCACTATCCGAATCGAGCGACATCAAAAGTTCGTTGAGCGATCTCGAGAGTAGGGTGGCCAATCTCCCCACCTCCAAAGAATTACACGCTTTAAAAAGGAACATATCACGTATGCTGAAACGACTAGAAACGGAAACGGCGAACGTGGAACAGATTCGAGACGAACTTGCTTCGCTGGTGTCGACGCTGCCCACTTCGCAGAGCGTCGCAGACCTTCACACGCAGTTTACCGAGATGCGAAGCATCGTGAACGATCTCACCGAGAAAAGTTCGAAATTGAATCAAGTCGAGAACCTTCAGAGTATTGTCGTCAACATCAGGGATCAAGTTGGAGTGCTGGAATCCACGCAGGAATCGACGCTGGCCTCTTTCGGTGCCAAGTTACAAGAACTTAACGAAAACTACAAGCAGTTGAACGTGGAAGTGAAAATCAAACCGTCATTTTCTACCGTAACGGATACCATAGTCGAGCATTTGTTACCCGTACAAAATACACTGGGACAGCTTCACAGCAACCTCGTTAGCGTCGATACTAAATTCGCTAAACTGCATTCTCTGCAAGCCATCGAAATCAACAGCGTACCCAATCAACAGAGAATCTCCACGTTCGTCGAAGGTAACAAACTGTACATGTTACATCCTTATCATCCGTACTACAAGTTTCTTCTCGATGGCACGATTCAGATAAATGAATTTTCGTACTGGTCTCACGGCAGAAAAGCTAGCGTTCCCACCATGACCTTGATATCGAATCGTGGTGTCCAGAAAGCAGGAAACATTCCTCTGGCACGTTGGAACGAAACGCGCAACATATATGAAATACACGAAGACGAAGATCTCACCGTTTTTGACGTGAGTGCCGGCGATAAGCTGATCATTCAAAACACGAGCGAAGTGCCACCCTCTTTGAATCCCATCACGCTGGTGCTTCTCTTCAAACGTAATCTCTAAAAAATGTCTAGGCAAGCCATCGTCGAAGAATTGCATAAACCTGCACGCCGCAACTACAAACGTTTAGCTGTGGTAACCAAGGGAATCGATGACCTCTGGCAAAGTGACCTCGTGGAGATGAGTAGCGGCAATCTAAAAAATGTGCATAAATTGAACAAGGGCAACAAGTACCTCCTCACCGTCATAGACACGTTTTCGAAATTCGCATGGGCTCTACCTTTGAAAGCCAAAACAGGAACGTGCGTCACGGAAGCATTCAAGACAATTTTTCGCGAAAGCGACAGACGACCTCGGTTTTTGCAAACAGACAACGGTAAAGAATTTTACAATGCCGTATTCCAAAAGTTTATTCGGAAACACGACTTTCGACATTATTCAACCTTCAGTCACATCAAAGCCAGCATCGTGGAAAGATTTAATCGAACCTTGAAAACACACATGTGGAAACGATTCACGCTTCGAGGAAATTACAAATGGGTCGACATACTGCCGGAACTCGTCGACACCTATAATGATACAGTACACAGAACGATAGGCATGAAGCCAGCTGACGTTACGAAATCTGACGAGCAGCGTTTAATTTCTTCAGTTTACTGTCCAAAGTACACTCCCACGACTACCAAGAAATCAAAATTCAAAATTGGAGACCAGGTGAGGATCAGCAAATTCAAACGCACCTTCGAGAAGGGGTTCACAAAAAATTGGAGCACGGAACTTTTTACGGTGGTTCGAGTTTTACCCGGAAACCGACACACGTATATAATAAAAGATAGTAGCGGCGAGATTTTGAAAGGAAGATTTTACGAAGAGGAACTCTCTAAAACAAAACATCCCGACACGTACCTCATCGAGAAAGTTTTGCGTAGAAAAGGCGACAAACTGTTTGTCAAATGGCTGGGACTTCCGGAAAAAAGTTGGATCGACGCGAACGAAGTAATCTTGTAAGTACATGGAATGTCGTGAAACGTCTACCTGATTCGGAAAATCGAAAGAAGAAAAGGAACGGTGAGTTGCTTCCCGACAGCATCCGCTGTCTGATCGTAGGTCCTTCGGGGTGTGGGAAAACAACACTGCTCGTGGACAATTTTCTCCTCGCACCGAATTGGTTAGATTGGAAGAACAGGCACCTCTACGTATTTTCGAAAAGTTTGGAGCAAGCGAAATACCAGCAACTGATGAAACTGTACGATGGTCTGGACATTGCAACGTTCTCTTCGGAAATAAAACCACTCGACGATTGTCGTGAAAATTCAGTTGTTGTGTTCGACGATGTTATCCTGGAAAATCAAAATGAAATTCGCAATTTTTTCACGCAAGGTCGTCACAAAGAAATAGATTGCTTCTTCCTAGCTCAAACGTTTTCCAAAATTCCAAAACAGTTAGTACGCGACAACGCTAATTTCATATGTTTGTTTCGTCAAGATCACACCAACCTCAAGCACGCGTACGATGACTACGTAGGCGGAGACATGAACTACAATCAATTTTCGGAACGCTGCTGCACTTCTTGCTGGAACAGTGACGATTTCGGATTCGCGACGATCGACATGACGAGAAAACCCAACGACGGAAAATACAGAAACAAAATCAACGACTTTCTAAACGTTGCAACGTTGTGAGAAACGATGTGTATAAATAACGTTATGACGAAACGAAAAATCGAAGACGAAAATCTCAAGCTTCGCGATTACCTCGCGAAACGCTTCAAAGGTTGGAAATCCGAGAATCGCGGATTCTACGAAGAGAAGAAACGTCAAGATCAACCTGTGATCGACGCCATCAGCGATCTAGGTAAAGAAATTAAAGGCGTCACGGAACAAAATAAAAATTTGATTAACGAACTCGTACCACTTGCAGCTAAAAGTTACACCGTACCCACGCCCATTTCGAGCATTCCTTCGACGCCGTTCGAACTAAGGGACGTACCGGCACGACGTCAAGCCATAGGTAGCACGTCGTCGTCTTTGGATAAGATCGAGTTGGGACCTTTGGCACGAGACTACCTGAGCACGGGGAAATTCGACAAGGATGAAGTGTTCGGATTGTATCCGAGCATGGAGAGCAACGAAGGCGGCGGTGTGGTTTGGAAGATTGGAAAATCGAAAGTCACCTTCGAAGGCAACGACATTAAAGTTAATTTAGGCGAGAAGGATAGTTGGAACAGGTATCCGGGTACGGTGGGACTGTGGGAACTCGTTGCCAAAAAGCAGCCGAAAGATTACACCGACGAAGATTACCAGAGTTACAAGGAAATTTTGATCATGACGGATGCCTTGTACCAGAACAACGACGCCTCGCAGAATAGGGTGAAATCGAGCAGCGGCGAGAAGTACAGAAATCTCATCAAACCGATTTGGAACCAGGTGAAAACAGGCAGCGGCGTCAAACTCTACAACACGTTACCCAAAGAGTTTGTGTGGGTGGACGACGTGCGCAAGCTCATAGACAGGTTGTTGGTTATTGCAGGAGAGGAGAATGCAGGCAATCGTAATTTCTACAACGAGAAGGTAGGAATTATGGACATGATCAGCGCCAAACTTTCCAACTTCATCGTGAACGACGACAAGGGCATAGGTTACCTCATCAAAATTATCAACACGCTGCCTCCGAGATTCTGGAACGTGGCCGAAGGAAAGGGACTCGTGAACGACATCATCAACAAGTTACCTTTCGAGATGCATTTACCCGGCTACCAGTACTGCGGACCGGGTACCAAACTCGAGAAGAGATTGGAGAGAGGAGACAAGGGTGTAAATCCGTTGGACGCCGCATGCAAAGATCACGACATCGCCTACAACACCACTCGCACCGATCTAGATGCACGTCACGAAGCAGACAGAAAATTAGAGCACGCAGCTTTCGAAAGATTCGTCAGCAGAGACGCATCGCTGGGAGAAAGAGTTGCGGCACTGGGCACCACCATAGCCATGAACACAAAACAAAAACTTGGGTGGGGTATATAAATAACATACAGTAAAAAAAAAAACATCATGTCTGGTATAACCGACTTGCCACACGAACTACTGTGTAAAATATTCAAACATGCAGTAAACGGGGATTGTGAGGATATAAGAAAATTTTTGATCATAGCGAGATCAACGCCGGAATTTCGCATCCCTTGTGAAATGGCTGTCAAGGATTATCTTCGGGAAATTAGCGGCATGAGGTGCGACGATCTCGACACTCTTTTTTTGGCCGCAGGGGAAAAATTAAACAATAGGTTAGATGAACTGCATGAGGCGAGGCAGGGGAGAAGACGATTCACAGATGATTGGCATAAGTCGAAACAAGAGACGCACATCATCGCATTTTCCGAAGCACAAACTTTCTTCCTCTAACACAGACAAAAAAAAATCTTCGATACAAAAATCTCGTGAAAAAAAAAATATATATAAAATAACACACATCGTGAAAAAAAAAATAATTTTTAGTGTATATATAAATAACACACATTGTGAAAAAAATTAAATTTCTCTAACACACACACTGAAAATTTCTCTTCAATATGACAACTGAAAAAATGAGTGACCTCCAAGCATTAAAACAAATGCTAAATTTGTCAGTAGAGTATGTAAAAATTCAGGAATTGGAAGTGGACAAACCTTACACGATAACTTCCGGTTCAATTGTTTCTACCCAGTATGGTCCCAAGGCGCGTCTGTTGCTCAACGCACAATACAGTCTATTTTTACCAGATCGATACGCTAACATGTTATCCGACGAGAAGCTAGCTATTTTAATCGAGAACAAAACTCAAATCGTGTACAAGGGTACAAAGGAACTTCTTGGTAAGAAAACAAAGCACGTAATAGAATTTGTGTAAGGACTCTGCGCGGAATATATCCTTGAAAAAAAAAAATTACACGCAACAAAAAAAATCTCAGAACATTTATATATAAATAACATACCGAAAAAAATTACACAAAACAAAAAATCTCAGAACATATATATAAATAACATACCGTGAAGATAACATATAGAGCATCAACATGAAGCCCAAGGGTGTCGTGTACCAGATACCATACACCAATCTGAAAAATCTAGGTGCCCTCGATGGGTTACTCACCAAGAAACAACGCGAGAAGAAACGTTCTTGCTTGACGAAAGGACACGGAATGAAATTACTTCTCAGCACACCTCAATTGAGACGCTTGCAGCGTTCGCGGAAACAGCAAAAAATCGGAGGTTTCATATTCAGCATCCCGGCCATCCTGGCAGCATTGGGGGCCGTTGGAAGTTTGGCCGGCGGAAGCGCCGCCATCGCGAAAACCGTCATCGACTCGAAGAAGAACAAGGCGGAACTGGAAGAACAAAAACGTCACCATCTGGCTATGGAGAAGAAGGGGAAAGGTATAACCAAAAAGCAAAAAAGCAACCTCGATGCTTTGAAAAAATATAAAAAAAAGAAGAAGCCCTGTCCAACTTCGATATTGAATCTCTAATCGAACTGTTGGGAATAAGAAACTTCAGGGGTGTTTTCATGTCCGATTCTCTACCCTCTGCTGTGAAAAAAAAAGAGTATGGCGTGGTCAACCTGGACAGTTACAAAAATCCTGGTACACATTGGATATGCTACCTCAAAATTAACGATAACAATGCATTTGTTTTCGATTCGTTCGGTGGCACACCACCTGTCAGGTTGGTGAAGTATCTCAGTGTTGCCAACCTCTACTACAATGACAAACGCATCCAGGGTTTCACCGATGTTAACTGCGGCCACCTTTGCCTTTCTGTTCTCGCATACATGTCTAAAATAAATAACCCGTCGGTGGAACATTTTCAGAAAGCATTGTGGAATCTTAAACACGATGGGCGTGTTCCATCTCACGAGCGAATCTTCAATCTTGAAACTCACGCTGCACGACGACATCGTCTATCCTAAATCCGTAGCTTTGCGTGCATTCTACAGCATGTACCTCATACCTAACGTCACGCAGCACAACAACAAAATTAGCGTCGGAAGCGAACACATCGTCGTCACGCCAGGCCAATACAATCTTTCCACTTTGCAAGCTCAATTACCCAAAGGCACGTACCTTTCTCAAAATTCGGTCACGCACAGAGTGGAAATCGTGTCGGCGACGGAGACCGTGGACCTGGGCACCATGGGAGAACTTTTAGGTTTCGAGAACAACACAAAACTCGAAGCTGGCATCAAGCACACGGCAGCAAACATTCCTAAATTTCTGGCCATAGAGACTCTGAACGTTCACTGTAACGTGGCGGAAGGCATGATCACTAAATCTTCGGACGGGGAGTTGCTGGGAAGTCACAAGCAGACGGGAATCATCGCCACATTCAAACCCAATTCCGAATTCATGGAACCGATCATCTACACGCCCTCTTCGCCGATCTATTTTCCAGTATGTCGCAACCGCATAGACGACATAGAGTTGGTAGTGACGAACGAGAAAGGAGACGTGGTGGATTTCGCAGGTGCCACTACGACGGCCATCGTGGAGATCAACGTATAATAAATAACCATACATAGTAAAAATGGAACAAATCGAAAGTTACGAATTGCAATCTTTCCCTCCGAACCGTCGCACGTTCGCTAATCTCAACGAAGCGAACAGGGAGATCGAATACGACGTGGACCAAGGGGACGGGTTCGTTCATCCTCACAGAGCGGACCTCTACCTTCAATTCGACGTGGTGAAGAAGGAAAGCGGAGACGCGTTTCCGCCCAATGCAAATTTGATACTCGTGGACAACTTCGTGCCTCATCTGTTCTCGCAGGTGGAGGTGAGGAAACACAACACCGTCATCGACAGAATCGATTATCCAGGCATCACGTCGACGGCAGTGGGAACATTGAAATTATCCAAAACAGACGCGGCATACTATCAAGCAGGAGGATTCGAAGCAGGGACGAAAATATCAACAAAAAATCACACGGTGCTCTTTCCCATGCGTCTGCTGCCGGGATTCTTCTCGGACTACAAGGACATCATGTGGAAGGGGGGATTGCGCGTCACGTTTCGAAGAGCAGCCAACGACAACGACGCGCTGATGCGATACACCAACTTGAACGCCGACGGCACGCCGATAGCCAACACATTACCCGAAGCAGCCAAGTGCGTCATCCGGAGCATGGAGTTGAGAATGCCGATCGTGGAATACGAAACAAACTACGCCCTCAAGTACAAAGCGGAGATCTTGAAGAGTCCGCAGGTGCCGATTCGCTTTCACGGTTACCAGTGCGTGCAGAAGGTGGCGTCGGGAAGTCACATGGAATTCGACGTGACAACTCAGTTCAACAACATACAGTTCGACATGCCAGATTTCGTCGTAGTGCTCTTTCAAACCGGTCGCGATAACAACCAGGAAAAAAATTCCAGCAAGTTCGACGACTGCAAGATCAAAAATGTTTACCTGAAGAACGGTAGGAACGAAGTGTTCCCGCGCGAGAATTACAACCTCGACATGACCAAAGACGATTACCTAAAACTTTACGAAGCTTACACGGCTTACAAGCGCGTGACCGAGGGAAACGTGGACATGTACTACACGCCCAGCGAATTCAAAATCCGCAGGCCGATGTTCGTCATCAACACGACGAAGAGGAAGCAGGTGGTGGTCAACGATCGCACCAACATCAAAATCATCTGCGAGTTCCACGACGCGCTGCCCGATGATACCGTGTGTAGCGTTATCCTGATTGCAGAGAAGTCTTTCGCGTACGACGTGAAGAACGAGAGGGTTACAGAGCAGTTTTAACAGGTTTAACATCTTTTTCTTGCACAAATAATAAGAGGCGCCAGCGCGTGCGCGTGTGTATATGGCACATCGCCCCCAAAAAAAAAATAGGTTTACAAAAAATCACGATATACAAACATTGGTGTCCCCGGGACTTGGAAAATTACGATAAGATGCATTCATCCTTCAAGAATGTGAGAGAGTGCATTATTTACTCATCACGCTGTGCCAGCACAACGAATAAATGCGCGGAACATGGAGAGAAAATAAGTTTTTATTTTTTTTTATTTTTGAGGTTTTGGTGATCGCCAAATGAGTAAAATAAATTTTTGATGTTTTGGTGCTGGACGCCAGCGCGCGCGCGCGTGTGTGGCACATCGTTCCCGAGAGAGGTTTACAAAAGCCGTGTCCGGATTGGCAAGCGCTCCATCCCGTTCTCCCCCGTTGCTCTCGCGTGCACTCAAAGTCGCGTCCAAGTCGTCCGAATCTGCATGTCCCCTTGTAGTACGGCTGTCACTTTTCCCGCCAGGTGTCAGCCCGAACTTCACCCACCGCGCTCTGGGGCGCAAACAAACATGACAATGATTTCCACCTAACTACTCACATTAAAAATATAACACGCTATTTCATTATTTATGTTTTCTGCATTCAGTATTATCGATAAAATATTAAAATATAGAGTTTTACATCCTCTAATCAGTAAATGTTGTCTGTACAAAGTGAAAGTTAGAATATGGCTGCCAAGCGCAGCGTCACAGCGAGTTCAAGCGTGCATCTGTCGCGCCTCTCTGCTCTTCCCTCCGACTCCACGTCTACCGCAAATTCGGACAACAGAGATTGGCTGAGTCCCCCGGATGGAACAGCGCTCTAGGTGACATCTGCTGCTGATTCGGACGCAACCCTGGCCACTTCTATTAGTCAGTGTTGCCAACTCCCATTTGTAGGTTAGCTTCGCCTGTAAAATATCACATGATGAAATATTCTTCAGGTAAGTTGGCAACATTGAACCCCAATTGATGTTACCAGTGTTGTCAACTTCTATTTGTAGGTTAGCTTCGCCTGTAAAATATCACATGGTGAAATATTCTTCAGGTGAGTTGGCAACATTGAATCGCAATTGATGTTACCAGTGTTGTCAACTTCTATTTGTAGGTTAGCTTCGCCTGTAAAATATCACATGGTGAAATATTCTTGAGGTGAGTTGGCAACACTGGCAACATCAATTGATGGCACTCAACCCGTGCACCTCCACTAGTCAGTGTTGCCAACTCCCATTTGTAGGTTAGCTTCGCCTGTAAAAATAACATGTGGTGAAATATTCTTGGGGTGAGTTGGCAACACTGGCAACATCAATTGATGGCACTCAACCCGTGCACCTCCACTAATCAGTGTTGCCAACTCCCATTTGTAGGTTAGCTTCGCTTGTAAAATATCACATGGTGAAATATTCTTGGGGTGAGTTGGCAACACTGCGAGAAAGCCTCAAGCGTTGCCAGCTCTTTGCTTGAGGTTAGGTTATACCCAAAAACAACCTTGGTGATTTTTTCGAGTGAGGAGCTGGCAACACTGCGAAAATAAAAAGTAGGTCAAAGGGCGCAGCCAGAACGTAGGGTTCCACCTACTACTATAAGTTAGCTTCGCCTGTAAAATATCACATGGTAAAATATTCTTGAGGTAAGTTGGCAACACTGAACCGCAATTGATGTTGCCAGTGTTGCCAACTCCCATTTGTAGGTTAGCTTCGCCTGTAAAATATCACATGGTGGAATATTCTTGGGGTGAGCTGGCAACACTGCGAGAAAATGAGGCTCATGCCTTACGAGAGAAATCCATTAAGGCGAGCCTCACCGAGCCTCATTTTCGGGCGTTGAACCGGCTTGATTGTACTACTATTGTACTCTTTCAGACCAAACGCGATAACGATCAGGAAAAAGATTCCAGCAATTTCGACGACTCCAAGATCAAAAATGTTTATCTCAAGAATGTCAGGAACGAAGTGTTCCTGCGCGAGAATTACAATCTCCTCGACATCACCAAAGATGATTATCTAAAACTTTACGAAGCGTACACCGCTTACAAGAGGGTAACAGAGGGAAACGTCGACATGTACTACACACCCAGCGAATTCAAAACCCACAGACCCATGTTCGTCATCAACACCACAAAGAGGAAGCAGGTGGTAGTCAACGATCGAACCAACATCAAGATTGTTTGCGAGTTCAACAGTCCATTGCCCGAGGATACCGTGTGCAGCGTCATCCTGGTCGCAGAGAAGTCCTTCGCGTACGACGTGAAGAACGAGAGGGTGACGGAACAGTTTTAAAATTCGTAAAAAAAAAATTGCCACTAACTAAAAAAAAATCAACACATTTTTTAGGTTATATAAAATATGTGAAAACTTTAAAATACTGAAATATTAAAACAAACGGAGTCCAATGTAAGTTAGTTCGGTGCGTAAAATATCGCAAATAAAAAAAATGATAGGTTAAGTTATATCACTGGAGATCGTAAAAAAATCGTAAGAGAAAAAGGATAGGTTAAGTTATATCACGTAAGATCGTGATATACCTACAAGTACGAGGTGGGAAAAAAAGAGGTGCATTGAAAATTGTACTAAAACATCGCTAAACGCTAAAACATCGACTAAAAATTGTCAAAATATGTCAAACACTGATATTCAATTGATAAAAAAAGAGGAAAAAAGACGATACCTACAAAGTACGGCGTAGAAACAATAAGTTTACACTACTTTTTACTTCTTGACTTTTGACCTTTCTTACCAAACCCAGAAAGTCCTGAGATACTTTAAGTTCATGTCTTCGGCTGGTTACAAGATACCATACCATGGGTACACTTTTGCACCGCTTCATTGTGTAGTGTGCAAGTGCTCCGGCACGATCATTGCACTTTAGAAATTCCATTATATCATCACTCAACTTCGTTTTTACGATTAACCAACCTGGCAGAAATGCGATTCTCCATCTAACCTAAATCAATCCATTTCCATTTGTCATTATTAAGGCAGAACACTAAAAAGTTTCGAGATGAAACACTTCATTAAAATGTGTGAAGTCTCGTAATGGCCAATATTATATTCTTAATATCAGAGAGAGAGAGAGAGAGAGAGAGAGAGAGAGAGAGAGAGAGAGAGAGAGAGAGAGAGCAAATGATATCCAGAATCTATGCTTTGCATCAAGATAAACTTGAAAAAAATATCAAGAAATCTCCATGTCGGCCTCCCCGATGATGATTGATTGATTTAGTTTATATTACTTCGCGTTTTGTACCTCTTGGCTAATTTGCAAAAATGGGGATGAGTAACGAAATAATGAAATTGATGAATGAAAATTCACCAACAACCAAGCCTGAACGGGATTCAAACCCGGGGCCCTTGGCGTCGGAGAGCAATGTGGTAACCACCCGGCCACAGGGTTTCTCCTTAGTAAACAAGAGATCCAAGGTTTGAAACACTATTGAAGCGCATTGTGATTCCGATCCAGTTCTAAATTGTAGGTTCAGTCCGTATCAGCCTATTTAATGCATTAAATTATACTTAAACAAAAACCCAAACCGAACAAATAATGTGCTATAATTATTAAATTTAACATGTTCATCAGTTTGGCATTATTTGAGACATTTAAAGAAATTCGTAAAAATAATAAAATTAACGCTAATACTACACCATTTATAACTTTTCAAATTTTATTCGATACTTCATGATTGGGGCCGTTTTCTGCCACACTCGGCTAATCACTTGATTGAGGATAAACGACGGTGAAATTGATCAAATTGATTAATCATATATCGAAATGAGGCCCAGGGCCTGTGTAGTGGTACACTCTCCTACGGGGATGGGTCTTAGTTGTAGGTTTTACGTTTTATCTAGCCATTGCCCCATGTGCAGGAGAAGCTGCATAGCATGTTAAAAAAATCCCCCAAGGACTGGCTCTGTGCAAAATTAAGTTAACGATATTTATTTATTAATTTATTTCAGAAATTGAACGCAACAGGTATATTACCCATTATTGGCGTTCATTGTACAATAATTTTGTGATAACATTATTGAAATATTGCACAGATGAATGTAGTATATAGACAGAAAATATTTAACAAACATATAAGTTTTAAGTTCGATCGTTATTTATGTAATTTCAGTATATTCCATTTCAAAATTGCGGTCGGGCAAAATAAGTCCACACTGTTTTCACTTTTGATGGGATCATTAAATGTTTTACACATATTCCAAATTGGGGAAGTTCGAGGAGACGGCGTCGTGGCGGCGAAATAAAATGTGCTGTGACATGATGCAACTTTGAAATACGGGAGAGAAAGATTAGTATCGAACCTCCCCAAACTCGGCATTAAGGGTGGGGGTTTTGCGGAAAACGATTATTCATTTATTCATAACTTGTTTATATTATTGTGAAGTATGAAAAAATACATCGTGTTGATTGCAATTCAATTGTTGATCAAGTTAAATTTTTTCATTGTTCGTCTCATACTACTCATTGTAAAATGTAGTAAAATTATTTTTTCGTATCCGTGAAGTTTGTTCTCTATCTCATCCGTTATCGAAGCATGTCATAGAGATTATCGATGGTCCTCCCCGTAATTTTAAAAATCGTATCCTTGACGATCATTTAGCATGCTACCCTCAACGCTGTCGAACTTTGGGCGAAAGAACCAAACACGATTTTGAAGATGTGATAGAGAAGCTCCGGAGGAAGTTCGGTTAACATATGCAATCCAGAAGAATTCATTTTTTTGGTGATATTATATTACAATTTTCTGCCAGGAGAAACTTGATGTTTTTGCGAAATTTCCATTGGTAGGGGTTGCAAGTATTGACTAACGTCGTAGCCGTGGTAGATAGAATTCCAGCAATGACAAGCAGAGATTGTGGAACGCCTCGTACGACACGTCTCCGCCCACAGACTAATGGTAGATGCCCTTAAGGCGGCCTCGAGTGAAGTAACTGTGAAGTAACTGTGGACCTTGTCCTGATCTTCTAGAATGACGTCGTCGAAGACGACCAATAAATTCTTGCGACTTTCGTTTAACCCGAGAAAGCCCAATGTCACCTGTAGGTGACAGCTTTTTAATATTTTTTTTTTATTGTATGCTGTGGCCGGGCATATATTTTTTCTATGTCAAACTGTTCATTCACTTTTTCTCAACTGAATTGTTGCACTTTTGAACTGAGGCACATCTTGTGGAACTTTCTGGAACTATTGAAGTAAAGATGGCTGCCCTTAGGAAGGACGACACGTCACCTGCTCCTGGA
The DNA here is from genome assembly GCF_977018435.1 of Lepisma saccharinum. Taxonomy (NCBI): domain Eukaryota; kingdom Metazoa; phylum Arthropoda; class Insecta; order Zygentoma; family Lepismatidae; genus Lepisma; species Lepisma saccharinum. Next base: position 100,460,177 of record NC_139233.1, read on the forward strand.
GAAGGACATTCAAAAACATCAAAATGGTAAGATGATTAGAAGTTTATTACTTTTAATTACTCTTAAAGGTTTAAGGTTTATGTCTGGTAAATATAAATTTTCTCCCTGAACAATTAGTTGGTGTAATTGTTGATTAAATTTGTAGTGTCACCTGTAGGTGACATTGGGCTTTGGAAGTCATAAATGCATAAAGGACTAGGACATAATTGCATTTAGCGTTAATTTTAATAATTATAATTGTAGTAATAATATAATTACAATATAATATTGTAACAATGATGTAAAAATAATAATTATAATAAAATATAATTTTAATAATTCTAGTCCTCCAGTGAGTAATGATTTATAATTATTGTAAAAACAAGGATAAAAACATTGGGACTTGAAAAATAAACACAAAGAAAATGCTTTCCTCATCAATAATAATGATAAATCTTGGGGAAAACAATGTTATAGTATCTTATTGTGATATTCTGGTATGTGTATTACAGTCTTGTTCTAATAAAAAATTAATACAAATTTTTGAACTTGGAATCTACTATCATTTCAGGTTGAATTTGGATGAAGCATTACAACTTATTGAAGAAAATGATGATGACATTGATGAGGTTCTTTTCCCAGCTGATGATGATGTATTCACATATGAAGACAGTGGGGATGAGAATTGCACAGATGTCAATCACCTTCCTCCAGCAATGCTTCTCACCGAGGCGGAAGTTGTCACAAGAGACCGCAACAATTGAAGAGACAACAATTGATGCTAGTGGAATCGGGAGGGCATGTTCATGGGTGGTGTGGATCGTTTCGACCAGAACATTCACTCCTTGAGGGTCAGTTTCAGGGGTAAAAAGTGGTGGTACTCCTTGTTTGCCTTTGGAATAGATGCAGCATGCCACACTGCATGGTTGATTTTCCAGAAAGCGAATGGCAAAAATGTGACATATTGTGATTTCCGACGATCACTGGTGGAATCATACTGCCGTTTACATGGAAATCCTCCATACAGAAGTCCCCAAATTGGTTCTGTGTCCTTGCGTGTACCAAATGAAGTCAGACAAAACATCAACATTGATGAACACATACAGGTAGAGAGAGTATTCTCAAAGAACATGTGAACATGCCACAAGAGGACACAGATAGTATGTATGAGGTGCGGTGTAGCATTACACATACTCTGTTGGTACAAATTTCATGCACATACAAGAACAGGAAAAGTTTAAAGTGTTATGTCAAGTTCTGACATTGTTAATATCATCTGTGTTACATAAAAAAGAAAAGGGAGGTATAAAACAGAGATGTTCCATGGTATAAGTTTCACGTTATGTTCATTTTGGTACCTTGAATGCCCAATGTCACCTACAGGTGACACCCCTGTATTTTCGAGCAGGATAATAAAATCTTTATTTTTTTTTCATTTTATTCTATTTTGATGCAAAACCAATAAACCCTGTTAATATGATCACAAAACTCACAGAAATAAAGTCATGGGCTTTCTCGGGTTAAAGGTACCATCTGCGAGAAATTGGCTGTTCACATATCGCTATATATCCCGGTCAGTTGTTTGCACATCTGTTGCTCGAGATTTTTGGAGAAAACGTACAACTGCGTGTTCTGCCAATTATCCACTACCAGATATTAACGTGAGAAAGGCTACATTTTTCTCTGGATTTTTGTGCAATTCCACCAAAAATTTCTATATAAATAACAGACCTGAATGCCATCATGCCGGTAATCAAAACGAACAAAATGCAACGCTGCCGTTAGTATCTCGCATTGGCCAGACTTCAGCGCAAATGCCCACAAGAAAAGAATAGTCGGCAACCAAACCCTGTCTCCGGTGCAGATATAAAATTATTATTCCGAAGCTGAAGAGATACCAGCAAATTTGCAAGGTTTAACGTAATCCTACGATGTCGCAAGCATCGATTAGCCAAACCCCAGGCCTTCCTCTGAAGACAAAAGATATGGAGTCTGTTGCTGATGTACCTGAGCCAACTAGGGGTATGTTTTTTTTGTGGATAAGCTAAGCTGAACTGTTTTACGACAAATCAAAGACCATACTTTCTTCTCTGAATCTTGCTGCAACATCATCAGCATCTTTGAAGACATCAAGCCTTCCATAATAGGCATTTTGAATGGCAAGCTTAAATATAATTCGGTTACATTTTACCCCACTTTACCGCCATAATATATGAAACCAAATGGCGAGTCTTATATTCTCCACCATTGCGCAAGACGCAGACTCTTTATTTAGATGACGTCAACCATTTAGTCCGCATCTACTCCCATTTTACTCACACGCTGCTCAGAAAGCAGGAAGGGTACGAGACGAAACATTCAGGCTGAACACTGTGCGGCACACCGCAATACTTTTCACTTCAACCCGGTAATCAACTTAAAAGGGCGGTATTAAACTTTAACAAAAACGACAAAAGAATGCTGTTTCTCGTGTGTCTTGGCTGCACTGCACCTTGTTCGTTGCTCAAACAATCCAGAGCGAGTTGCCTATTAGAAACAGCACAACTCTGAGCTGGAGAACGGAATGTCAGGCCTCGAATATCCGGTTATGATATCTGATATTTCTAAGTTCAGGGCCCGAGCAAGAGATCTGAAGATAAACTGCTGGGTATAAAAGTGTATGTTTACTCTTTTATGACAAGGAGATATATCCTCTTAGGTTTAGCGCGGATGATGATCACAAGGCTGCAGAAATCAACTTGCCATTCATTGCAGACAAATACAACTTCCAATATTGTCTCATTCGCTAGCTCTTGTCCTTGATCATAAGTCAGAGAAGCAATTATTTGTTTTCACATCAAGGTTTGTCGATGAACGTGAGCACCGCGACCACCAAAACCGTCGCTACCGGCAAATTGTCGCCAACAATCTTGCTAATCAAAAACCTACTGTCTGTGCGCATGCCTTTGATAGAACCAAACAAGGTCGAGCAATTCGGAATGCACAGTTCCATGTTGGAACATAATGCATTCATCTTTGCCGTTTTCGAATCCTTTAAGGTATCAGAAGAGTTCATGGAATTTACGCTTCAAAATATAAGGACACTTCCTTAAAAGTGACAACCTAAAACCAACTTATATTACTCGTACATTAACAGAACAAATAATATTCTTGGAGGATCACACACCATTAACCCTAATAACAATTTTAACCTAAGTGGTATATTTCTTTGCATCACTACTAAATAATAAATTTTAAATCCGTTGTTATTGGTAGCACAATCCCTAGAAACAAGTTGATAGATCATGACAGGAATCTGTTTAATTTTTATTGCACTACGAAACAAAATAAGAACATGTTCATTCCTACTCTTATGTTGATCATTGAAAAACCTTACCAATTTACAAAGATATTCCAATTTTAACTACTTTCGCAGATGTTTTACATTCACGGGCAACACCATCAATAGGAACAAAAATGGACCCACCCCCGTACTGTCTCCATGCGGTATTTATTTCATTTATGATATTTTCAGCATTGCATTTCACGCCACGAAGCATATTAATCAAATCAACCAATAGGTGAAATTTTATTTCAATATATATTATATATTGTTTCTAAGGTTGCCATTCGTCAAAATTTAATTAAACTAAGGCACTGTTTCCTTGTAAAGTATTCATTAAATATAAACAGTTTTTGCGTTTCATTCTACAAACAATTTGGTAAGGATTCACTCAGTTAGAAGGCTACTGTAAAGAAGGATGTACCTTTCAGTAACAGATTAAAATTTGAATTCACATAATTTAAATCTAGTATGTCATACCTAGAATATCTAATTTTCCAAATATAACATCCCTGATGTATCTATATTTAGCGAAATAAAACCATTGGTACCAAACTCCTCCAGATTCATCATTCCATCTGCAAATAAAGAAAATTCTGTTATATTGAAAAGAAAATACAATATATTTTAATGAGCATGTAATCTATCTGTACTATATTATTTGTAACGAATGGATGGTTAAAATAATTTGCTCTATAGATTACCGGTTTATATCTTGGATTTATTATTTGTGTTTACATTTTTTTATTTTTTTATAAAATATATTTAACAGTCACAAAGATGATCATTTCAAAAATACAACTCAATAGAAGATGTAGTGCTCCTTTGTGCTTTGCACAAGGACATGAAAGCGTATATAGGGTGTGGATAACATAACCTCCAGACGTTCTTGATCCCGGCTGAAGGTAGGGGTGATGTGATCAACACCACACATCTGACCTCCTTTATCCCCAAGAGTTTCCTCCAGGTTACTTCATATGACGCTGGTAGGTCACAGCAGCCGCTTGAACAGGTAGATAAAAATCCCGTTTCTCCTCGCGAGTTCTGACGACAATCGGGTTTTTGTGTATATGTTAAATATACGTAGTTCAACAGTTACTTCAAACAATTCTAAAAATGGTCCGTAAGTGGTGAGGAAATGTATCTGGATTCAAATCTAAGTACACAACGGTTATGGTGACGAGACAGTTAATGCTCTAGACCTGAGTTCTAATTGATAAAATACTTATATTTCACATAAATGAAGAACATTCCCTCTACTCCTGTAGCCGGTAACATGAAAGACTCCAATTGCTTACACTGACACATTTCTTGAGGGTAGGTGTCCAAGACTCTCTGTGATAAATCATAAGCAACAAAATCTAAAAGTTCAAAATTTGATACAGGAAAGTTTACTGATGAAAGAATTAAGAAAGATTACCAAATTAAACTGTCAAATAGATTTGATGTTTTGCAGGATTTAAATGACGATGAAAATAGAAATGAAACAGACGTAAATAAGAATTGGGAGCACATACGTAATGCAATAGAATCAGCAGCTAAAGAAAATATAGGATACCATAAACCGAGAAAAAGTAAGCCATGGTTTGATAATGAATGTCATAATCTAATAGAAATAAGAAATCAGGCTAGACTTAGGTGGTTAAATAACTCTGATGATACAAATCTAAACAATTATAGAATAAAGCGAGAAGTTAACCTCACGTTTAGAAGTAAAAAAAGAGATTACTTGAAGAGCAAAATTAACGAAATTGAAACAAACAGCAAAATTAAAATGTCAGATATTTATATAAAGGTGTAAATGAGTTTAGAAAGGGGTGGCAACATAAAGTAAACTTGATAAAAGATAAAGACGGTGATTTTCTAGCTGACCCAAGCGATATTCTAAATAGATGGAAGAACTACTATAAAAACCTTTTAAATGTAGGAGATAAATCAGAAGTAAATGAAGTCCACACAGCAGAACCTTTAGTTCCAGAACCTAACTTGACTGAAGTGAAAGATGCTATTAAAAGGTTAAAGAATAACAAAGCACCTGGCATTGATTTAATACCAGCTGAGTTATTTAAATATGGTGGAAATTCATTAATATGTCAAATTCATAAATTAATTTGTTTAATATGGAATAAAGAAGAAATCCCTCAACAGTGGAAAGAATCCATAATTGTTCCTGTGTTTAAAAACGTGATAAAATGAACTGCAACAATTACCGTGGAATTTCTCTACTCTCAACAACATACAAAATATTATCTAACATTCTTTTAACAAGACTAACCCCATATGCTAATGAAATTATAGGTGATTATCAATGTGGATTTAAACGTAAAAGATCAACTACGGATCAAATTTTTCACATCAGACAGACATTTGAAAAAAGTGGGAATATAATCAAAATGTCCGTCAGCTATTCATTGATTTCAAAAAAGCATATGATTCGGTCAAAAGAGATAAATTATATAATATATTAGTAGAGTTTGGAATATCTAAGAAGCTTGTTAGTATGATAAAAATATGCACCAGTGAAACATAAAGTAAAATTCGTGTGGGTATTAATATGTCTGACAAATTTACAATTCATGATGGGTTAAAACAAGAAGATGCATTATCTCCATTGCTCTTTAATTTTGCCTTAGAATATGCTGTTAGGAAGGTAAAAGAAACTAAAGAAGGACTAAAATTAAATGGTGTGACTCAGTTGTTAGCATATGCAGATGATGTAGACTTACTGGTGGATGATGTGAATACAATTAAGAATAATGCTAAAATATTTTTCAAAACTACTAAAGAGATAGGTTTGGAAGTTAACAAAGAGAAACCTAATATATGCTTACAGGCCGAAACCAAGTGTTAGGTAATAATCAAAATCTAATTATTGATAAGAACTCGTTTGAACCAGTTTCCAAATTCAAATATTTAGGAGTAATATTAACAAATGAAAATTATATTAAAAAGTAGGCTTCATTCAGGAAATGCATGTTACTTCTCTCTTCATAAACTTTTGTCTTCTCGTTTAATATCTAAGAAACTAAAAGTTAAAATATACAAAACAGTAATTTTGCCTGTAGTATTATATGGATGTGAAACTTGGTCCCTTACATTGAAAGAGGAACATAAATTGAGAGTATTTGAAAATAAGATCCTTAGGAAAATCTTTGGACCTAAAAGGGATGAGGAGACAGGTGACTGGAGAAGGTTACATAATTTACAACTACATAATTTGTATTCATGTCCAAATATTATTAGAATAATTAAATCCAGAATACTTAGGTGGGCAGGCCATGTGGCACGAATGAGAGAGGAAAGATGAGTTTACAGGATTCTTCTTGGGAAATCTGATGGTAAGAGACCTGTAGGAAGGCCAAGACGAAGATGGAGGGACAACGTTGAGATGGACCTAAGTGAAATCGGTAGGGATGGAAAAGAGTATATAGAACTTGCTCAAGATAGGGAAAGATGGAAGGCCTGTGTTGCTGCAGCCATGAACCTTCGGGTTTAAGAAGGCTAGGGAGTTAGTTAGTTAGGTGTCCAAGACATTTCAGACCACTGGATAATTTTACAGCAAACATTTATTATTTGCAAAGGTTGAACACATCCACATGACAAGATTACGAGAACTGTAGTTTTGTACTTTCAAAGTGACTAAATGTGTATAGTAATGATCTAGTAAACTATAATACTTTGTGGTGTGACGTTGGGACTTATGAAAATTTTAGTATCCCAAGACATGAATCTAAACCAGAAAACCTCAAAGTATCAAGCATTGTCTGCGACCCAGACAGAGATCATTTTAAGGTAGAAATTCGATCACCCTTAATGTGTTTAGTACCAAGGCAATGTGAATAAAATTAGAGTAAAAACCATTTCAATTTCCAGAGGAATTATTAATACTCATGCTCTTAGATTTCAACCACTATATTTTAGTAATAACTGTATTATGTTCTTAATTATTAAACATCAACAACGAAATATTAGATTTTAAAGAACCACATTTAGCTCCGGCCATTTTTCAATTCAGGAATGAGTCCATTAGTTGAATTATGATTTGCGGTCGGTTGAAGGATTTGGTGTTCTAAGTCGACTTTTTGCACAGTAAGACTAATCGGGACTGAAACCAAAGTTTAATGTGGGATCCGAAACACTATGTGCCTCCACCGGGAATAATCAAACTCAGGACCCCTTGATGAAAAGGCGATGGTGCTACCACAGCAACACGGGAAGTCCTCAAATTGATTTAATTTCTGTAATATTTCATCTTTCCATACCATGTCGAATATTTCCTCGATATCTTATAGCAACGCTACAGTTGTTCTTATGTATTTCACAACTCGTAAAATTTCGGTCACTGTACTTCAACATGGTCGAAAATCTGGTAGTAAATGTTTCTCCTAGATGATTATTTTTATTCTTTGGTGTAGTATCTTTACAAACATCTTACTCATAAGACATAAAAGGTTAGTATGTTTATAATTGACCGGGAAGAATTCCGCTTTCTAGGTTTTAAAAATGGGCACACCGTTGCTGTTTTCTTTTGTCATGGGAAATATATTTTTTAAAACTTTGATTGTATTGAACGATTTTGTTAACTATATTATGACAAATGAGCCTTATCCATTAGCCCTTCACATCAAGGTTACTGTATTAGAAACAATAATTTCATGATCGTTGATTTCACGTATACGTCAGAAAGGTATTTTCATCTGACAAATTTGGTTATAAAACAAGCTTAATTAAATCTCTTCAATATTAACCTTTCTAAACTTTATACTTGTCCATTTTATAACTATTTAAATTTTTTGGAAATGTGTAAGGGCCCAACAATTAGTTATTTGCAAAATGAAACAAAGTTGTGGCAAATATAAGTAAAGGATATTGAACCATTCATGCTATATTTTACAAAAGTTATAAAATTGCATTCTAAGAAAGTATATAATTATATTGCTCTTTCTGCAAGAATCCGAAGTGTTTACCTAATTTAAGAAGCGATATAACATGGGCAATATTATTTGTTGGTTTATTTTACTTAATACAGCAAGATAATGCAGATTTTTAATTTCCTTCGCATGTTTTAATTGAATAATTTTTATAATAATGTACTAAGTGTCATCAGTCATGTCTTGCCTTAACTGATTCAAGTTATAGGTAAAGAGCACCTAAAATACATGGACTGGAAAATAAAGATGGAGGTAAATGGAGATAAAGGTAGAAAACAATAGATGAAAATGAAACTGATGGAAATTTGGAGGAAAGGTCAATTGATTTCCTCCTATATTCATATCTGATTTAGGAGTGTCCCTTTACCTAAAAACTGTGTGGAAAGGGAAATAGGAAGAAATGGGAAGAACCCATCGTAGAGAATACAGCAAATCAAGCTTGAAATTTTTCCCTCATGTTTCTTACCAATATAGTATGTATTCTTGCATCAACTTACATATTTTTAATAAAATATAAAAATAAGGCGGTGATAATAAAAATGTACACTCTGTCTGGTTTGAGATGGATTGACTCCAGTGTTAGTACTTACCTTCTCGAGGAAACAGATAAAGTTGTAAAGTATTCATCCTCACACCCTGGATGACAGCTGTAATCTTTGCGAGACGATTTATCACCTATTAATGAATAATATTATTATTAAATACATAGAAATCATATGTATACATAAATAACACACAGAACTATACATAAACACACACACACATATATATATATATATATATATATATATATATATATATATATATATATATATATATATATAGGGTGTCATTTTAATGGCGCCCACAGACCACGGAAACGTGTAGAAGACATCAAAACAAACAAATTTTCTCCCTACAATTTTTCTCGTTGGTGCGTCGTTTCGGCGCACATTTCACACATATTCTGTGAAAAATAACATAGCTACAATCAGCCACATTATGTACCGTAAGACAAAGCGAGAAAACACGTTCTGTATCCTAACAGGAAGTAAACAACGATGCGAAAAATGGTACAAAGAAAATCGAATTCAAATTAAAGTGGTCATATAGAATTTTGTCTCAACTTACATGTCAAATATTTGCAAATGTAGTTACCAAGTTTGCATCACCCATTTCGTCTCATCCACTTCGTCCTTCTGATACTAGTTGTCTGTGACACACTGAACAGATGACAAAATAGAAATGAAAGATCTCAAAATTCCAAAAGTAAGCAACACGTAGGTTAATATAAAGTAAATATTCAGGGCATTATGAGGCAAGTGGCTACAATGGTTGAAAATACAGGGATATAAGTAGTAGTAATACAAGCTCTCCAACGACTGTGTTTATCTACGCACCTGATACACATGCAATAGTTTGCAACATTACTTGGAATATGGCAGTATATTCCCTGCTGATTCACGATTAGGTTGCAACAACATCACAACCCGTGCTTGTGCATTTTTAGCCATAATGTAACAACGCAAACCTCGGACACTGCCTTATATCAGAACAAATGGATATACAGATCTTATGATATCAACCTTGTATCGAGATTTGTCTGGACGTAAACCGCCAAATGTAAGCTGTAAGTCCAACACAATTTCTTGTTGATGATGATTATTATATTTGACATGTAGGCTGAGATACGTTGTTTTTCTACGAATTTTGGTATTGTTGGTCCACTTCCCCCTTTCCCTGGGATGACTGCTGGTCTTCTGACTGATAGGCTGTGTTTCTCTAGATATTCAGTATACTGTTCGCGATCATACCTTCGTTCTACAGATCATAATGTGGTTGGTAGTATGTTATTTTTCCCGAAAGTTATGTGTTCCTTGCAACACTGCCGTGCACTTTTTCACCACAGAAAAATTTCTGACAGATATGATCAAATGTTCTGTGTGGTTGCAAGCATCCAGGCGGCGACTGTAGCGCCGAACCTACGCACCAACTAGAAAAATGTTAACGATAAAAGTTGTTTGTTTTGATGTCCTTTGTATGTTTCAGTGGTCCGTGGTCCCTATTAGTATAGATTGTCCTATTATTGGGCTACAAAAGGTATAACCCCTCCTCAGATTGGTTTGGCTACACTTACAACTATGTCAAGATGCGTATATAAGTTCATTCCCTACAGTGTGCTACTCTGTTGAATCCAAGAATTTAGTAAAATAGCCCTCGGGGATTTCCCGTGAAAAGTATGACCCCCCCTCAGATTGATTTGGCTACACGTACAAAATCTGCATCTGTCAGATTGTTGTCCATAGGATCGTAAAAAATATGGCCCTCTTGGCATTGTTTTGGCTACACTTAAAACTAGTCCAGGATGCTCATAAGAGCTTATTGCCTTTAGTGTAATACTCTGTCAAGTGTGCTTAAATACTTGACAGTCAGTTCAAAGTATTAATATGTTAACCCAAAATATGCTGAATATTTTAATTGGGCACCAGGCTCAACTTGTATATCTAGTACTAAGACAATGTATTGTGCAGAGGTCTCTTAAAATTGCTCTGTGACTCGTTCTTTTCTTACATCAGTAGTACAATCAAGCCGGTTCTGCAACCGAAAATGGCGCTCGGTGGCGCTCGCCTTAATGTTTTTCTCTCGTAAGGCATGAGCGCCATTTTCTCGCAGTGTTGCCAGCTCACCCCAAGAATATTTCACCATGTGATATTTTACAGGCGAAGCTAACCTACAAATGGGAGTTGGCAACACTGGCAACATCAATTGCGGTTTAGTGTTGCCAACTCACGTCAAGAATATTTCACCATGTGATATTTTACAGGCGAAGCTAACTTACAGAGTAGAGCAGGTCAGAGAGTTCTGCGCCCGAAAATGGCGCTCGGTGGCGCTCGCAGTGTTGCTAACTCCTCACTTGAAAAAATCACCAAGGTTTTTGTTTTTGGGTCTAACCTAACCTCAAGCAAGGAGCTGGCAACACTGCTTGAGGCTTTTCTCGCAGTGTGGCCAACTCACCCCAAGAATATTTCACCATGTGATATTTTACAAGCGAAGCTAACCTACGAATGGGAGTTGGCAACACTGATTAGTGGAGGTGCACGGGTTCTGCAACATCAATTGGCGATCAGTGTTGCCAACTCACCTCAAGAATATTTCACCATGTGATATTTTACAAGCGAAGCTAACCTACGAATGGGAGTTAGCAATACTGATTAGTGTAATCAGCTCAGTTGAGCGCCATCAATTGGCGATCAGTATTGCCAACTCACCCCAAGAATATTTCACCATGTGATATTTTACAAGCAAAAATAACCTACGAATGGGAATTGGCAACACTGACTAGTGGAAGTGCACGGGTTGAGTGCCATCAATTGCGGTTCAGTGTTGCCAACTCACCCCAAGAATATTTCACCACATGTTATTTTACAGGCGAAGCTAACCTACAAATGGGAATTGGCAACACTGACTAGTGGAGGTGCACGGGTTAAGTGCCATCAATTGATGTTGTCAGTGTTGCCAACTCACCTCAAGAATATTTCACCATGTGATATTTTACAGGCGAAGCTAACCTACAAATAGAAGTTGACAACACTGGTAACATCAATTGCGATTCAATGTTGCCAACTCACCTGAAGAATATTTCACCATGTGATATTTTACAGGCGAAGCTAACCTACAAATAGAAGTTGGCAACACTGACTAATAGAAGTGGCCAGGGTTGCGTCCGAATCAACAGCAGATGTCACCTAGAGTGCTGTTCCATCTGGGACTCAGCCAATCTCTGTTGTCCGAATTTGCGGTAGACGTGGAGTCGGAGGGAGGCGCGACAGATGCATGCTTGAACTTGCTGTGACGCTGCGCTTGGCAGCCATATTCTAACTTTTACTTTGTACAGACAACATTTACTGATTAGAGGATGTAAAACTCAGTTATATTTTAATATTTTATCGATAATACTGAATGCAGAAAACGTAAATGATGAAATAGCGTGTTATATTTTTAATGTGAGTAGTTAGGTGGAAATCATTGTCATGTTTGTTTGCGCCCCAGAGCGCGGTGGCGGGCTGACACCTGGCGGGAAAAGTGACAGCCGTACTACAAGGGGACATGCAGATTCGGACGACTTGGACGCGACTTCGAGTGCACGCGAGAGCAACGGGGGAGAACGGGATGGAGCGCTTGCCAATCCGGACACGGCTTTTGTAAACCTCTCTCGGGAACGATGTGCCACACACGCGCGCGCGCGCCTATCGGTAGATTATGTTTCGCGTATTTATTCGTTGCGCTGACACAGCGTGATGAGTAAATAATGCATTTTCTCACATTCTTGAAGTACGAATGCACTTTATCGTAATCTTCCAAGTCCCGGGGACACTAATGTTTGTATATCGTGACTTTTGTAAACCTCTCTCGGGAACGATGTGCCACACACACACACGTGCACGCGCTGGCGCCTCTTATTATTTTGTGCAAGAAAAAGATGTTAAACCTGTTAAAACTGCTCTGTAACCCTCTCGTTCTTCACGTCGTGGACGAAGGACTTCTCGGCGACCAGGATCACACTGCATACGGTGTCCTCGGGCAGCGCGTCGTGGAACTCGCAGACGACCTTGATGTTGGTTCGATCGTTGACCACCACCTGCTTCCTCTTAGATGTGTTGATGACGAACATGGGTCTGCGGGTTTTGAATTCGCTGGGCGTGTAGTACATGTCCATGCTTCCCTCGGTCACGCGTTTGAAAGAGGTGTAAGCTTCGTAAAGTTTGAGGTAATCGTTTTTGGTCATGTCGAGGTTGTAATTCTCGCGCGGGAAAACTTCGTTGCGTCCATTTTTCAGATAAACATTCTTGATCTTGCAGTCGTCGAACTTGCTGGAATCTTTTTCCTGGTTGTTATCGCGCCCGGTCTGAAAGAGCACCACGACGAAATCTGGCATGTCGAACTGTATGTTGTTGAACTGCGTCGTCACGTCGAATTCCATGTGACTTCCCGACGCCACCTTTTGCACGCACTGGTAACCGTGAAAGTGAATCGGTACCTGCGGATTCTTCAAGAACTCCGCTTTGTACTTGAGGGCGTAGTTCGTTTCGTATTCCACGATCGGCATTCTCAATTCCATGCTCCGGATGACGCACTTGGCTGCTTCGGGTAATGTGTTGGCTATCGGCGTGCCGTCGGCGTTCAAGTTGGTGTATCGCATCAGTGCGTCGTTGTCGTTGGCCGCTCTTCGAAACGTGACGCGCAATCCTCCCTTCCACATGATCTCTTTGTAGTCCGAGAAGAATCCCGGCAGCAGATGCATGGGAAAAAGCACCGTGTGACTTCTAGTCGATATTTTGGTCCCCGCTTCGAATCCTCCCGCTTGATAGTATGCCGCGTCTGTTTTGGATAATTTCAATGTTCCCACTGCCGTCGACGTGATGCCCGGATAATCTATTCTGTCGATGACGGTGTTGTGTTTCCTCACCTCCACCTGCGAGAACAGGTGAGGCACGAAGTTGTCCACGAGTTTCAAATTTGCATTGGGCGGAAACGCTTCTCCGCTTTCTTTCTTCACCACGTCGAATTGAAGGTAGAGGTCCGCTCTGTGAGGATGAACAAACCCATCCCCTACGTCCACGTCGTATTCGATCTCCCTGTTTGCTTCGTTGAGATTGGCGAACGTGCGACGGTTCGGAGGAAAAGATTGCAATTCGTAACTTTCGATTTGTTCCATTTTCACTATGCGTGTTATTTACTATACGTTGATCTCCACGATGGCCGTCGTAGTGGCACCTGCGAAATCCACCACCTCTCCTTTCTCGTTCGTCACCACCAACTCTATGTCGTCTATGCGGTTGCGACATACTGGAAAATAGATCGGCGAAGAGGGTGTGTAGATGATCGGTTCCATGAACTCGGAACTGGGTTTGAAAGTGGCTATGATTCCCGTCTGCTTGTGACTTCCTAACAATCCGTCCGAGGATTTCGTGATCATGCCTTCCGCCACGTTGCAGTGAACGTTCAGAGTTTCTATGGCTAGAAATTTAGGAATGTTGGTTGCCGTATGTTTGATGCCAGCTTCGAGTTTGGTGTTGTTCTCGAAACCTAAAAGTTCTCCCATGGTGCCCAGGTCCACGGTCTCCGTCGCGGATAGGATTTCCACTCTGTGCGTGACCGAATTTTGAGAAAGGTACGTGCCTTTGGGTAACTGAGCTTGCAAAGTGGAAAGATTGTATTGACCTGGCGTGACGACGATGTGTTCGCTTCCGACGCTAATTTTGTTGTTGTGCTGCGTGACGTTAGGTATGAGGTACATGCTGTAGAATGCACGCAGAGCTACGGATTTAGGATAGACGATGTCATCGTGCAGCGTGAGTTTCAAGATCGAAGATTCGCTTGTGAGATGGAACACGCCCATTGTGTTTCAGGTTCCACAATGCTTTCTGAAAATGTTCCACCGACGGGTTATTTATTTTAGACATGTATGCGAGAACGGAAAGGCAAAGGTGGCCGCAGTTAACATCGGTGAAACCCTGGATGCGTTTGTCATTGTAGTAGAGGTTGGCAACACTGAGATACTTCACCAACCTGGCAGGCGGTGTGCCACCGAACGAATCGAAAACAAATGCTTTGTTATCGTTAATTTTGAGGTAGCATATCCAATGTGTACCAGGATTTTTGTAACTGTCCAGGTTGACCACGCCATACTCTTTTTTCTTCACAGCAGAGGGTAGAGAATCGGACATGAAAACACCCCTGAAGTTTTTTATTCCCAACGGTTCGATTAGAGATTCAATATCGAAGTTGGACAGGGCTTTTTCTTTTTTTTATATTTCTTTAAAGCA
The DNA here is from genome assembly GCF_977018435.1 of Lepisma saccharinum. NCBI lineage: Eukaryota > Metazoa > Arthropoda > Insecta > Zygentoma > Lepismatidae > Lepisma > Lepisma saccharinum. The sequence continues at coordinate 100,475,215 of NC_139233.1, forward strand.
TCGAGGTTGCTTTTTTGTTTTTTGGTTATACCTTTCCCTTTCTTCTCCATAGCCAGGTTGTGACGTTTTTGTTCTTCCAACTCCGCCTTGTTCTTCTTCGAGTCGATGACGGTTTTTGCGATGGCGGCGCTTCCGCCGGCCAAACTTCCAACGGCCCCCAATGCTGCCAGGATGGCCGGGATGCTGAATATGAAACCTCCGATTTTTTGCTGTTTCCGCGAACGCTGCAAGCGTCTCAATTGAGGTGTGCTGAGAAGTAATTTCATTCCGTGTCCTTTCGTCAAGCAAGAACGTTTCTTCTCGCGTTGTTTCTTGGTGAGTAACCCATCGAGGGCACCTAGATTTTTCAGATTGGAGTATGGTATCTGGTACACAACACCCTTGGGCTTCATGTTGATGCTCTATATGTTATCTTCACGGTATGTTATTTATATATATGTTCTGAGATTTTTTTTGTGTAATTTTTTTGGTATGTTATTTATATATAAATGTTCTGAGATTTTTTTTTGTTCCGTGTAATTTTTTTCAAGGATATACTTCGCGCAGAGTCGTTACACAAATTCTATTACGTGCTTTGTTTTCTTACCAAGAAGTTCTTTTGTACCCTTGTACACGATTCGAGTTTTGTTCTCGATTAAAATAGCTAGCTTCTCGTCGGATAACATGTCAGCGTATCGATCTGGTAAAAATAGACTGTATTGTGCGTTGAGCAACAGACGCGCCTTGGGGCCATACTGGGTAGAAACAATTGAACCGGAAGTTATCGTGTAAGGTTTGTCCACTTCTAATTCCTGAATTTTTACATATTCGACTGATGAATTTAGCATTTGTTTTAATGCTTGGGCGTCTAGTGATTGTTTACTCATTTTATAAATGGCAAACACAATTGGAGTTTTTTTTTTTTACGTAGTGTTATTTATATACCGAAGAAATTTTTTTCACGGGTTGAGAAACTTTTTTATTTCTACACACCCCATCCAAGTTTTTGTTTCGTGTTCATGGCGATGGTGGTGCCCAGTGCTGCAACTCTTTCTCCCAGCGAAGCGTCTCTGCTAACGAATCTTTCGAAAGCTGCGTGCTCTAACTTTCTGTCTGCTTCGTGACGTGCATCCAGATCGGTGCGAGTGGTGTTGTAAGCGATGTCGTGATCTTTGCATGCGGCATCCAACAGATTCACACCCTTGTCTCCTCTCTCCAATCTTTTCTCGAGTTTGGTACCTGGTCCGCAGTACTGGTAGCCAGGTAAATGCATCTCGAAAGGTAACTTGTTGATGATGTCGTTCACGAGACCCTTTCCTTCGGCCACGTTCCAGAATCTCGGAGGCAGCGTGTTGATGATTTTAATGAGGTACCCTATGCCCTTGTCGTCGTTTACGATGAAGTTGGAAAGTTTTGTGCTGATCATGTCCACGATGCCAACCTTCTCGTTGTAGAAATTACGATTGCCTGCATTCTCCTCTCCTGCAATAACCAACAATCGGTCTATGAGCTTGCGCACGTCGTCCACCCACACAAACTCTTTGGGCAGGGTGTTGTAGAGTTTGACGCCGCTGCCTGTTTTCACCTGGTTCCATATCGGCTTGATGAGATTCCTGTATTTTTCGCCGCTGCTGGATTTCACCCTATTCTGCGAGGCATCGTTGTTCTGGTACAAGGCGTCCGTCATGATCAGAATTTCCTTGTAACTCTGGTAATCTTCGTCAGTGTAATCTTTCGGCTGCTTTTTGGCAACGAGTTCCCACAGTCCCACCGTACCCGGATACCTGTTCCAGCTATTCTTATCGCCTAAATTGACTTTAATGTCGTTGCCTTCAAAAGTCACCTTCGATTTCCCAATCTTCCATACCACACCGCCGCCTTCATTGGTTTCCATGGTGGGATACAATCCGAACACTTCATCCTTGTCGAACTTACCCGTACTCAGGTAGTCTCGTGCCAAAAGTCCCAACTCGATCTTATCCAAAGACGACGACGTGCTGCTTATGGCTCGACGTCCTGGCGGTACGTCCTTCAGTTCAAACGGCGTTGAAGGAATGCTCGAAATAGGCGTGGGTACGGTGTAACTTTTAGCTGCAAGTGGTACGAGTTCGTTGATCAAATTTTTATTTTGTTCTGTGACGCCTTTAATTTCTTTACCTAGATCGCTGATGGCATCGATCACAGGTTGATCTTGACGTTTCTTCTCTTCGTAGAATCCGCGATTCTCGGATTTCCAACCTTTGAAGCGTTTCGCGAGGTAGTTTCGCAACTTGAGATTTTCGTCTTCGATTTTTCGTTTCGCCATAACGTTATTTATACACGTCGTTTCTCACAACGTTGCAACGTTTAGAAAGTCGTTGATTTTGTTTCTATATTTTCCGTCGTTGGGTTTTCTCGTCATGTCGATCGTCGCGAATCCGAAATCGTCACTGTTCCAACAGTGGGAGCAGCAGCGTTCCGAAAATTGATTGTAGTTCATGTCTCCGCCTACGTAGTCATCGTACGCGTGCTTGAGGTTGGTATGATCTTGACGAAACAAACATATGAAATTAGCGTTGTCGCGTACTAACTGTTTTGGAATTTTGGAAAACGTTTGAGCTAGGAAGAAGCAATCTATTCCTTTGTGACGACCTTGCGTGAAAAAGTTGCGAATTTCATTTTGATTTTCCAGGATGACATCGTCGAACACAACGACTGAATTTTCACGACAATCGTCGAGTGGTTTTATTTCCGAAGCGAACGTTGCAATATCCAGACCATCGTACAGTTTTATCAGTTGCTGGTATTTCGCTTGTTCGAGACTTTTCGAAAATACGTAGAGGTGCCTGTTCTTCCAATCTAACCAATTCGGTGCGAGGAGAAAATTGTCCACGAGCAGTGTTGTTTTCCCACACCCCGAAGGACCTACGATCAGACAGCGGATGCTGTCGGGAAGCAACTTGCCGTTTTTTTCTTCTTTCGATTTTCCGAATCCGGTAGACGTTTCACCACGTTCCACGTACTTACAAGATCACTTCGTTCGCGTTGATCCAACTCTTTTCCGGAAGCCCCAGCCATTTGACAAACAGTTTGTCGCCTTTTCTACGCAATACTTTCTCGATGAGGTACGTGTCGGGATGTTTTGTTTTAGAGAGTTCCTCTTCGTAAAATCTTCCTTTCAAAATCTCGCCGCTACTATCTTTTATTATATACGTGTGTCGGTTTCCGGGTAAAACTCGAACCACCGTAAAAAGTTCCGTGCTCCAATTTTTTGTGAACCCCTTCTCGAAGGTGCGTTTGAATTTGCTGATCCTCACCTGGTCTCCAATTTTGAATTTTGATTTCTTGGTAGTCGTGGGAGTGTACTTTGGACAGTAAACTGTAGAAATTAAACGCTGCTCGTCAGATTTTGTAACATCAGCTGGCTTCATGCCTATCGTTCTGTGTACCGTATCATTATAGGTGTCGACGAGTTCCGGCAGTATGTCGACCCATTTGTAATTTCCTCGAAGCGTGAATTGTTTCCACATGTGTGTTTTCAAGGTTCGATTAAATCTTTCCACGATGCTGGCTTTGATGTGACTGAAGGTTGAATAATGCCGAATGTCATGTTTTTGAATAAACTTTTGGAATACAGCATTGTAAAATTCCATCCCCTTGTCCGTTTGCAAAAACCGAGGTCGTCTGTCGCTTTCGCGAAAAATTGTCTTGAATGCTTCCGTGACGCACGTTCCCGTTTTGGCTTTCAAAGGTAGAGCCCATGCGAATTTCGAAAACGTGTCTATGACGGTGAGGAGGTACTTGTTACCCTTGTTCAATTTATGCACATTTTTTAGATTGCCGCTACTCATCTCCACGAGGTCACTTTGCCAGAGGTCGTCGATTCCCTTGGTCACCACCGCCAAACGTTCGTAGTTGCGGCGTGCAGGTTTATGCAATTCTTCGACGATGGCTTGCCTAGACATTTTTTAGAGATTACGTTTGAAGAGAAGCACCAGCGTGATGGGATTCAAAGAGGGTGGCACCTCACCAGTGTTTTGAATGATCAGCTTATCGCCGGCACTCACGTCAAAAACGGTGAGATCTTCGTCTTCGTGTATTTCATATATGTTGCGCGTTTCGTTCCAACGTGCCAGAGGAATATTTCCTGCTTTCTGGACACCGCGATTCGATATCAAGGTCATGGTGGGAACGCTAGCTTTTCTGCCGTGAGACCAGTACGAAAATTCGTTTATCTGAATCGTGCCATCGAGGAGAAACTTGTAGTACGGATGATAAGGATGCAACATGTACAGTTTGTTACCTTCGACGAACGTGGAGATTCTCTGTTGATTGGGTACGCTGTTGATTTCGATGGCTTGCAGAGAATGCAGTTTAGCAAATTTAGTATCGACGCTAACGAGGTTGCTGTGAAGCTGTCCCAGTGTATTTTGTACGGGCAACAAATGTTCGACGATGGTATCCGTTACTGTAGAAAATGACGGTTTGATTTTCACTTCCACGTTCAACTGCTTGTAGTTTTCGTTGAGTTCTTGTAACTTGGCACCGAAAGAGGCCAGCGTCGATTCCTGCGTGGATTCCAACACTCCAACTTGATCTCTGATGTTGACGACGATACTCTGAAGGTTCTCGACTTGATTCAATTTCGAACTTTTCTCGGTAAGATCGTTCACGATGCTTCGCATCTCGGTAAACTGCGTGTGAAGGTCGGCGACGCTCTGCGAAGTGGGCAGCGTCGACACCAGCGAAGCAAGTTCGTCTCGAATCTGTTCCACGTTCGCCGTTTCCGTTTCCAGTCGTTTCAGCATACGTGATATGTTTCTTTTCAAAGCGTGCAATTCTTTGGAGGTGGGGAGATTGGCAACCCTACTCTCGAGATCGCTCAACGAACTTTTGATGTCGCTCGAATCGGATAGTGCCGTCACCGCCGTTTTCAATTTTTCCAAATCTTCGCTCGAAGGTACGCTCGTCCGTAACGATTCCAAGTCACCCTGTATGTTGTCCAGTACGTGATGAAAATGAGCAAGGTTCGATTCGACGTTCAAATTTTCTAAATATTCGATCTTCTGCTGAACCGTGCTCATTTTCATCACGTACTGGACAACATACAGGGTGACTTGGAATCGTTACGGACGAGCGTACCTTCGAGCGAAGATTTGGAAAAATTGAAAACGGCGGTGACGGCACTATCCGATTCGAGCGACATCAAAAGTTCGTTGAGCGATCTCGAGAGTAGGGTTGCCAATCTCCCCACCTCCAAAGAATTGCACGCTTTGAAAAGAAACATATCACGTATGCTGAAACGACTGGAAACGGAAACGGCGAACGTGGAACAGATTCGAGACGAACTTGCTTCGCTGGTGTCGACGCTGCCCACTTCGCAGAGCGTCGCCGACCTTCACACGCAGTTTACCGAGATGCGAAGCATCGTGAACGATCTTACCGAGAAAAGTTCGAAATTGAATCAAGTCGAGAACCTTCAGAGTATCGTCGTCAACATCAGAGATCAAGTTGGAGTGTTGGAATCCACGCAGGAATCGACGCTGGCCTCTTTCGGTGCCAAATTACAAGAACTCAACGAAAACTACAAGCAGTTGAACGTGGAAGTGAAAATCAAACCGTCATTTTCTACAGTAACGGATACCATCGTCGAGCATTTGTTGCCCGTACAAAATACACTGGGACAGCTTCACAGCAACCTCGTTAGCGTCGATACTAAATTCGCTAAACTGCATTCTCTGCAAGCCATCGAAATCAACAGCGTACCCAATCAACAGAGAATCTCCACGTTCGTCGAAGGTAACAAACTGTACATGTTACATCCTTATCATCCGTACTACAAGTTTCTCCTCGATGGCACGATTCAGATAAATGAATTTTCGTACTGGTCTCACGGTAGAAAAGCTAGCGTTCCCACCATGACCTTGATATCGAATCGTGGTGTTCAGAAAGCAGGAAACATTCCTCTGGCACGTTGGAACGAAACGCGCAACATATATGAAATACACGAAGACGAAGATCTCACCGTTTTCGACGTGAGTGCCGGCGATAAGCTAATCATTCAAAACACGAGCGAAGTGCCACCCTCTTTGAATCCCATCACGCTGGTGCTTCTCTTCAAACGTAATCTCTAAAAAATGTCTAGGCAAGCCATCGTCGAAGAATTGCATAAACCTGCACGCCGCAACTACGAACGTTTGGCGGTGGTAACCAAGGGCATCGATGACCTCTGGCAAAGTGACCTCGTGGAGATGAGTAGCGGCAATCTAAAAAATGTGCATAAATTGAACAAGGGCAACAAGTACCTCCTCACCGTCATAGACACGTTTTCGAAATTCGCATGGGCTCTACCTTTGAAAGCCAAAACAGGAACGTGCGTCACGGAAGCATTCAAGACAATTTTTCGCGAAAGCGGCAGACGACCACGGTTTTTGCAAACAGACAACGGTAAAGAATTTTACAATGCCGTATTCCAAAAATTTATTCGGAAACACGACATTCGACATTATTCAACCTTCAGTCACATCAAAGCCAGCATCGTGGAAAGATTTAATCGAACCTTGAAAACACACATGTGGAAACGATTCACGCTTCGAGGAAATTACAAATGGGTCGACATACTGCCGGAACTCGTCGACACCTATAATGATACGGTACACAGAACGATAGGCATGAAGCCAGCTGACGTTACGAAATCTGACGAGCAGCGTTTAATTTCTACAGTTTACTGTCCAAAGTACACTCCCACGACTACCAAGAAATCAAAATTCAAAATTGGAGACCAGGTGAGGATCAGCAAATTCAAACGCACCTTCGAGAAGGGATTCACAAAAAATTGGAGTACAGAACTTTTTACGGTGGTTCGAGTTTTACCCGGAAACCGGCACACGTATATAATAAAAGATAGTAGCAACGAGATTTTGAAAGGAAGATTTTACGAAGAGGAACTCTCTAAAACAAAACATCCCGACACGTACCTCATCGAGAAAGTATTGCGTAGGAAAGGCGACAAACTGTTTGTCAAATGGCTGGGGCTTCCGGAAAAGAGTTGGATCGACGCGAACGAAGTGATCTTGTAAGTACGTGGAATGTCGTGAAACGTCTACCTGATTCGGAAAGTCAAACGAGAAAAAAGAACGGCGAGTTGCTTCCCGACAGCATCCGTTGTCTAATCGTAGGCCCTTCAGGGTGTGGGAAAACAACACTGCTCGTGGACAATTTTCTCCTCGCACCGAATTGGTTAGATTGGAAGAACAGGCACCTCTACGTATTTTCGAAAAGTCTCGAACAAGCGAAATACCAGCAACTGATGAAACTGTACGATGGTCTGGACATTGCAACGTTCGCTTCGGAAATAAAACCACTCGACGATTGTCGTGAAAATTCAGTTGTTGTGTTCGACGATGTCATTCTGGAAAATCAAAATGAAATTCGCAATTTTTTCACGCAAGGTCGTCACAAAGGAATAGATTGCTTCTTCCTAGCTCAAACGTTTTCCAAAATTCCAAAACAGTTAGTACGTGACAACGCTAATTTCATATGTTTGTTTCGTCAAGATCACACCAACCTCAAGCACGTGTACGATGACTACGTAGGCGGAGACATGAACTACAATCAATTTTCGGAACGCTGCTGCTCCCACTGTTGGAACAGTGACGATTTCGGATTCGCGACGATCGACATGACGAGGAAACCCAACGACGGAAAATACAGAAACAAAATCAACGACTTTCTAAACGTTGCAACGTTGTGAGAAACGACGTGTATAAATAACGCTATGACGAAACGAAAAATCGAAGACGAAAATCTCAAGTTGCGAAACTACCTCGCGAAACGCTTCAAAGGTTGGAAATCCGAGAATCGCGGATTCTACGAAGAGAAGAAACGTCAAGATCAACCTGTGATCGATGCCATCAGCGATCTAGGTAAAGAAATTAAAGGCGTCACAGAACAAAATAAAAATTTGATCAACGAACTCGTACCACTTGCAGCTAAAAGTTACACCGTACCCACGCCTATTTCGAGCATTCCTTCAACGCCGTTTGAACTGAAGGACGTACCGCCAGGACGTCGAGCCATAAGCAGCACGTCGTCGTCTTTGGATAAGATCGAGTTGGGACCTTTGGCACGAGACTACCTGAGTACGGGTAAGTTCGACAAGGATGAAGTGTTCGGATTGTATCCCACCATGGAAACCAATGAAGGCGGCGGTGTGGTATGGAAGATTGGGAAATCGAAGGTGACTTTTGAAGGCAACGACATTAAAGTCAATTTAGGCGATAAGAATAGCTGGAACAGGTATCCGGGTACGGTGGGACTGTGGGAACTCGTTGCCAAAAAGCAGCCGAAGGATTACACCGAAGAAGATTACCAGAGTTACAAGGAAATTCTGATCATGACGGACGCCTTGTACCAGAACAACGACGCTACGCAGAATAGGGTGAAATCGAGCAGCGGCGAAAAATACAGGAATCTCATCAAGCCGATATGGAACCAGGTGAAAACAGGCAGCGGCGTCAAACTCTACAACACCCTGCCCAAAGAGTTTGTGTGGGTGGACGACGTGCGCAAGCTCATAGACCGATTGTTGGTTATTGCAGGAGAGGAGAATGCAGGCAATCGTAATTTCTACAACGAGAAGATTGGCATCGTGGACATGATCAGCACAAAACTTTCCAACTTCATCGTAAACGACGACAAGGGCATAGGGTACCTCATTAAAATCATCAACACGCTGCCTCCGAGATTCTGGAACGTGGCCGAAGGAAAGGGTCTCGTGAACGACATCATCAACAAGTTACCTTTCGAGATGCATTTACCTGGCTACCAGTACTGCGGACCAGGTACCAAACTCGAGAAAAGATTGGAGAGAGGAGACAAGGGTGTGAATCTGTTGGACGCCGCATGCAAAGATCACGACATCGCTTACAACACCACTCGCACCGATCTGGATGCACGTCACGAAGCAGACAGAAAGTTAGAGCACGCAGCTTTCGAAAGATTCGTTAGCAGAGACGCTTCGCTGGGAGAAAGAGTTGCAGCACTGGGCACCACCATCGCCATGAACACGAAACAAAAACTTGGATGGGGTGTGTAGAAATAAAAAAGTTTCTCAACCCGTGAAAAAAATTTCTTCGGTATATAAATAACACTACGTAAAAAAAAAAAAACTCCAATTGTGTTTGCCATTTATAAAATGAGTAAACAATCACTAGACGCCCAAGCATTAAAACAAATGCTAAATTCATCAGTCGAATATGTAAAAATTCAGGAATTAGAAGTGGACAAACCTTACACGATAACTTCCGGTTCAATTGTTTCTACCCAGTATGGCCCCAAGGCGCGTCTGTTGCTCAACGCACAATACAGTCTATTTTTACCAGATCGATACGCTAACATGTTATCCGACGAGAAGCTAGCTATTTTAATCGAGAACAAAACTCGAATCGTGTACAAGGGGGCAAAGGAACTTCTTGGTAAAAAAACAAAGCACGTAATAGAATTTGTGTAACAGCTCTGCACGAAGTATATCCTTGAAAAAAAAATTACACGGAACAAAAAAAAAATCTCAGAACATTTATATATAAATAACATACCAAAAAAATTACACAAAAAAAATCCTAGAACATATATATAAATAACATACCGTGAAGATAACATATAGAGCATCAACATGAAGCCTAAGGGTGTCGTGTACCAGATACCATACTCCAATCTGAAAAATCTAGGTGCCCTCGATGGGTTACTCACCAAGAAACAACGCGAGAAGAAACGTTCTTGCTTGACGAAAGGACACGGAATGAAATTACTTCTCAGCACACCTCAATTGAGACGCTTGCAGCGTTCGCGGAAACAGCAAAAAATCGGAGGTTTCATATTCAGCATCCCGGCCATCCTGGCAGCATTGGGGGCCGTTGGAAGTTTGGCCGGCGGAAGCGCCGCCATCGCGAAAACCGTCATCGACTCGAAGAAGAACAAGGCGGAACTGGAAGAACAAAAACGTCACAATCTGGCTATGGAGAAGAAGGGGAAAGGTATAACCAAAAAGCAAAAAAGCAACCTCGATGCTTTGAAAAAATATAAAAAAAAGAAGAAGCCCTGTCCAACTTCGATATTGAATCTCTAATCGAACTGTTGGGAATAAGAAACTTCAGGGGTGTTTTCATGTCCGATTCTCTACCCTCTGCTGTGAAGAAAAAGGAGTATGGCGTGGTCAACCTTGACAGTTACAAAAATCCTGGTACACATTGGATATGCTACCTCAAAATTAACGATAACAATGCATTTGTTTTCGATTCGTTCGGTGGCACACCACCTGCCAGGTTGGTGAAGTATCTCAGTGTTGCCAACCTCTACTACAATGACAAACGCATCCAGGGTTTCACCGATGTTAACTGCGGCCACCTATGCCTTTCTGTTCTCGCATACATGTCTAAAATAAATAACCCGTCGGTGGAACATTTTCAGAAAGCATTGTGGAATCTTAAATACGATGGGCGTGTTCCATCTCACAAGCGAATCTTCGATCTTGAAACTCACGCTGCACGATGACATCGTCTATCCTAAATCCGTAGCTCTGCGTGCATTCTACAGCATGTACCTCATACCTAACGTCACGCAGCACAACAACAAAATTAGCGTCGGAAGCGAACACATCGTCGTCACGCCAGGCCAATACAATCTTTCCACTTTGCAAGCTCAGTTACCCAAAGGCACGTACCTTTCTCAAAATTCGGTCACGCACAGAGTGGAAATCGTATCGGCGACGGAGACCGTGGACCTGGGCACCATAGGAGAACTTTTAGGTTTCGAGAACAACACAAAACTCGAAGCTGGCATCAAACATACAGCAACCAACATTCCTAAATTTCTAGCCATAGAGACTCTGAACGTTCACTGTAACGTGGCGGAAGGCATGATCACGAAATCCTCGGACAGATTGTTAGGAAGTCACAAGCAGACAGGAATCATCGCCACATTCAAACCCAGTTCCGAATTCATGGAACCGATCATCTACACACCCTCTTCGCCGATCTATTTTCCAGTATGTCGCAACCGCATAGACGACATAGAGTTGGTGGTGACAAACGAGAAAGGAGATGTGGTGGATTTCGCAGGTGCAACAACCACTGCCATCGTGGAGATCAACATATAATAAATAACACACATAGTGAAAATGGAGCAAATCGAAAGTTACGAATTGCAATCTTTTCCTCCCAACCGTCGCACGTTCGCCAATCTCAACGAAGCGAACAGGGAGATCGAATACGACGTGGACGTAGGGGATGGGTTCGTTCATCCTCACAGAGCGGACCTCTACCTTCAATTCGACGTGGTGAAGAAGGAAAGTGGAGAAGCGTTTCCACCCAATGCAAATTTGAAACTCGTGGACAACTTCGTACCTCACCTGTTCTCGCAGGTGGAGGTGAGGAAACACAACACCGTCATCGACAGAATAGATTATCCAGGCATCACGTCGACGGCAGTGGGAACATTGAAATTATCCAAAACAGACGCGGCATACTATCAAGCGGGAGGATTCGAAGCGGGAACAAAAATATCGACGAGAAGTCACACGGTGCTCTTTCCCATGCGTCTGCTGCCGGGATTCTTCTCCGACTACAAAGAGATCATGTGGAAGGGAGGATTGCGCGTCACGTTTCGAAGAGCGGCCAACGACAACGGCGCACTGATGCGATACACCAACTTGAACGCCGACGGCACGCCGATAGCCAACACATTACCCGAAGCAGCCAAGTGCGTCATCCGAAGCATGGAATTGAGAATGTCGATCGTGGAATACGAGACGAACTACGCCCTCAAGTACAAAGCGGAGATCTTGAAGAGTCCGCAGGTGCCGATTCACTTTCACGGTTACCAGTGCGTGCAGAAGGTGGCGTCGGGAAGTCACATGGAATTCGACGTGACGACGCAGTTCAACAACATACAGTTCGACATGCCAGATTTCGTCGTGGTGCTCTTTCAAACCGGTCGCGATAACAACCAGGAAAAAGATTCCAGTAAGTTCGACGACTGCAAGATCAAAAATGTTTACCTGAAGAACGGTAGGAACGAAGTGTTCCCGCGCGAGAATTACAACCTCGACATGACCAAAGACGATTACCTAAAACTTTACGAAGCTTACACGGCTTACAAGCGCGTGACCGAGGGAAACGTGGACGTGTACTACACGCCCAGCGAATTCAAAATCCGCAGGCCGATGTTCGTCATCAATACGACGAAGAGGAAGCAGGTGGTGGTCAACGATCGCACCAACATCAAAATCGTCTGCGAGTTCCACGACGCGCTGCCCGATGATACCGTGTGCAGCGTTATCCTGATTGCAGAGAAGTCTTTCGCGTACGACGTGAAGAACGAGAGGGTTACAGAGCAGTTTTAACAGGTTTAACATCTTTTTCTTGCACAAAATAATAAGAGGCGCCAGCGCGTGCACGTGTGTGTGTGGCACATCGTTCCCGAGAGAGGTTTACAAAAGTCACGATATAGTGTCCCCGGGACTTGGAAGATTACGATAAAATGCATTCGTACTTCAAAAATGAGAAAATGCATTATTTACTCATCACGCTGTGTCAGCGCAACGAATAAATACGCGAAACGTAATCTACCGATAGGCGCGCGCGCGCGTGTGTGGCACATCGTTCCCGAGAGAGGTTTACAAAAGCCGTGTCCGGATTGGCAAGCGCTCCATCCCATTCTTCCCCGTTGCTCTCGCGTGCACTCGAAGTCGCGTCTAAGTCGTCCGAATCTGCATGTCCCCTTGTAGTGCGGCTGTCACTTTTCCCGCCAGGTATCAGCCCGCCACCGCGCTCTGGGGCGCAAACAAACAAGACAATAATTTCCACCTAACTACTCACATTAAAAATATAACACGCTATTTCATCATTTACGTTTTCTGCATTCAGTATTATCGAAAAAATATTAAAATATAACTGAGTTTTACATCCTCTAATCAGTAAATGTTGTCTGTACAAAGTGAAAGTTAGAATATGGCTGCCAAGCGCAGCGTCACAGCGAGTTCAAGCGTGCCTCCGACTCCACGTCTACCGCAAATTCGGACAACAGAGATTGGCCGAGTCCCGGATGGAACAGCGCTCTAGGTGACATCTGCTGCTGATTCGGACGCAACCCTGGCTACTTCTATTAGTCAGTGTTGCCAACTCCCATTTGTAGGTTAGCTTCGCCTGTAAAATATCACATGATGAAATATTCTTCAGGTAAGTTGGCAACATTGAACCGCAATTGATGTTACCAGTGTTGTCAACTTCTATTTGTAGGTTAGCTTCGCCTGTAAAATATCACATGGTGAAATATTCTTCAGGTGAGTTGGCAACATTGAACCGCAATTGATGTTACCAGTGTTGTCAACTTCTATTTGTAGGTTAGCTTCGCCTGTAAAATATCACATGGTGAAATATTCTTGAGGTGAGTTGGCAACACTGGCAACATCAATTGATGGCACTCAACCCGTGCACCTCCACTAGTCAGTGTTGCCAACTCCCATTTGTAGGTTAGCTTCGCTTGTAAAATATCACATGGTGAAATATTCTTGGGGTGAGTTGGCAACACTGATCGCCAATTGATGGCGCTCAACTGAGCTGATTACACTAATCAGTGTTGCCAACTCTTATTCATAGGTTAGCTTCGCCTGTAAAATATCACATGGTGAAATATTCTTGAGGTGAGTTGGCAACACTGATCGCCAATTGATGTTGCAGAACCCGTGCACCTCCACTAATCAGTGTTGCCAACTCCCATTCGTAGGTTAGCTTCGCTTGTAAAATATCACATGGTGAAATATTCTTGGGGTGAGTTGGCCACACTGCGAGAAAAGCCTCAAGCAGTGTTGCCAGCTCCTTGCTTGAGGTTAGGTTAGACCCAAAAACAAAAACCTTGGTGATTTTTTCAAGTGAGGAGTTAGCAACACTGCGAGCGCCACCGAGCGCCATTTTCGGGCGCAGAACTCTCTGACCTGCTCTACTCTGTAAGTTAGCTTCGCCTGTAAAATATCACATGGTGAAATATTCTTGACGTGAGTTGGCAACACTAAACCGCAATTGATGTTGCCAGTGTTGCCAACTCCCATTTGTAGGTTAGCTTCGCCTGTAAAATATCACATGGTGAAATATTCTTGGGGTGAGCTGGCAACACTGCGAGAAAATGGCGCTCATGCCTTACGAGAGAAATCCATTAAGGCGAGCGCCACCGAGCGCCATTTTCGGTTGCAGAACCGGCTTGATTGTACTACTTACATCATAAACATATGATTTTTCACCTATAACAATAACACTACATATGGTATCAGCAGGTGGTGTATCATGAAATTCACAAATAATTTTAATATTTGTTCTGTCATTAACCACAACCTGTTTGCGTTTTGAGGTGTTGATAACAAACATCGGCCTCTGTATTTTGAATTCATCTGGTAAGTAATACATGTCAATATTCCCGATTGCAACTCTTTTGTATGCTGTATAGGCTAGGCCTAGTATAATTTGAGAAAATCATCCTTGCATATGTTTAAATTATAATTTTCTCTGGGGAACACCTCGTTTAGGCCATTTTCAAGATATATGTTCTTGATTTTGTAGTTATCGAAATTACTTGAATTTTTTTCTTGATTATTGTCTCGTCCGGTCTGAAACAGTACCACTACAAAATCTGGCAAGTCATATTGTATACTGGAGAACGAATTTCTAGCATCGAATTCGTAATAGCTACCAGTAACAGGTTTCTGAACACATTGATATGTATAAAATTGTAGAGGCACTTGTGGATTTTTCAATATATTGGCTTTGTATTTAAGAGCGTAACTAGCCTCGTATTGAACTACCGGATTTCTTAGCGCCATAGTCTGGATAACACATTTGCCCTCGTCAGGGACGGTATTGGGCAGCTCTGCACCAGTAGAGTTTAATGTACTGTACCGCATCAAAGCATTATTATCATTGGAAGCCTTTCTAAATATTATTCTTAAACCACCCTTCCACATAATATCTTTGTAATCGGAAAAACATCCTGGCAACAGGCGCATAGGGAAAAATACAGTGTGGCTCTTGGTTAATATTTTATCGCCAGCCTCAAATCCGCCTATTTTGTAGTAAGAAGCCTCGGTCTTGGATCAGTTCAGTGTGGCCAAAGCTGTAGATGTAACACCAGGGTAGTCTACTCTGTTTATAACAACACCATGCTTTCTGATCTCGATTTGAGAAAACAGATGAGGTACGAAATTGTCTACCAGTCTTATATTTGAGTTAGCCGGATATTCTGTGCCATCGAGCTTTACAACATCGAACTTGATATAGAAGTCTGCTCTGCGGGGGTGTATAAAGCCATCCCCTACGTCAAGGTCAACCTCAATCTCTGTGTTGGGTTGATTCAAATTTGCAAAGGTATTACGGTTATGGAGGAACGACTGTAGCTCGTAAGCTTCAATATTTTCCATTTTTTGGTATGGTATTTTATTTAGATATTGATCTCTATGATAGCGGTTGTTGTGGCTCCAGCAAAATCAACTAATTCAACTTTTTCGTTAGTCACCACCGATGATGGAGTGTAGATGATTGGCTCCATGAATTCAGAGTTAGGTTTGAACGTTGCGATGATGCCAGTTTGTTTGTGAGTGCCTATGCCATCTGATTTGGTGATCATACCCTCGGCCACATTACAGTGAATATTCAGAATATTTATGGCTAAGAATTTAGGTATATTTATAGCAGTGTGTTTGATGGCTGGTTCAAGTTTTTTGTTTTTCTGGAAGCCTAACTCACCTACAGTACCCAGATCTACTGTCTCTGTAGCAGACACAATCTCTACTCTGTGAGTGACAGAATTTCGACTTAACACTACACCACTGGGTAACTGAGCATTTAGAGTAAACTGATTGTATTGTCCTGGAGTGATGACAATTTTTTGGTCACCAACTGCAATCTTGTTGTTGTGGTGTGTAATGTTCTGGATCAAGTGCATGCAATAGAATGCTCTGAGAGCTATTGTATTGGGATATACAATATCATCATGTAGTTTGAGTTTCAATATTGAATTCTGGCTGGTAAGATGGAATACGCCCATGTTGTTTCAGATACCACAAGTCTTTCTGAAAATCTTCAATCGATGGTTTATTTATTTGAGAAGATATCTAAGAATATATAAACACAGATGTCCAAATAACATCTTGGAAATTTTGAAGACGCTCGTCATTGTAATAAATATTAATCGATTTTAGATATTTTACTAAATTCTTAGGTGGAATGCCTCCAAACGAAACGAATACAAATGCTTTGTTTGAATATTTAAGATAGCAGATCCAGTGAGTGCCCTGATTTATGTATTTATCTAAATTGACTATTCCGCACTCTTTTTTGAGCGGTTGTTTTGATAAAGAATCAGACATGTACACACCTCTAAAATGTCTGATGCCCAGTGGTTCGATTAAAGCTTCAATATCTTGGTTGGTAAGCGGCACTTGTTTTTTTAAACTTATTCATGACTCTTTTAAGACCTTTACCTTGTCTCTCTATGGCCAGGTTATGGCGCTTCTGTTCAGCTAATTCTGCCTTATTTTTCTTGGCATCTATTACTGTTTTTGCTATGGCAGCTGATCCCCCTGCTAAGCTACCAACTGCTTCTAGCGCTGCTAAAATAGCTGCGATACTAAATATGAAGCCCCCAACATGGGATTTTTTTCCCTGGAATGCTGTAATGTTTTTAATTGGGGGTACTAAGTAACAATTTCATACCGTGCCCTTTGGCAAGACAAGAGCTTTTTTTCTTGCGCTGCTTTTTGGTTAGAAGACTATCGATAGTCCCAAGAGATTTGAGACCTGCATATGGTATCTAATACATGACACCCTTGGCCTTCATTGTAGGTTTATTATATAGAATTGGCCAGCTTAAGATCCAAAATTTAAGTTGTAACAATTATTAGTGGGTTAGTCTGTATATATATATATTTTACAACTCCCACCTCAGTTTTTGTTTGGTGCTCATAGCTATGGAGGTCCCCAACGCTGCTATTCTTTCACTCAAAGAAGCATCTTTGCTTACTAATATACCGAATGCAGCCTCTTCTAATTTTTTGTCTGCCACATGTCGCTTATCAAGATTGGCATGTGTGTTGTATGCTATGTCATGGTCTCTACAGGCTGCGTCTAGGGGATTCACACTAGGGTCCCCTCTGTTTAGTCTCTGGTCCAGTTTGGTACCGGAACCACAATACTGATAGCCTGGTATGTGTAGCTAAAATGGCAACTTGATTATGATGTCGTTAACCAGACACCGACCCTCAGAGATATTCCAAAATTTTAGGCGGTAGAGTATCAATAATTTCTATAAAATATTCAATGCCCTTAGTGTCATTGACTATGAAATTGGACAATTTGGTGGCTATCATTTCCATAATTCCAACTTTTTCGTTGTAAAAATTATGGTTACCGGCATTTTCTTCGCAAGCTATGACTACCAACCTATCTACGAGTTTCCTGACATCGTCAACCCAGACGAATTCATTAGGCAGGGTACTGTACTACCTGTCTTGATCTGTGTGTATATGGGCTTGATTATGTTGTTGTATTTTGCTCCACTGCTAGACTTGACTCTTTTTTGTGTAGGATCGTTGTTCTGGTACAAGGCATCCGATTTTATTAGTATTTCTTTGTAGTACTCATAGTCTTGATCTGTGTAGTTGTCAGGTCGTTTGCGAGTCATCAGTTCCCACAATCCAGGTGTTCCAGGATACTTAACAAAAGCGCCTCTTTCTCCAAGATGAGATTCTGAATATACAATCAGATCATCGCCCATAAACGTTACCCTAAAATTGCTAATTTTATGTATGCTGCCACCGTCAAGCTCTGTGTCAATGTATAAACCGAAGACCTCGTCTTTGTTGTCTTTAGGTGTGCTTAAATATTTTTGAGCAAGAAGGCCCAATTCAATAGGATCCTGACTAGCTAAGATTCTTCGAGGACGAACAGGACTAGGCGTATGAATACTAGAAAGAGGGGTGATTGGATAATCTAATATGTTCCGAGCTGCTACCGGCACAAGTTCTGAAATCAAATTTTGGTTCTGTTCTGTAACAGTTTTGATATCTTTACCCAGTTCACTAATAGCATCAATAATAGGCTGTTCTGTGCGCTTGTGTTGTTCATAAAAACCTCGGTTCTCTGATTTCCATCCCTTGAATCGTTTTATAAGATAGTCTCTTAATTTAATATCGTCAACGATTGGTCGTTTCATGGTTGTTTATATACGTCTCTACCTCTAGACAATCGTTGATTTTACTCCTATATTTACCACAATTGGGCTTCCTTGTCATATTGATTGTGACAAACCCGTAGCTGTCCTGGTTCCAGCACCAACCACAAAACTTAGAAAAATCGTTGTAGCTTAAGTCTGCACCTACATACTTGTCATGTATGTGTTTGAGGTTAGTATGATCTTGACGAAACGCACATGTGAAATTGCTGTTGTCTCGTAGCAGCTCTTTCGGTATTTTTGAAAAGGTCTGCGCCAGGTAGAAGCAATCTATCCCTTTGTGCCACCCCTGTGTAAAGAAATTTCGAACCTCGTTTTGATTATCCAGTATAATGTCATCAAATGCAACAACAGCGTTATCGAGACAGTCATCGAGTGGCTTAACATCTGATTCAAAAGTGGCTATATCCAGTCCATCGTATAGCTCCATCAGCTGCTGATATTTTAATTGTTCTAAGCTCTTAGAAAAAAAGTACAACTCCCTGTTTTTCCAGTCTCACCAGTTAGGTGCCAGTAAAAAATTATCAACCAGTAGCATAGTCTTACCGCAACCCGATGGCCCAACAATAGACAACGAATATTATCAGGTAGCAGATTGCCATTTTTCTTAGTCTGCTGTTCGGGCTCTGGTAGTCGCTTTATAACATCCCAGGTGTTCATAGTCTCACTTTGTCTGCTTTCATCAAGCTGTTTTCTGGGAGGCCTAGCCATTTGGCCAGTAGCTTGTTGCCTTTTTTACAGATGACTTTTTCTATGAGATATGTGTCGGGCTGTTTAGTTTTGCTGAGTTCTTCTTCTTAGAATCAGCCTTTGAGAAATTCACCGCGATAGTCTTTTATTATATATGTGTTACGGGTCCCAGGTATAAGTTGAAGCACTGTAAATAATTCAGAGCTCGAGTTTCTGGTAAAGACTTTTACGAATATGTGTTTATATTTACTGATCCTTACTTGATAACCGACCATCTATTTAGCTTTTCTGGTTGTTGGTTAATATTTAGGATAGTAAAGAGTGTTGATCAATTGCTGTTCGTCAGATGTGGTTACATCAGAGGGTTTTCTTGTTGATCGTGGCATGGACCGAATTGTTATATCGATCTAGAAGTTCTGGTAGGATAGTAAGCCATTTATAATTACCCTGAAGCGTAAATTGCTTATACATATGACTTTTTAGGGTTCTGTTGAATCTCTCTACAATAGAGATTATGAGATCGCTGTAACTTGAGTAATGTCGTATTGACTGGCTCTTAACAAATTGTTGGAACACCAAATTATAAAATTTCTTGCCGTTATCTGTCTGTAGATAGTGTGGTGATCTTCCACTGTGATTGATGATTGTCCTGAAGGCGTCTGTAACACATTATCCAGTCTTGGATTTGAGCGGCACAGCCCAGGCATTTTTCGGAAATGTGTCTATGACAGTAAGTAGATACTTGTAACCCTTGTCGATCTTGTCTAAGTTTTTCAGCTTTCCACTTGACATCTCAACCAAGTCAGCTTGCCACAGATCGTCTATGCCTTTTGTGACCACTGGCATTCGCTTATAGTTACGTCTGACTGGTCTGTGTAGCTCGTCAATTATGGTTTGCCTAGACATAGTACGTAAACAAGAATATCGCAACTATGGGTTGTTCGGCAGCAGACACCACAGGATTTTCTAAATACAACTTGTCTCCTATTTGTATATTAAACTCGAGAGAACCATCATCTTCAGCATAAGCTGTTTCTAGTGTATCGGAGTCTGTAAAGTCCTCTAACTCAACGCTGGTGGTTTTTGTTACGTTGTCAGCATTGGCTATCGATAAGGTTGGGTAGTGGTGAGCCTGCGGTTGTAACCGGTATTTGATCTTGACCGGTCTGAGTGTGCCCCTCACGAATAACTGGTAATACAATTGTGCAGGGGAAAACATATACAGTTTGCCACCTGGTGTTAACGGTGAATCGTATTCTTTGTTGGGGACACTGTACAATTCGAGGATTACTGTCTGCTTAGGATTTTCGATTAGGCCAGTTATTTCTTTTTCTGCTGTAAGCAATCTACTCATTACAGATTAAAGATGCTCGTTGATAGTCCTAACAATCTCGTAGTGGCCTGGTTTGATTTTTATGTCCACAGCAAGTTTCTTGTATTGTTGCACAATCTCTTGAAGCTGCGTGGCAAAACAGACAGTACATTTGCTTGGTTGGATTCCATGGTCCCTAGCTGTTGCTTGATGTTGGCTACAATTTGCTGTAGATTTTCAACAAGAGCCAATTTTGAACTTTGGGCTGTAAGATCATGGACTTGGTTTCTGATATCCTCAAACAGAGCATGCAGTTCGTTAATATGATGTTTGTTTGGAAGAGTAGCCACTGTCTGAGTAAGCTGTTTGATCTCTGTCTGAATATTCTTGATGTCTTCAGATTTCAATATGCGATATACGGCTCTTTTAATATTTTTAAGTTCCTGTGATGTAGGAAGATTGGCCACCGTATTCTGCAGAGACTCAAGAGCCAATTTTACAGCATTTAATTCAGTAGCATCAGCTACACTACGCATAGCATCTTGGATCAGGGCTATGTCTGCCTGAGTAGGTGTCGATTGTTGTAACATTTCAAGCTTTGTTTGAATATCATCGATCAAGTGATGAATATGGGATAGCTCAGATTCGGTGTTGAAGTTTTCAAGTTTGGTGATCTGTTGGTGGACACTGGCAAGGTTGTCTACGATACCAGGTAAACGGGACTCTAGAGTTTCTTGTACATTTGTCAGATCGTTTTGTACTGCTGCTAATGTACCCTCAAGATGGGTTATGGTATTCTGATTTTTTCCAAAATCTTCGTATGTCTCTAGTTGCAGCTTAATGTTGGCAACATTACGAGTGATGGCACTCAGAGCATCAGATGTTGGTAGGTTGTTCATAAAGTTTTCGAGTGTCTCGATTTTTTCTTTGACCTTGGCTATGGCATTTTTCAGGGGGTCCAGATTAGGAATCTCCTGTGATTGAATCTGTTCTTTCAGAGTAGATATCACTAGATCAAAATCATCTTGGGACTTTGTGCTTTTGACAATTGTTTGGAGCTGTGTCTGGACATTACCAATCTGCTCTTCTAGTTGCTGTTTCAGTTGCTCAGATTTGGTAGCCTGAGTCTTAAATTTGGCTTGAAGAGCTGCTATGGCCTCCTCTAAACTCTGAAGATTATCGAGTGTAGCCAAGTCAGTGTATTTCTGGAGCAACAATTTGAGTTCTGAGTCGATTTTAAGAAGAGGGTCCATGCATTGTGATTGTAAATTGGTAATCTCGAGTTGAAGACAGGCATTGAGCGTGGTTTGTAGAGCTTGTAAATCACCTCTTAATTTCTTGACTCTGATGTCAAGCATCAGAATCTCGTCGCTGTGATCTTCGTGCCTTGTATGGCCAAATATATCGTTATGCATCGTGTTTTTTTAGCGGTTATTTATTATAGAGTATCTGATTCTTAATTCTATAAAAAGAGGTATAAGCTTCTCACAGTGTCCCAGGACCTCAATATATAAACAGTCACCGGCAGAGACAGTATATACAGTGCCAGAAACCATGTTTGAGTGCTTAATTCTGTAAATATTTCTACCTACTAAAACCTTGACATTGCCCCCGGGGTTGTAATAAATTGTAATTGACCACTTACAGGTAACTGGTAGTGTTTGAAGTTATTGTTAAATATGAACATTGTTTTACTATATTAACATCAACATCTGTAAGTATGCTATTCAGATGAATAATTAACAAACCACTTAGTTTAGATAGCATAGATTGTATATCAGGAGAGGGTGCTGGTGTTGGCGGAAGGTCCATAATAGCTTATTTTTTTTAACCCAAATAGGTTCATCATCATGTTTATTTATTGCAAACCATGCTCTGTGATTGGGCATTGATTGCCACTTATCAAGTCACAATGACGCCATGGTACATTTTGTATACCACATGATAAAACGCATCTCTTATCTTCATGTGGGTCCAGATCCACTTTTCTTACAATATGTGTGGTCAACAAGTGATCCACACTCTGGTACATTATGATGTTCTTATTATACTACATGATTTGAGACAATCTTCGTAATATTCAAATTTGAGCTCTTTGTATACAGTTAGTCTACCAATGCCTTTGGCTTTTTTGGTGACAGCACCACTTGATTTTTCAAAGCTGTACATCTTGGCTCTTAACCCAGCAAATCCTTCAATAACATCGCCAAGTGTCTCGTCTTTTAACTTACCAGGCACCTTTTTGTTGTGGGGTTGAATATTCAGATGGTCAGGCAATTCCCTAGTACCGAAATAGTCAAGCAATGCAGGGTCTGCTATATCATGATAGCTATATCTTCTGTCTGAATATCAAGGATAAAGCTATCCGTGTCCATACACATCAGTCTCATACACGATCACCATAAAAAGGCTTCAACACATCGTATTAAAGCTCCAGCATGTGTAATTTAGCCAATTCTAATATTACAGCTCCTACATAAATAGGCTTATCACTCTTAATCTTTGTTTTATTCATGTTAAAAAGCGCCATTATCGTCATAAATTCTTCTGTAATTGAAGTTGGGCTTTGCTACCAATTTTTTGCTCTGGCTAGGGTCAGCAACCAATTTGAAATCAGTATGTTTTCTGACATTTTCTATGGTCTTACCATACACCGAATTGACCATCAATTTGAACAAGGTCTTATCAAATTGGGTTACGGCACGTGTTCGAAGTTCGGTGTTTGTATCAATATATGGCTTCAACCACCTTGAGTGCTTGAACCTCAATTCTTTGCCAACCTTGGTCACTTGAACACCATGACGCATCAGGAACTGGAGGTTCTTGTAGTATATGCCATAACTCTGTTTTGGCTCTAGAGTCATCATCAGCTTCTTCTATTTAGAGCCAGGCGGACACAGGAACTCAGAAAACTGGCTGTGCAAATTATCAGGAATTGCCACATCGACCTCTAAGAACAGGCCATAGTCACTGTCATCAAAGTCTTGAAGATCCTCAATGATGAAATCTTCGACCCACTCAAACCCTGCAAATGGCAGTTTTTTCATCATTTCATAACCATACAGGCTGTTGGCATCCACATAGAGTATATAGTTCGATGGTCGCGCAGAATCATAATCGGGAACACACTTTTTGTTGGCTCTGGCATATCTTTGAGAGCATTGTACCATGTCACCTCGCATACATTGTTCGATGAAAATATACATGTCCTGGTCCTGGATCATATCCAATTCTATTTTAGTCTTCAGACCATGCTATGACAGGAGTACTATAAAAGTGGACCGGGTCCAGCTCATAATTTTGCATCGATGATGTTCTAAATGCTTCAAGTACATCGGCTAAGAGCGTCACATCAAGTAACAAGTATCTCTTATGATAATCACCAAGCGTCTGGCATTTTAAGTTGATCCACATCATCTGGGCATGGCAATATTGATCATCACTAATTCTTGATGCTCTGAGTTTGCTGTAGAACTCTTGTTGTGGTGGCAGAGCACACTCGTCAAATTTGGAAAAATCGGTAACATAGTCGTATGGGTATACACTCTTACGCTTAATCAAATTCAGGTCCTGCTTGTCAAACTCCTCGTATTTGATCAGATGATGAAAATCATAATTGGATGCCCCGTGACAAAATATAGGGACAAATGTTGGTCTCTGGATCTTAATATTACAGCTACTACGCAGAGCCTTTTCATATTTGGCGTTTGTATGGCAATGGTGATGCACCATGTTATTTGTGTCCAAAAATTCAGAATTGCATACCGAGCATCTTTGTGCACTGTTGAAATCTTTGTTCCGATCCTCTGTTAAATGCAGAATAGGTGTTGATTTTAATAATATATCATAGGCTATGCGACGGCAATAATTTTCTATTTTACATGCAAATTTTTTGATAGCATCTTGACCCACGTATAAGTGTCCTATACTATAAACACCATCCTGTACAACCACATTACAAAAACTAGAAGGTTCATGTAGCTGATACGGTGTACTTGAAGACTCTTCGCGATCTGGGCTCCAGAATGCAAGCGTTTGAGATTTGATTCAAAATCACAGACTATTGCGTGCCGCAACAAGGCTTCGATTTTTTTTTAATTTGGCATTTTCGTTTGGTTTAGGCATAGCCATATGAACAGGTTTATGGTTGCCACAGTATTTTAAATCTTCAACCAACTTGTTTTTAGCAATTTTGGTATTTTTTTAATAAACACCATTTACTATTTTTCGACCATCAAACACAGTCAAACATCTTCGACACAACTTGTATATTGTATTGGATTTGCCTTGTTGTTTTCTGACTAAAGCCTGAAGATTGCGTATCAGAGTGTAATGTATGTACCGTCTCTATCAATTTAAAGCAGATCGATCGGGACAGCAGAGTCATCATCAAGTTTGCTGATTCTAAGAGGTTCTATCAAGCAATCGCCACGAGCAGCAGAAAACACATTAAAAGATAATGGTCGGCCATTGCTATGCCTGGCCTTTTTTTTCGAATTTATCGATATTCTGGACAAGCATTGGATATTCTAAGCCATCCATAGAATCATCAAAATCATGTTCGTGCTGTTTATAATGATTTATTCGCTGTGGGTTATTTAAAACTGGAAACAAAGCAGCCAAAATACACCACAAAAAGCATTTCTGGTCGGCATTGTCTACGTTAACCACAGCTTTTCTGTTTTTGATATTGTCAGGTAAAGGCAGATATGTAGAACCTTGTAGAGGTCTGAATTCAGAAATATTAACATAGAGCCTGTGTGGAGATTCAAGAAGACTCCATCCTGATTCTTTAGCTGCAAACTCAGAATGTTTGATAAGCAATTGATCTATCAACCTGCTTAGTATTTCGTCTAAGTTTGTATTTGATATACAGGTACAGTTTTTGTTATGTGGGGCTGTGTAAATTTTGTACTGTTTGATTTCTTATATTGAGTATACAATTTGAGGGATGTCTTATAAGAGCCGTTTTGTGCGTTTAGAATAGCCTGCACATCAAAATTTACACTATTCAAAAAAATTCTTCATATCACATTTTGGCTCTGATACGAAACGATAATCCCTTAGTTGACATTAAAACTACCATCAATGGGTGCTTTGCATGGCTGCTTTGCTGGTCTAGTATTATCAGATGTAGCAAGCTTTCTTTTAGACCAGAAGAAGATGTAGATGGCTGTAGGGACGATGTAGATAGTTGTGCGGAATAAGCGCCTATATGCCTATTGAAGTATGCCTTGCTAAATTTTCTATGACATTTTGGGCATATTTTAGTGGACATTTTGCGTTTCTCTGGATCACAATTATTTTGGTGCTTACCCCAATTAGAGCTAGATATATTCTTATCGCATTGATTATAATATCTCTGATTTGGCATTTTTTGTTTTGGTATTTATATATATTTTCTTGGGGCTCAAATCAAAAACTGTATACTTAATAAAAAATATCAGTTGGGTTCAGCAGTGTGCTTTGTATACTTAGTTTGTATACTTAGTGTGTTACTATTTTTGGTTTTGGTATTTATGTATAATTTCTTGGTACTCAAATCAAAAACTATATACTTAATAAAAAATATCAGTTGGGTTCAGCAGTGTGCTTTGTATACACAGTGTGTATACTTAGAGTGTTACTAATTTTAGTTTTGGTATTTATATATAATTTCTTGGGGCTCAAATCAAAAACTATATACTAAAAAAAAATATCAGTTGGGTTCAGCAGTGTGCTTTGTATGCTTAGCGTGTATACTTATTGTGTTACAATTTTTGTTTTGGTATTTTAATATAATTTTTTGGGGCTCGAATCAATAAAGCATATACTTAAAACTAAAGTGGAAAAACCCACAGGTGTGTGTCAAGTAAACCGGAAGTGGACCGGCATTAGACCGGAAGTAAATGTGTGTGGTTGTAGGTGTAGGTGGGTGTGGGTGTAGGTCGGTGTGGGTGTAGGTGTGGGTGGGTGTGGGTGTAGATGTAGCTAATAAGATTACACTTTACATTGTATTACACTAAAAGCAATAAGCTCATATGAGCATCTTGGCCTAGTTTTAAGTGTAGCCAAAACAATGCCAAGAGGGCCATATTTTTTACGATCCTATGGACAACAATCAGACAGATTCAGCTTTTGTACGTGTAGCCAAATCAATCTGAGGGGGTCATACTTTTCACGGGAAATCCCCGAGGGCTATTTTACTAAATTCTTGGATTCGACAGAGTAGCACACTGTAGGCAATAAGCTTATATAAGCATCTTGACATAGTTTTAATTGTAGTCAATCCAATCTGAGGGGGGGGGTAATACTTTTTGTGGCCCAGTAGTAGGACATTCTATTCTACTATCCCTATGAAAATGACACCCTGTATGTAAATATATTGATGAAGGAGGCTAAGGAAACTTTAGAATCCTTGCTATTACATCGCCTCTCCACACAGTATGCTGACCCAATCGTGCAACCAACATCAAGCATACCGCTGGCTTAGCACTGACATTCCTTCGTCGCTATCCGCCTGATGGAGGTAATCAACCGGTAGTGGTGGAATAAAAACCTGCAGGATCAACGAATTATGATGGAGGATAAAAAGTTACCTTTCGATGCAAATAGGACAGTCGACGCTAATCAGGGAACCGAAAAGAATAGCTCAGTATCCACCGCTTTCGATTTCAATCACCCAGAGACGCACGAAGCGTCGGGACGAGACGGCGACGTCGACAGCTCCACTCTGTCTCTTTCGTCCTCCCTCTTCTCGGCCAGGTGCTGGCCAACAATCAAGATTTAACCACTCGCTATCTTCGAGCTCCATCACTGTGTCTCCAGTGATCCCCGTTACACACAGACACACACACACACACACACAGCTGTATATACAGGGTGATTCAGAATTCTTATTACACACTTCTAGGGGTTGTAGAGGGGACTTAGCAGATCAAGTATTGATAAGGAACCCATGTCCGTAAACTTAGCGTTTTGGTACTACACAGATGAAAATGCCACAAAATTACATGTTTTCCGCTTTACCTGCGTTACTACAAGATCTGATCGACGTAGTGTCCCTGAAATTTGTTGCAAAGAGTGTACCTCCGAAGGATGTTTGCAAACATGAGCTCAAAAATACCTGGTGTATGTTGAATCATGTCTGCTGCAGGTAGAACTCGTGCAATCAGGTATTCCTCCGACACTACAGGAGTCTCATAAAGAAGACTCTTCATGTGGTCCAATACGAAAAAGTGAAGAGGAGTTAGATACATCGATTGTAGTGGCCAAGGAGTTGGTCAACCGCGACCTAGCCACCTGTCTCCGTATGTTTGATTGAGATGTTGTCTGAAGAAATGGGAAAAGTGTGCTGGTGCGCCATCATGTTGGAACGAAATGTGCTGGCGAATGTGTAGCGGCACCTCGTCCAAGAAAAACACCAATACCTCTTGCAGGTAGGTGAATTACCCCGGACCCGTTAGGTGGCCCGGAAGAAAGTACGGCCCAATCACACGACCATCGATGATACCAATTCATACATTGATTCCAAATCTTTGCTGAAATACATGATAATGTACGGCACGAGGATTTTCGTCATCAGAAATGTGGCTGTTCCTTGTGTTGAAGACACCTTCCCTGGTGAACTGCACTTCATCCGTAAAAACAACAAGCCGAGGAAACTCGGGAACTTCCACACAACGGTGTAGAAACCATAATTGACATAGAAACAGTAATTGGCATTTGGTAAAATAATCTGCCGGGCTCGTTGCCTGTACCCTCTTGGGGTGGTACGGTTGAAGCTGCTGGTAATGAAGAATACGCGAGACGCTACTCTGAGACACATTCATGTGACGTGCAATGGTGCGAGTACTTGTCAACGGGTTCTCGTCAGTTCTGATGAAGGACCTCCTCTTTAACGTTGAGAGTGCGACACCTCCGTGGAGCTTCATGGTCGGCCCTGTTAACTTTGAAGTTAACTGTTTCTCGCAGCCTAATCGGGCAAAAAAGGTATGTGATGGAGTGACACGATGTGGAGTACTCTCTGCATACAGACGTTGCACATCTCTACCATTACGTAATCACATTTCCATTATAAAATACAATGTAATGAAAACAAAAGAACTATTCTTTGTTGTATAATATGTTAATATTCGATAATATCAAATTCTACAGAATCACGTAGTTCAATCTAGTGATTTATTAGATGACGTTCACAATCAATTAAGCTAAATTAATAGTTATGCCATTGCTGGCTTCCATATTACTCTATAAGTAATTTTTAATATTATAATAGTTTTAAAGCTAATTGTATAGAACGGAGATTTGATAAGAATTGTTTGGAGGAGCTTTGTGTAGCAGTTCAGCCCATGTAATCGTATAAAGTGTTTCGGGAATTGTCTTCGGTATTGAGTCGGTTGATAGAGAAATTTACACCTACGTATGAAAAGAAATTGTGAGGAATCATCCAGAAATTTGTTTGGATAATGGTGCAAGCGTGAGGATTGTCAATTTCGAGAAGTAAGCGAAACATTGAGATAATAACAAATAATTATTTAAGCTTCACAGTCTTTCCCTTATACTCACATACACGCATACAAACACATATACGTAGATTTATATATGTACAATAAGAAGCTTACGAACTCTGGAATGAGTTTCTAACCACGAACCCGTGTTTGGTATGTTATTGTTTACAATTTTAGTAACTTTTCTCGTACTCGGTATAGAATAGTCTACTTATTTAGATTACATTACACTAGAGCATATCGAATCCCATTTTAATTAAACTTGTCTACTTCTAGTAAGGTGTAAGTTGTCAACATGGCGAACTCAGCTAAGAAAATGTAATTACATATTTATAAGCGAGTGTATTAACTGTATATTTATTCGCAATATTCCTTCGTCAGTACCAGAGGTCGAACATTTGTTGTAATTTTACTTAAATTAATCTAAAACTATTTAATCCACTTCTTCAAATTATGCACTTTGAATTGGAGTCTTTAATTATTAAGAACCTGTACTTTCACGCAGTGAAAGATTCACTCACTAAATGTCTACTTAAATTGTCATATGGCAGTTATGCTACACGAATGTACACCTTTGCACATTTACTCAAATTTGTACATGTTGCTATCTCTTTCTGAGAAATTGCTGGTACCGTTTAATGTTTCGCTTGCGACTAATTATGGCTGAACAGCAATTAAAGTATTGAGCGTTGTTAGAATTTTTGAAGCTGGAATGGCTTCCAGCTAAGGCCATCCACACCCGTTTGGTCAAGTTATACAAAGACACTTCCCTTTCCTTGCCACCGTTTGTAACTGGATTATGAAGTTCAAGAGAGGAAGAAAATCTATTCAAGATTAACCAGCTTTATCACACCTCGATACTTGAATTGCTGTTTACCCAAAATTTAGTCGCAATATATACGGTCCCAGCAATTTCCAGAAAAGAGATAGCAGCATGTAAGAAAATTGAGTAAATATGTATAGGTGTTAATATTACCTTAGAACAAAATGATCTGTCTGCATGGTTGTTTTTCGTCTTGGACACCCCTCGTATGTATATAAGGAAATTACTTCATGACCCAGCTTTTGAAAATAAATTGAATAACTTCGAAGCAGCTGCATGGAATTCATTTACTGCGGTATGTCACGGTTTCCTGAGGAAATATAGGAGTCCTCACTATGTACAGTTGGTGCATGATTTGATAGAAGCCTATCAAGTTCTAGGCTGCCGAATGTCATTGAAGCTACATTTCCTCAATTATCATTTGGAATTTTTTTCCTCCAAATGTGTGGGACGTTAGTGAAGAGCACGGGGAGCGATTCCATCAATAAATTTCACAAATGGAACGTCTATACCAAGGCAGATGGGATGCTTCAATGATGGGGCGACTACTGCTGGTTTCTGTGCAGATAGTCGGACACTACATCATAAAAAGGCGATCAACTCGTGTTAATTTCCAAAAGTAACAGGTATGTAAATCTTGGAATTATTGTATCTAATGTGTTTTTTGCAATTTAAGTGCAACTTAGGATGATTCAGAACTTCACCATCCCAACCTATGATCCTCTATATATATAGTTGGCCTATTTGGGATATGGTAAATTTCCACATTCGGTACTAAAAATAAGACGTGATAGAAATTTTCTGAATACACCATTTCATTCAGCGACCCAAAATTAGTAAAGCTCAGGTTCTTTTACTCCAGTTACAAAAAAAGTTTATATTTGTTGCCTTGTGAATCAATTAAAAGAGATATTTAATACTTTTCTAAATTCAACACACGATCGGTCTCTGGAGACGGCGGTACTAACTTACACTTTTAATATAATTAAGTATATGTCTGTGGTGCTGTTTAGTTGAATTTTAGAATGTATAGAATGGCGGTGTCACACTCTTATGAGATCATATAAAGTTCAGTATGAGAGATCCTTTGATTTTGACAGAGTGAGCGCAAAGCTCACCTCCAACCAATCAAGTCACACAATTTTTTTTTATATTCGTGCATTATATATTCCATTAATATACTTCGTTTGTAGTACTTTTTCGTACCTGTATTTCTTTCTGTAGCGTTAATGAATAATATGAAACGTTTCTAAGTTAGAATGTGTTATGTCATACATATAACACAGATTACCTATTACAGGAGGGAACACTGAGCATATATTATATTGACTTGTGCGAACACTTTTCTAAGAACTTATAAACCACAGACTAGACATACCCAGTACCAGAAGAACCATCTGGCGGAGGAAGGCAACGTACTTGAACAGTGAGGAACAATCGATTAAAAAAATACACATAAAGATTTTGGAGCTCGATACTTGGAAAGGAAGTCGACTTCTTGCATTGTAATGTAATAAATAGAAAAAATAATAATTTACATTGTTTAGTCTTGTATTGTATTGTGCAATTGAAATAACTGGAAAATGTTATAATTGATTATATATTTACTAAATATATATAATATTGGGTAATTCTTTTTGTTTTCCTAAAATTTAAGACAGGAAACATTTAAATTCTGACACTAAAAATCTTACTTAATACTTCATTATTGTAAATTATTCTGCATTTGTTATTTACATTGGAGTTTATTAAATGCATCCCACGCTATATGCAATGAGTGTAACAATAGGACCGAATTCTCTTGCCCTAGAATATAAACTACCCTTAGCGCAGTACATTTATCACAGAAGAAATATTTTACTGTGGAGTTACAATTAAATTTCATCGTATGCAAATACAGAGGAAGAACATACCCATATAATATTAAACTAAGAATTTTTAAACTTTACCATCACGAATATTTTCTATTTGATTCGTCATAAGTTTTCCTTGCACATTGTCTTTTGTCCATCTGACATTAAAAATAATTTACCATTCCAAAAACATGTCTAGGTTTTCCTTTAAAATAATAAGTATTCAAGTATGCAGCCAGAACTCATTTGTAGGATGCAAGAAAGATTTATTTTCCAACTAAACTTAAAATTCATTTTACACGATTCTAAATTACACACACACACATAAAAAAAATTAGAGTTTCTACCTTTTCTTAGGGCAATCAAACTCAACCTGAGAATTCTTAGAGGATGATATTTAATCAATATAGAAGGTAAAAGAGTCTCTTACACGAAACTCAGTCAACGATGCATGTAAAAGTTTTGTAATGAGATTATTACGTTAAAGAAGAATACCCAGTTTCTAGTATGTTCTATACTATGCTTGACGTAAGACATAAAACACATCTTTCACAGCGCAAGGCTTAATCACAAAACCAATCACCACTGAATTCCTAAACATTGCAGGATAAGCATAAAGGAAATCACAGAAGCTTTAAAATTCTTCACAATGAACCTAAATTTGGCTAAGAAAGTATAATATAGCCACACTAATTCGAAATGAAGACTTACTTGTATATAAAAAATCAGTCCTAAATCCAACAGCTTTATTAAAAGTTTGAAGTGCTTGAATATGTACGACGTAACGTAGCACTACATAAAATGTAATACCTAGGTACAATTATATGTACTTTATGATGTACATCACATCGCATGAATTTATACGATCATTTTATGAGTTAGCCTCTGATCATGGACCAATGGCAACCTTGACAGTGCAGATCCCATTAAATGTCCATCATTTTAGGGCTGTTAGTTTTCGTCCAAGCGGTTAGACGGAGCTAGGCATTTCCATCAACAACAGGAATGTCGTATAGCTTCCCCCATATCCTCCGCGTCCGGCATGCCTTATCGGAGTTTCTTACACTCCTATATATTATTCTTGTAAATACTGTGAAAAAATGCATAACATAGACCAACAAAATCAGTGAGTTATTGGAAGGTGACATGGATGACGAAGTTGATACACAGAGATTCGTAACCGATGACAGCAAATCTAAAAATAGTGATATGTGAGGAATCGGCGATCAGGAGTAGTAGGAGGAGAATACACCTGTAGGAGGTCGGCGAGTAAAGCATTTCGGAAAAGATAGAACAATGTTGTTGTACGCTCATTGAACATCACAACATCTAGGAAGCAGATATTCATCGAGCAGGACTCTAAGATGCTGCAATAAATGCAATATATATCCACTAAGTTACTTCAAATTCTCTCCTGATTATCGTTCAGAATATCTGAATTTTCTTTGGATTGTTGGACCATATATTGGACCATTTATTACTTTATTTGGAAATAAATAAACACGTTGAAACAAAATTGTAATAAAATGAACAGCGAAAATAAACACTACCACTAACATTTCGAATAAAAATTATTAAAAGAATTGAAAAATTTAATGTACCTAAATATGCCTGTAACTCAAGGGTCGGTTACAAGCGACGACAACATGACTGAAGCTAGCGCGATAGATCGCGGGTTATTATAAGTAAAGAACCATACAAAGTCTAAAATGTTTCACAACCAATAATTTACACAACATAATACGAGTGTAGAGAAATTAGTATTCAGATATGTATCATTGCCTATGCAGAATGTCCTAAAGCCGTACCAAAACAAGACATTACAACTAATATCCAGTGTTGTGGCTGTTATATTTTGTTTCACATGAAACATATTGTTCTAACGGAAACTGATGTAGAATATACGAAGTCTCTAAATCAAATATGATGAAAAAATATTCGAAAACGGGACAATAACGCTTCTTTCGCAGAAATCAACTCCATCACAGTAGTAGTACAGTGGCACGGGTTCGGCGCCCGAAAATGGGGCTCGATGGGACTCGCCTTAATGGATTTCTCTCGTAAGGCATGAGCCCCATTTTCTCGCAGTGTTGCCAGCTCACCCCAAGAATATTCCACCATGATATTTTACAGACGAAACTAACCTACGAATGGGAGTTGGCAACACTGGCAACATTAATTGCGGTTCAATATTGCCAACTCACCCTAAGAATATTTCACCATGATATTTTACAGGCGAAGCTAACCTACAAATGGGCAACACTGACTAGTGGAGGTGGCCGGGTTCTGCAATATTAATTGCGGTTCAATATTGCCAACTCACCTTAAGAATATTCCACTATATGATATTTTACAGGCGAAGCTAACCTACGAATGGGAGTTGGCAACACTGGCAACATCAATTGCGGCTCAATATTGCCAACTCATCTTAAGAATACTTCACCATATGATATTTTACAGACAAAACTAACCTACGAATGGGAGTTGACAACACGGGCAACATCAATTGCGGTTTAATATTGCCAACTCACTCTAAGAATATTTTACCATGATATTTTACAGGCGAAGCTAACCTACGAATGGGCAACACTGACTAGTGGAGGTGGCCGGGTTCTGCAACATTAATTGCCAGTGTTGCCAACTCACCTTAAGAATATTCCACCATATGATATTTTACAGGCGAAGCTAACCTACGAATGGGAGTTGGCAATACTGATTAGTGGAGGTGCACGGGTTCAAGAACATCAATTGCCAGTGTTGCCAACTCACCCTAAGAATATTTCACCATGATATTTTACAGACGAAGCTAACCTACGAATGGGCAACACTGACTAGTGGAGGTGGCCGGGTTCTGCAACATTAATTGCCAGTGTTGCCAACTTACCTTAAGAATATTCCACCATATGATATTTTACAAGCGAAGCTAACCTACGAATGGGCAACACTGACTAGTGGAGGTGGCCGGGGTTGCGTCCGAATCAGCAGCAGATGTCACCTGCACCGTTACATCCGGGGACTCAGCTAATTTTTGTTGTCCGAATTTGCGGTAGACGTGGAGTCGGAGGGAAGAGCAGAGAGGCGCGACAGATGCACGCTTGAACTCGCTGTGATGCTGCGCTTGGCAGCCATATTCTAATTTTTATTTTGTACAGGCAACATTTACTGATTAGAGGATGTAAAACTCAGTTATATTTTAATATTTTATCGATAATGAATGCAGAAAAATTGAAAATGATAAAATAGCGTGTTATATTTTTAATATGAGTAGTTAGGTGGAAATTATTTGTTTGTTTGCGCCCCACGCAGTGGGTGAAGTTCGGACTGTCACCTGGCGGGAAAAGTGACAGGCGTACTACAAGGGGACATGCAGATTCAAACGACTTGGACGTGACTTCGACGGCACGCGAGAGCAACGGGGAGAGAACGGGATGGAGCGCTTGCCAATCCGGACACGGCTTTTGTAAACCTTTCTCGCGGGAACGATGTGCCACACACATGTGCGCGCGCGCGTGCCTGTATTGTGACGCAAGCAAACAAACAAAATAATAATAATTGTTTTTAGGATTCCTGGCCCCTAACCCCGCCAGGGTGCGTGGTGCCCAACCCAAAAAGGTTTTCTAACGGCTGCGGTTAAAGATAGCCACACCTCTGTAGGGTTTCACGTGTTGTTTTTTTTTCCCCCCAAACTTCCATGAAACCCTACAGAGGACCTCCGTAATGCATGCAACGTGTACTAACGACTCTAGTGTTATTTTGATGTTGTAATATTTTTGGATATAGAGTTTTATTGTGAGATATAGATAAAAATAATTATGTTTATTATAATATTTTTTTGATGAAGATGGAGAATGTATGTGTGTGTGTTACAAATAAAGTTGCTTGCTTTTTTCTAGTGTGTGTGTATGTGTTTTTGATGTTTCGACAGCATCTGAAACGATAAAAAAAATTTTATTGTTAATTTTCTTGTGTAAAAAACAACAACAAATTTTTTTGTGCAATCTACTAGATTGGTAGAAAAATATATTAGTGGGCAATAAAATCTGAAGAAGATTTGTGTCTAACAAAAATAAGCTAAATAGAATTACACATGCATACAATATTTATTTATTTTTCTATCTATAATTATATTTTTCTTATATATTTTTTTTTTATTTTTTTATAGAGTTGATTAAAGCACATATTTGAGGAATGCAACACCACCCATATATAAATAAACATACCCCCCCAAAAAAATGCGCTCCATGAAAAATTGCCCTGTGTGCAAAACAGCCATATCAAGCAAACATTTTGCAAGATATTGTCGCACCTGCGTGCCAGGCAAGCATTTGGCTGCCACCGAACTGTGTTCCGGATGCAATAAACATATTATAATTGCGTATGTCAAGAAGCATAAGCTTACTTGTCTAAGCAAAAATACATCTGGGGCCCAGCCTTCGACCTCCACCAAGAGGAAGGCAGAAGCAGCCTCCATCAATGCACCACTCGCTAAACGCGTCAAGCCTCCAAAAGCAGACCGGTCTGCTTTCGGGGGAATATTAGGAGATTATATTCAATTGTCGGATGGCACATGCGACGTGCGTAGCTTTTTAGAGGAGAAGCGAGCAGAAATAGTTTCTATTTTTAGTAATGCACTGGCTACGCACGCCTCCACTAAATTCTACGCATCGCTTTGTTGCTGGTACAAAAGGCCATCTGATGAAATTTACAGCTTCTGCCACAACACCAAGGCGAGGACGCTGCATCTGGCGGATGTCGACAACCTCGAGGACATCTACAACAAGTTTGTCGAGGAGCTGGTGGCAAAGCAAGAAGAACATCAAGCCAAGGGCTCGGGGGGTTCGCTGTGTGGTGAGCCTCACGAACTGCGCGTCAAACTTTCCAAGTTTGTGCCTCTCTTCGCCTCCAGCTATGTTCCCTTACCAAAAGCAATTGAGGCAAAGATGGCCGTCCTGAACATTCAGAACAGAGACGCCAAGTGCTTTCTCTGGTCGGTGCTTGCAGCGTTGCACCCTGTCGACCGGAAAAACCATCCACACCGAGTTAACCACTACCTACCCTACGAGCCAGAGCTGGAAGATGCTATTGCTGGGATCAACTACCCGGTGG
Organism: Lepisma saccharinum; assembly: GCF_977018435.1. Classification (NCBI taxonomy): domain Eukaryota; kingdom Metazoa; phylum Arthropoda; class Insecta; order Zygentoma; family Lepismatidae; genus Lepisma; species Lepisma saccharinum. Next base: position 100,511,719 of record NC_139233.1, read on the forward strand.
AGGTCTCGGATATTCGCAAGTTCGAGGCCCGTACACACAACCCTCGGTTGGCCATCAACGTTTATGGCCTCACCAAAAACAAAAATGTGGTTTTCCCTATCCGGGTGAGCAACGTAGACGACGATAGTGCGCAGGAAATTCATCTTCTGCTTATCAAGGACGAGACCCACCACCATTACACCCTCATTCGCTCGCTCTCTCGGCTTGTTTCAAGCCAGCTGAGCAAAGACAAAACCCACATAGAAGTTTGTCCCAGGTGCTTGTCTAAATTTCGTAATCAAAAACGGCAGGATTACCAGCGCATCAGAGGTCGCAACATCGCTGCCGAGAAGCTCGCTAACCACAAGCTCTACTGCAAAGCCAACGAACCTGGGTTGGCAGACTTGCCCAAACCTGGCGACGTGGAGCGTTTTCGCAAGCACGGTGCCATGGTAGAGCACCCCGCTATCATCATCGCGGATTTCGAGGCCTTTCTCAAACCCCTGTCTACTTGCGATCCCGATCCCGAAGTTTCTTCCACCACCCCTTACCAACTCCACGAGGCATCCAGTTTCGCATACGTTGTGGTGCGACGAGATCAACACATCGCGCCCGAGCCCTACGTGTACCGTGGGCCCAACGCAGCCAAACACTTCCTCGAGAGGATGGTTGTGGAAGCCAACGAGATAGGGAAGGTGCTGTTGACCCCCAAGTCTATGCTCCCACTGTCCCCCGATGATCAACGTAGACACGACGAGGCCATCACTTGCCCTGTCTGCGTCGAGGAGTACACCGCCAACAACCGTAAAGTCCATCACCACGATCACTTTAGCGGTAGGTACGTTGGTCCTTGGTGCAACAGATGTAACCTTAAGGCCCAGGACCCACGCTTCATCCCTGTGTTTTTTCACAATGGCTCGGGATACGACTTTCACCACCTGATCAAGCATCTTGGGTACGACAACGAGCGAATCAACGTCCTGGCGCAGAACGAGGAGCGTTACATCAGTGTGAGCAAGCAAGTGTCGATCCCAGAATCCGACTCTACCGTCGAACTTCGCTTCCTCGACTCCCTGAGGTTCCTCCCAGCCAGCCTCGATGCTCTTGCGGGGAAGCTTAGCGACGAGAAAATGCTCATCACCTCTGCGAATTTTCCGAACTTGGACGCCAGTCTCTTCAGGCGTAAGGGGGTCTACCCCTACGAATACGTCACCGACTCTACCAAGTTTGCGGAGACGTCGCTACCTCCCCAGGCGAAGTTCTACAGTCAGTTACGGGGCTCGAACATCACCGACGAAGAATATCATCACGCCCAGTCCATGTGGCGCGAGCTGGGTTGTCGAACTCTCGGAGACTACCACGACGCCTACCTCAGACTTGATGTGACGCTCCTCGCCGACGTGTTCCAGACGTTCCGGGCGACCGCAATGAACATCTACCAGCTGGACCCCGCCTACTTCTATAGTCTCCCCGGACTGGCGTGGTCGGCCATGTTTCTGGTGACGAAAATCGAGCTGGAGCTTTTTTCGGACGTGGACATGATGCTGTTTGTGGAACGTGCTATCCGGGGTGGCATGGTCCAGGTGTCGCAACGGCACGCGCGCGCCAACAACCATCACATGGCTACTGGCTACGACTCCTCCCAACCGTCGAGCTACATCATGCATACGGACGTGAATAACTTGTACGGGCACTCCATGATGCAGCCACTCCCCTTTAGAGGGTTCGAGTGGGCTGATCCCTCCAACTTCGACGTCGAAAGTTTCGACGATTCGGAACATGGGTTCTTCGCCGAGGTGGACCTTGAGTTCTCCGAGAAGCTGCAGGATTTGTTCTGCGATCTTCCCCCTGCACCCGAGTTCAAGTGTCCACCCAATTCCAACCAGAAGAAGCTCGTCATGGATTTCGAACCCAAGAAGAATTACGTCCTTCACTACCGGAATCTCCGGTGGTTGATGCAGCAAGGAGTCACAGTCCACGCAGTTCACCACATCCTCAAGTTCGAGCATTCTCGATGGTTGCGTCCATATATCGAGCTCAACACCGAACATCGCACCGCAGCTACGTCCGAGCTTGATAAGGATTTCTTCAAGCTCATGAATAATGCGGTGTTTGGCAAAACCATGGAGAATGTACGGAATCGCGTGGACATAAAATTGGTGACGAGGAAAGAGCGATGTCGTCAGCTTGTCGCGAGTCCATTGTTCAAGTCTCGAACAATCTATAACGAGCAGCTGGCTCTGATTCACATGAGGCAAGGTGTGGTGAAACTCACCAAGCCTATCTACGTCGGAGCCGCGGTTCTGGATCTGAGCAAGCTCCACATGTTCGAGACATACTACGACATATTACGTCCACACTACGGCCACAACATCTCGCTTCTCTACACGGACACGGACAGCTTAGTGTACCACGTTCACACAACCGACGCATACGGGGATATAGCCACAGTTCCATCTTTGGTTAACCTCTTTGATACCTCGGGCTATCCCCAGCCGAACCAGTACGACATCCTGGCCCGCAACAAGAAGGTGCCTGGCAAACTCAAAGATGAGAAGGACGGAGATGTGATTCTTGAGTTTGCAGGTCTTCGCGCCAAGGCCTATACCATCAAAGCCGAGGGTAGCGTTACCAAGAAGGCCAAGGGTGTCGGCAGACAGGTGGTTCGGCAGCATCTCACATTCGAGGACTTCGTGGATTGCCTCAAGACCAGGTCGTCGGTTCTAAGAGCAGAACAGCGCATCCAGAGCGTCGACCATGTGTTGACCACCAACAAAGTGAGGAAGATTGCCCTGGATCCCAACGACGACAAGAGGTGCGTTCTCCAATGTGGAATCCACACACTGCCGTGGGGGCACTATCGCTTAGCAGAAAGCAAAACCTGCAACATATGCCCATCTTCAACAGAAGATTCATAAAACAAAACAAACAAAAAAAAAAAAAAAAAAAAAAAAAAAAAAAAAAAAACACTGATAGTTATTACAAAAAACTTTGACCGTATTTTAAATAACCAGCATAATATGAATCTCTTTGGTTTCCGAAAACAAACCAACATGGAGACTGTACACCGCGCGACGACAGATCATGAATTTCTACCTTCCATGTTAACTAAACTCAACGGTCTACTGATTGTTCACCTTAATAGCATTTGGACGAAATTGGATGACGATGTGGGCAAGATGTTTTACGTCTTCAACAACAATTTACATTTTTACAAAATTCCGATCGATGGAAAACTTCAAATCACCGTGAATCCGGAAAACGTAGGCGAAATCAAAATATCTACCGGCAAGAACATTTTTCGAATCAAGCACGACAAGATGCTTTCTAACATTACGTACGATGTTTCTGCAGGAGATTGTTTATACGTGGAACTCCTAGGAGATTACGACAAACTCATTCCTCTCTTCGTAGAATTACGAATCGTCTATCCTATTATAAATAACCGTTAACCAAAATGCCTAACGATATTTTCGGCAACACCAAGCGTGTAGACCACGCAGAAGAGATTCTCATGTTAGACGTCCGAATTAAAAAGTTGAGGAGCGATTTGATCGCTTTGCAGGAGACCTTAAACAAAAGTTTAGAGTCGGAGATCGCTACGCTCCAAACGCAATGTCTCGACCCCATTCTGAAAATCGATTCCGAACTGAAAACGCTCATAAAAAATTATGTCGACGTACCTTCTTACGACAACGTTCAAAATATACAGTTGAGCGTGGATAAACTTCAAAATGATTTGGCCAAATTACAACAATTTCAATCGAAAAATGAAGATTTGGAAAAATTGAAACTCGAAATCGAAGAACGAACTTCGGCAATCGAAAAGAATTTTTCTGAACTTCAAACCGTCGTGAAAGATATTGATGTAGAACGCTTGCACGTTGTTGTTTCCAAATTACAAGAAGAATTCGCCAGCACGTTGGAAGAAATTAAATCCAAGTTACAGACTTTGGAAGATACCATGACCAACCTACCATCGTCAGACGAACTGCAGGTCATCGGCAAAAGCGTCGCGAACATAAAAATTCAATTGGAGGCTTATCAAGATTTCGAACACATTCAAACCACCATCGCTACGCTTCAGGCATCTCTGGAGTTGATCAACGAAGAAATTAAAAATATTCACGCTGAAGCGAGCGCGTTGACGAGCATACAAGACACGTTGAGCACGGTTCAGCAGAAGATCGAATATTTAGAAAATTTGAACGTCGAATCGAACCTTGCTCATTTTCATCACGTACTGGACAACATACAGGGTGACTTGGAATCGTTACGGACGAGCGTACCTTCGAGCGAAGATTTGGAAAAATTGAAAACGGCGGTGACGGCACTATCCGATTCGAGCGACATCAAAAGTTCGTTGAGCGATCTCGAGAGTAGGGTTGCCAATCTCCCCACCTCCAAAGAATTGCACGCTTTGAAAAGAAGCATATCACGTATGCTGAAACGACTGGAAACGGAAACGGCGAACGTGGAACAGATTCGAGACGAACTTGCTTCGCTGGTGTCGACGCTGCCCACTTCGCAGAGCGTCGCCGACCTTCACACGCAGTTTACCGAGATGCGAAGCATCGTGAACGATCTTACCGAGAAAAGTTCGAAATTGAATCAAGTCGAGAACCTTCAGAGTATCGTCGTCAACATCAGAGATCAAGTTGGAGTGTTGGAATCCACGCAGGAATCGACGCTGGCCTCTTTCGGTGCCAAGTTACAAGAACTCAACGAAAACTACAAGCAGTTGAACGTGGAAGTGAAAATCAAACCGTCATTTTCTACAGTAACGGATAACATCGTCGAACATTTGTTGCCCGTACAAAATACACTGGGACAGCTTCACAGCAACCTCGTTAGCGTCGATACTAAATTCGCTAAACTGCATTCTCTGCAAGCCATCGAAATCAACAGCGTACCCAATCAACAGAGAATCTCCACGTTCGTTGAAGGTAACAAACTGTACATGTTACATCCTTATCATCCGTACTACAAGTTTCTCCTCGATGGTACAATTCAGATAAACGAATTTTCGTACTGGTCTCACGGCAGAAAAGCTAGCGTTCCCACCATGACCTTGATATCGAATCGTGGTGTTCAGAAAGCAGGAAACATTCCTCTAGCACGTTGGAACGAAACGCGCAACGTATATGAAATACACGAAGACGAAGATCTCACCGTTTTCGACGTGAGTGCCGGCGATAAGCTGATCATTCAAAACACGAGCGAAGTGCCACCCTCTTTGAATCCCATCACGCTGGTGCTTCTCTTCAAACGTAATCTCTAAAAAATGTCTAGGCAAGCCATCGTCGAAGAATTGCATAAACCTGCACGCCGCAACTACGAACGTTTGGCGGTGGTAACCAAGGGCATCGACGACCTCTGGCAAAGTGACCTCGTGGAGATGAGTAGCGGCAATCTAAAAAATGTGCATAAATTGAACAAGGGCAACAAGTACCTCCTCACCGTCATAGACACGTTTTCGAAATTCGCATGGGCTCTACCTTTGAAAGCCAAAACAGGAACGTGCGTCACGGAAGCATTCAAGACAATTTTTCGCGAAAGCGACAGACGACCTCGGTTTTTGCAAACAGACAATGGTAAAGAATTTTACAATGCCGTATTCCAAAAGTTTATTCGGAAACACGACATTCGACATTATTCAACCTTCAGTCACATCAAAGCCAGCATCGTGGAAAGATTTAATCGAACCTTGAAAACACACATGTGGAAACAATTCACCCTTCGGGGGAATTACAAATGGGTCGACATACTGCCGGAACTCGTCGACACCTATAATAATACGGTACACAGAACGATAGGCATGAAGCCAGCTGACGTTACGAAATCTGACGAGCAGCGTTTAATTTCTACAGTTTACTGTCCAAAGTACACTCCCACGACTACCAAGAAATCAAAATTCAAAATTGGAGACCAGGTGAGGATCAGCAAATTCAAACGCACCTTCGAGAAGGGGTTCACAAAAAATTGGAGCACGGAACTTTTTACGGTGGTTCGAGTTTTACCCGGAAACCGGCACACGTATATAATAAAAGATAGTAGCGGCGAGATTTTGAAAGGAAGATTTTACGAAGAGGAACTCTCTAAAACAAAACATCCCGACACGTACCTCATCGAGAAAGTATTGCGTAGGAAAGGCGACAAACTGTTTGTCAAATGGCTGGGACTTCCGGAAAAGAGTTGGATCGACGCGAACGAAGTAATCTTGTGAGTACGTGGAACGTGGTGAAGCGTCTACCGGATTCGGAAAGTCAAACGAAAAAAAAGAACGGTGAGTTGCTTCCCCGACAGCATCCGCTGTCTGATCGTAGGTCCTTCAGAGTGTGGGAAAACAACACTGCTCGTGGACAATTTTCTCCTCGCACCGAATTGGTTAGATTGGAAGAACAGGCACCTCTACGTATTTTCGAAAAGTTTGGAGCAAGCGAAATACCAGCAACTGATGAAACTGTACGATGGTCTGGACATTGCAACGTTCTCTTCGGAAATAAAACCACTCGACGATTGTCGTGAAAATTCAGTTGTTGTGTTCGACGATGTTATCCTGGAAAATCAAAATGAAATTCGCAATTTTTTCACGCAAGGTCGTCACAAAGGAATAGATTGCTTCTTCCTAGCTCAAACGTTTTCCAAAATTCCAAAACAGTTAGTACGCGACAACGCTAATTTCATATGTTTGTTTCGTCAAGATCACACCAACCTCAAGCACGCGTACGATGACTACGTAGGCGGAGACATGAACTACAATCAATTTTCGGAACGCTGCTGCTCCCACTGTTGGAACAGTGACGATTTCGGATTCGCGACGATCGACATGACGAGAAAACCCAACGACGGAAAATACAGAAACAAAATCAACGACTTTCTAAACGTTGCAACGTTGTGAGAAACGACGTGTATAAATAACGCTATGACGAAACGAAAAATCGAAGACGAAAATCTCAAGCTTCGCGATTACCTCGCGAAACGCTTCAAAGGTTGGAAATCCGAGAATCGTGGATTCTACGAAGAGAAAAAACGTCAAGATCAACCTGTGATCGACGCCATCAGCGATCTAGGTAAAGAAATTAAAGGCGTCACGGAACAAAATAAAAATTTGATCAACGAACTCGTACCACTTGCAGCTAAAAGTTACACCGTACCCACGCCCATTTCGAGCATTTCTTCGACGCCGTTCGAACTGAAGGACGTACCGGCACGACGTCGAGCCATAGGTAGCACGCCGTCGTCTTTGGATAAGATTGAGTTAGGACCTTTGGCACGAGACTACCTGAGCACGGGAAAATTCGACAAAGATGAAGTGTTCGGATTGTATCCGAGCATGGAGAGCAACGAAGGTGGCGGTGTGGTTTGGAAGATTGGAAAATCGAAGGTGACCTTCGAAGGCAACGACATTAAAGTTAATTTAGGCGAGAAGGATAGTTGGAACAGGTATCCGGGTACGGTGGGACTGTGGGAACTCGTTGCCAAAAAGCAGCCGAAAGATTACACTGACGAAGATTACCAGAGTTACAAGGAAATTTTGATCATGACGGATGCCTTGTACCAGAACAACGACGCCTCGCAGAATAGGGTGAAATCGAGCAGCGGCGAGAAGTACAGAAATCTCATCAAACCGATTTGGAACCAGGTGAAAACAGGCAGCGGCGTCAAACTCTACAACACCCTGCCCAAAGAGTTTGTGTGGGTGGACGACGTGCGCAAGCTCATAGACCGATTGTTGGTTATTGCAGGAGAGGAGAATGCAGGCAATCGTAATTTCTACAACGAGAAGGTAGGAATTGTGGACATGATCAACACAAAACTTTCCAACTTCATCGTGAACAACGACAAGGGCATAGGTTACCTCATTAAAATTATCAACACGCTGCCTCCGAGATTCTGGAACGTGGCCGAAGGAAAGGGACTCGTGAACGACATCATCAACAAGTTACCTTTCGAGATGCATTTACCCGGCTACCAGTTCTGCGGACCGGGTACCAAACTCGAGAAAAGATTGGAGAGAGGAGACAAGGGTGTGAATCCGTTGGACGTCGCATGCAAAGATCACGACATCGCTTACAACACCACTCGCACCGATCTGGATGCACGTCACGAAGCAGACAGAAAGTTAGAGCACGCAGCTTTCGAAAGATTCGTCAGCAGAGACGCATCGCTGGGAGAAAGAGTTGCAGCACTGGGCACCACCATAGCCATGAACACGAAACAAAAATTTGGATGGGGTGTGTAGAAATAAAAAAGTTTCTCAACCCGTGAAAAAAAATTTCTTCGGTATATAAATAACACTACGTAAAAAAAAAAAAAACTCCAGTTGTGTTTGCCATAAAAAAATGAGTAAACAATCACTAGACGCCCAAGCATTAAAACAAATGCTAAATTCATCAGTCGAATATGTAAAAATTCAGGAATTGGAAGTGGACAAACCTTACACGATAACTTCCGGTTCAATCGTTTCTACCCAGTATGGTCCCAAAGCGCGTTTGTTGCTCAACGCACAATACAGTCTATTTTTACCAGATCGATACGCTAACATGTTATCCGACGAGAAGCTAGCTATTTTAATCGAGAACAAAACTCGAATCGTGTACAAGGGGACAAAGGAACTTCTTGGTAAAAAAACAAAGCACGTAATAGAATTTGTGTAACAGCTCTGCGCGAAGTATATCCTTGAAAAAAAAATTACACGGAACAAAAAAAAATCTCAGAACATTTATATATAAATAACATACCGAAAAAAAATTACACAAAACAAAAAAAATCTCAAAACATATATATAAATAACATACCGTGAAAATAACATATAGAGCATCAACATGAAGCCTAAGGGTGTCGTGTACCAGATACCATACTCCAATCTGAAAAATCTAGGTGCCCTCGATGGGTTACTCACCAAGAAACAACGCGAGAAGAAACGTTCTTGCTTGACGAAAGGACACGGAATGAAATTACTTCTCAGCACACCTCAATTGAGACGCTTGCAGCGTTCGCGAAAACAGCAAAAGATCGGAGGCTTCATATTCAGCATCCCGGCCATCTTGGCAGCATTAGGGGCCGTTGGAAGTTTGGCCGGCGGAAGTGCCGCCATCGCGAAAACCGTCATCGACTCGAAGAAGAACAAGGCGGAGTTGGAAGAACAAAAACGTCATAATCTGGCTATGGAAAAAAAGGGGAAAGGTATAACCAAAAAGCAAAAAAGCAACCTCGATGCTTTGAAAAAATATAAAAAAAAGAAGAAGCCCTGTCCAACTTCGATATTGAATCTCTGATCGAACTGTTGGGAATAAGAAACTTCAGGGGTGTTTTCATGTCCGATTCTCTACCCTCTGCTGTGAAGAAAAAGGAGTATGGCGTGGTCAACCTGGACAGTTACAAAAATCCTGGTACACATTGGATATGCTACCTCAAAATTAACGATAACAATGCATTTGTTTTCGATTCGTTCGGTGGCACACCGCCTGCCAGGTTGGTGAAGTATCTCAGTGTTGCCAACCTCTACTACAATGACAAACGCATCCAGGGTTTCACCGATGTTAACTGCGGCCACCTATGCCTTTCTGTTCTCGCATACATGTCTAAAATAAATAACCCGTCGGTGGAACATTTTCAGAAAGCATTGTGGAATCTTAAACACAATGGGCGTGTTCCATCTCACAAGCGAATCTTCGATCTTGAAACTCACGCTGCACGATGACATCGTCTATCCTAAATCCGTAGCTCTGCGTGCATTCTACAGCATGTACCTCATACCTAACGTCACGCAGCACAACAACAAAATTAGCGTCGGAAGCGAACACATCGTCGTCACGCCAGGCCAATACAATCTTTCCACTTTGCAAGCTCAGTTACCCAAAGGCACGTACCTTTCTCAAAATTCGGTCACGCACAGAGTGGAAATCGTATCGGCGACGGAGACCGTGGACCTGGGCACCATAGGAGAACTTTTAGGTTTCGAGAACAACAAAAAACTCGAAGCTGGCATCAAGCACACAGCAGTCAATATTCCTAAATTTCTAGCCATAGAGACTCTGAACGTTCACTGTAACGTGGCGGAAGGCATGATCACGAAATCCTCGGACAGATTGTTAGGAAGTCACAAGCAGACAGGAATCATAGCCACATTCAAACCCAGTTCCGAATTCATGGAACCGATCATCTACACACCCTCTTCGCCGATCTATTTTCCAGTATGCCGCAACCGCATAGACAACATAGAGTTGGTGGTGACAAACGAGAAAGGAGACGTGGTGGATTTCGCAGGTGCAACGACCACTGCCATCGTGGAGATCAACGTATAATAAATAACACGCATAGTAAAAATGGAGCAAATCGAAAGTTACGAATTGCAATCTTTCCCTCCCAACCGTCGCACGTTCGCCAATCTCAACGAAGCGAACAGGGAGATCGAATACGACGTGGACGTAGGCGACGGGTTTGTTCATCCTCACAGAGCGGACCTCTATCTTCAATTCGACGTGGTGAAGAAGGAAAGCGGAGACGCGTTTCCACCCAATGCAAATTTGAAACTCGTGGACAATTTCGTACCTCACCTGTTCTCGCAGGTGGAGGTGAGGAAACACAACACCGTCATCGACAGAATAGATTATCCAGGCATCACGTCGACGGCAGTGGGAACATTAAAATTATCCAAAACGGATGCGGCATACTACCAGGCGGGAGGATTCGAAGCGGGAACGAAAATATCGACGAGAAGTCACACGGTGCTCTTTCCCATGCGTCTGCTACCGGGATTCTTCTCCGACTACAAAGAGATCATGTGGAAGGGAGGATTGCGCGTCACGTTTCGAAGAGCGGCCAACGACAACGACGCACTGATGCGATACACCAACTTGAATGCCGACGGCACGCCGATAGCCAACACATTACCCGAAGCAGCCAAGTGCGTCATCCGGAGCATGGAATTGAGAATGCCGATCGTGGAATACGAGACGAACTACGCCCTCAAGTACAAAGCGGAGATCTTGAAGAGTCCGCAGGTGCCGATTCATTTTCACGGTTACCAGTGCGTGCAGAAGTTGGCGTCGGGAAGTCACATGGAATTCGACGTGACGACTCAGTTCAACAACATACAGTTCGACATGCCAGATTTCGTCGTAGTGCTCTTTCAGACCGGGCGCAATAACAACCAGGAAAAAGATTCCAGCAAGTTCGACGACTGCAAGATCAAGAATGTTTATCTGAAAAATGGACGCAACGAAGTTTTCCCGCGCGAGAATTACAACCTCGACATGACCAAAGACGATTACCTCAAACTTTACGAAGCTTACACCTCTTTCAAACGCGTGACCGAGGGAAGCATGGACATGTACTACACGCCCAGCGAATTCAAAAACCCGCAGACCCATGTTCGTCATCAATACCACGAAGAGGAAGCAGGTGGTGGTCAACGATCGAACCAACATCAAGGTCGTCTGCGAGTTCAACAGTCCGTTGCCCGAGGACACCGTATGCAGTGTGATCCTGGTCGCTGAGAAGTCCTTCGTCCACGACGTGAAGAACGAGAGGGTCACAGAGCAGTTTTAACAAGTTTTTTACATTTTTTCTTGCACAAATAAGAAATTTTTTGTGCTAGCACAATCAGTTTCAATAGCACAATACGAAAATTTCACTAGTTCAAGATCAATTACAAATGTCAATTTCATCAGTTACAATATCTTTTGCACTATAGCACAAAACAATCAGAAAATTTGCACAAAAAAATTTGTTGTTGTTTTTTACACAAGAAAATTAACAATAAAATTTTTTTTATCGTTTCAGATGCTGTCGAAACATCAAAAACACATACACATACACATACACATTAAAAAATAAGCAAGCAACTTTATTTGTAACACACACACATACATTCTCCATCTTCATCAAAAAAATATTATAATAAACATAATTATTTTTATCTATATCTCACAATAAAACTCTATATCCAAAAATATTACAACATCAAAATAACACTAGAGTCGTTAGTACACGTTGCATGCATTACGGAGGTCCTCTGTAGGGTTTCATGGAAGTTTGGGGGGAAAAAAAAACAACACGTGAAACCCTACAGAGGTGTGGCTATCTTTAACCGCAGCCGTTAGAAAACCTTTTTGGGTTGGGCACCACGCACCCTGGCGGGGTTAGGGGCCAGGAATCCTAAAAACAATTATTATTATTTTGTTTGTTTGCTTGCGTCACAATACAGGCACGCGCGCGCGCACGTGTGTGTGGCACATCGTTCCCGCGAGAGAGGTTTACAAAAGCCGTGTCCGGATTGGCAAGCGCTCCATCCCGTTCTCTCCCCGTTGCTCTCGCGTGCCGTCGAAGTCACGTCCAAGTCGTTTGAATCTGCATGTCCCCTTGTAGTACGCCTGTCACTTTTCCCGCCAGGTGACAGTCCGAACTTCACCCACTGCGTGGGGCGCAAACAAACAAATAATTTCCACCTAACTACTCATATTAAAAATATAACACGCTATTTTATCATTTTCAATTTTTCTGCATTCATTATCGATAAAATATTAAAATATAACTGAGTTTTACATCCTCTAATCAGTAAATGTTGCCTGTACAAAATAAAAATTAGAATATGGCTGCCAAGCGCAGCATCACAGCGAGTTCAAGCGTGCATCTGTCGCGCCTCTCTGCTCTTCCCTCCGACTCCACGTCTACCGCAAATTCGGACAACAAAAATTAGCTGAGTCCCCGGATGTAACGGTGCAGGTGACATCTGCTGCTGATTCGGACGCAACCCCGGCCACCTCCACTAGTCAGTGTTGCCCATTCGTAGGTTAGCTTCGCCTGTAAAATATCACATGATGAAATATTCTTCAGGTAAGTTGGCAACACTGGCAATTAATGTTGCAGAACCCGGCCACCTCCACTAGTCAGTGTTGCCCATTCGTAGGTTAGCTTCGTCTGTAAAATATCATGGTGAAATATTCTTAGGGTGAGTTGGCAACACTGGCAATTGATGTTCTTGAACCCGTGCACCTCCACTAATCAGTATTGCCAACTCCCATTCGTAGGTTAGCTTCGCCTGTAAAATATCATATGGTGGAATATTCTTAAGGTGAGTTGGCAACACTGGCAATTAATGTTGCAGAACCCGGCCACCTCCACTAGTCAGTGTTGCCCATTCGTAGGTTAGCTTCGCCTGTAAAATATCATGGTAAAATATTCTTAGAGTGAGTTGGCAATATTAAACCGCAATTGATGTTGCCCGTGTTGTCAACTCCCATTCGTAGGTTAGTTTTGTCTGTAAAATATCATATGGTGAAGTATTCTTAAGGTGAGTTGGCAATATTGAGCCGCAATTGATGTTGCCAGTGTTGCCAACTCCCATTCGTAGGTTAGCTTCGCCTGTAAAATATCATATAGTGGAATATTCTTAAGGTGAGTTGGCAATATTGAACCGCAATTAATATTGCAGAACCCGGCCACCTCCACTAGTCAGTGTTGCCCATTTGTAGGTTAGCTTCGCCTGTAAAATATCATGGTGAAATATTCTTAGGGTGAGTTGGCAATATTGAACCGCAATTAATGTTGCCAGTGTTGCCAACTCCCATTCGTAGGTTAGTTTCGTCTGTAAAATATCATGGTGGAATATTCTTGGGGTGAGCTGGCAACACTGCGAGAAAATGGGGCTCATGCCTTACGAGAGAAATCCATTAAGGCGAGTCCCATCGAGCCCCATTTTCGGGCGCCGAACCCGTGCCACTGTACTACTCATCACCTTGAGATGTCTATGATATTTACGGTATCTCTAGATATAAATCAAGAATTCGAGGAAGGCTGAAGAGGAGACTGAATGTGAGCTGGGAAAATCATTAAATGTGGCTCATGAGACACTGGTCGACAAAGAGATATTAATTATGAAACATTCATAGCGTAGCGGTGCTTGTCTAGCTTAAATATATGAGCAGAAAGTGATTGACAATCTTGTTTAAAAAATACTGAAAGAAACTGAGCAACTACAGTACGATCTTTGTCATTATGGAAAAAAACACCCATACCCACACAAATTTACTTCCGGTCAACTTCCGGTTTACTTCCGGTTTACTTGACAGACACCTGTGGTTTTTCTAGTTTTTTTATAAGTACATATATTTTGAGGGTTCAAAATAACACTTGGTACGAGGCCTATTATTTTCATTAATTTAAGAACAATGATAAACCTATATTGACGATGTTTTTGTCGATTTTATACTATTTCAACTCTGTGATTTTTCATCTCGTATTTCGTACGAGTGTCATAACTTCTTACGAGTTAAAGTACGCAACATTGCGATGGCTCGTAAGGTAAACTATTGTGCAATGTTAACGTAGCAAGTAATTACGCAGACCCGTATCAAGCGTGTTGTTGGTTATGACGTAATGGGATGTCTTCTGATTGACTTACTGTTTCGGATGTTATCCGCGCTTAGGTTACTTAAAGGGTTTTCGCATTACAGATCAGTCAGTATCCTGAGAGTGTTTTGAAGAGTACAGATGTGTTGTTGCAGTGTTAAAAGTTAAGCATTTCATTTATTTTAAAGCTACATACTATTTATTATTTTTAAGTTTAAAAAAAGTGTATCAAGTGATTCTTTTTTCATAGTAATTTCGATCAGCTAAAGTTTTGATGTGATCAGATATTATATGTTGTCTCCGGAAATTCTGTATAAATAACTTAGCTGAAGGTTTTATCGTAATAGCTACAATTATTTTATTTTGAAGGTGGTTCAAGTCTTTTTTTACACAGATTGAATTTGTATGATTTTGTATATGTGTTGAATTTTGTATTTTTTCCCGAGAAAATTTATATATAAATACCAGAGCTGAAAATAAATTATTATAATTATAACTATTGTTTTTTTAAGTTACATTCTATCAATTATCGTTAGTTTAAAAGTGTTTTTTTTTAGTAAATAGAATCTTATTGAATTTTGAGTAGATTGTGCGTCTTATTGTTATTTACATAAAACATATTAAAAAAAAGTCATCTACCAAGTTCATCGAATGTGTTCTTTGTTGGAAATTCATCTCCAAAACTAATATTAGCAAACATAGGGCAAGATGTAGCGAAAGAGGTTCAACAATAAATCGTTTGTTACCTACTAAGCCTTGTAGTCAATGTGGAAAAATAATTAGCAATACTAATTTAAGCAAAGACATGAAAATTTGCATTGCATCAACCGGACATGGAATATTGAAGACAAAAATTGATCATCCTAAAACTGAAGCTTCTACTTCGAAACAAATTAAGATGTCTAATGGCCAAAAGCCGATTAGATCTGCATTCAACAACCAACTCCTGGATTATCTTTTTACTTCGAAACCAGGCTGTGATATTTCTAGTTTTTTTGAGGGAAATTAAAACATCTATCATAAATATTTTGAAAAATAAACTGGAAAACAACTCCATAAAAGTATATGTTGATCTAATCTGTAAATATGAGAAAACTAATGGTACAATAAATAATTTTTTCACGAAACGAAAAACCAAGTCTTTTATTTGGCAGGCACAGATAATTTGAATGTTTTTTATTCTAATCTTACTAGCGAATTGATTAGGAAACATGAGGGATCAGGTTGGTCTTTATGTAGAAGTCCTCACAGATTAATCGCTTATGTAAACAAATTTACACTTTTTCTTCTTGGAGCCACGTTCCACTTCCGGTATAAATTCAGCATAAGAGAGCCGTGCTGCACATTCATAACACTGATAATAAGTGTTTTATGTGGTGCATTTTAGCAGGGCTTCACCCGATTCATTGTTCAAATATTCCGGAACAGGTTAGTCACTGTAAGAAATATATCGGTGATATTGGATATGTTATGACAGGCATCGAATACCCTGTTGCTATTTCTGACATAACAAAGTTTGAAAACAGGGTACGAAATGGAGAAGGAAAACGATTAGCTATAAATGTATATTTGTATGGTTCAGTTAAGCATTTTGTGCATTCCGTTAGGATAACTAATATTGTTGATAACGAAAACGTGGGAATCAATCTGCTTCTCATTACTGACGATGCTGTTCATCATTACACGCTAATTCGTTCACTCTCCCGCTTGGCCATAAGCCAAACAACTAAGCGTAATGCACACATCGAAGTTTGACCAAGGTGTTTAAACGTATTCGACGATCTCGACCAAAGTAATTACCAACATTTCCAAAATCAAGATATTTGCCAAACAAAAACTTGCTGATCATAACGTCTACTGTGGAGTTAACAGACCGCATGTTAATGCCCAAAGCAAATGAAGTCGAAGAATTTAAAATGCACAAGACCTTGTTGGAACATGCGGCTATTATCATCGCAGACTTTGAGGCTTTCTCGAACCATTGTCTTATTGCGATCCTGACCCGAAATTTCTTCCATAACACCGTACCAGCTTTATGATCCAAATAGTTTTGGATATGTTGTTGTTTGGCAGAGTAGGATAGATAAACCATATATATATATATATATATATATATATATATATATATATATATATATATATATATATCGCGGACCGAATGTCATTGAACTCTTTTTTATAAAGATGGTTAACGAGGTTGAGAACATTGGCATCCTCTTATACCAATCGAAATCAATACCTCCATTATCTAGTGATGAACTTCAATCTTACTATAACATTGAAACGTGTCCGGTGTATGATCAACATGTTACAGATGAGAACCGGAAAGTATTTCTCCATAATCATTTCACCGGAAACTACATTAGTGGAATCTGTAACACCTGCAACCTCAAGATCCAGAAGCCTAAATTCGTACCAATATTTTTTCACAATGGATCCAAATACGACTTCTATTTTTTAATTAGGAATCTTGGATACGATACGCAAGAAATAGATATTCTTGCTCAAAACGAGGAACGTTATATTTCTATAAGTAAAAAAGTTAAAATTCCAGGAACTAATGAAATCATAGAGATGACGTTTCTAGATTCATTTAGATTCCTATCTGCAAGTCTTGATGCTTTAGCGAGTAAACTTACTGACGAAAAATTTAAAATTGCAAAAGCTAGTTTTCCCAACATACAAGTAGAATTGATTAAACGTAAAGGCATTTATCCTTACGAATATGTAACCGATGAATCTAAATTTGACGATGACACTCTCCCACCTCAAAAAGAATTCTTCAGTCAACTGAAATAAACCAGAATTATGAATGAAGAATACGAACATGGGAAATTTATATGGATGGAATTGAGATGCAATACTCTCGGGGATTATCAAGATGCATATATCAAATTAGACGTAACAATACTTGCTGATGTTTTTCAGGTATTTAGAAAAACAGCAATAAATATTTATAAATTAGATCCAGCATACTTCTACAGTCTTCCTGGTTTGGCGTGGTCTGCTATGTTGGTCCAGACCAGGATCAAGTTGGAATTGATATCGGATGTGGACATGTTACTTTTTATAGAAAGAGGGATACGTGGGGGGATGGTGCAATGCTCGCAGAGACATGCAAAAGCAAACAATATTAACATGTCTGAGAATCAATACGATGCAAATCGACCATCGAATTACATATTTTACGCTGATGTAAACAACCTCTACGGTTTCGCAATGATACAAAAACTTCCATACGGAGGATTCGAGTGGATAGATCCCATTTTAATTGATATTAATCATTTTGACGATCGTGTATTTGGCTGTTCATTTAGTTGGACATTGAATTTAGAAATAATTTGCATGATATTTTTTCCGATTTACCTCCGGCTCCAAAAATTAAATGTCCACCTGATTCTATGTTATATCTGGAGAGAAAAGAGAGATATGTCGTCCACTACAAGAATCCCCTGTTTTTTTATTTGGAAGGGTGTTCAGGTAGTAAATGTAAGAAGAATTCCCAAGTCCAAACACTCTTCATGTATATAATCTTATATTGAGACCAACACGAAACACAGAACAGCTTCGATTTCAGAATTAGATAAAGCTTTATATAAACTAATGAATAATGCCGTTTATGGAAAAACGATGGAGAACGTCAGAAAGCATATAGACATAAAATTCATTTCAGATAACAATAAATGTAGAAAATTAGTATCTGATCCTAGATTCAAATCGCGAAAAATTTACAAAGAGAACTTTTTAATCTAGATATAAAATTTATAAAATTCAGAAAATCTATTTACGATTGTACAACAGTTCTCGATTTGTCGAAATTGTACATGTTCGAATTTCATTATATTATTATGAAACCTTTCTATAATAATAAGCTGTCAATCTTGTACATAGACACCGATAGTTTTATTTATGACATACAAACACCTAACCTCTACGAAGATCTTAAACATCCTTCCATGCTTGGGTATTTCGACACTTCTTCCTATCCTCAACCTATTAGATTTGGAATTCCTTTGCACAACAAGAAGATTCTCTTCAAATTGAAAGTTGAATGTAACGGTAATATTATTGTTGAGTTCGCTCGTTTGCGTTCGAAGATGTATACATTCAAAACAGACAGCAGCGTCACGAAGAAAGCAAAATAAACGTGCAAAGATATCGTGGAAAACAAACTAACATTTCACTATTATATTGTATATTTTTTCCTTTCTTCACAGTCGAGGATACTTCGAGAGGAAAATAGAATACAAAGCTCAAACCATGAGATTACAAGAAATAAAATAAAGAAGGAGCCCTGGATCCACACGACGACAAGAGGTGTATTATCGAGTGTGGTTTCCATACTTTGCCTTGGGGACACTTTAGTGAGAAGTTAATAATAATTGAACTCAACACATGTGAAAAAATAAACCTAACATCAATCTAAAATTTTGAAAATAACAAAAAAAATCTACAAGTAGTCTACTTGTTTATATATTATTCTCTCCTATTAAATTTTTTCTATAACTCTTTCATTTTTTTCATCATAAATATATGATTTCTCCACAATTAAAATTAAACTGCATATTGTATTTTCAGGCAGAGTTTCATGAAAATCATATACTAATTTAATATTAGTTCGATCATTTATAACTACCAATTTTCTTTTTGACACATTTATTAAAAACATTGGTCTGTGAATTATGAACTTATCTGGATTATAATACATATCTATGATACCTTGAGTTACTCTTTTAAATGCACTATAAGTTTCATATAATTTTAAATAATCTTGTTCTGTAATATTTAAATTGAAATTTTCACGAGGAAATACTTCATTTCTGCCATTCTATAGATACACATTTTTAACTTTACAATTATCAAACTGGCTGCTATATTTTTCCTGATTGTCATCTCTCCGTGTTTGAAACAGCACAGCTACAAACTCTGGCATGTCATATTGCAAAGATTGGAACTGATTAGTAAGATCAAATTCAAACAATTTACCCACCACTGACCTCTGAATGCACTGATAAGTATAAAATTGAATCGGAATTTGAGGATTTTTCAAAATGTTGGCTTTGTATTTGAGAGCATAATTCGATTCATATCCAACTATAGGCATTCGCAACTCCATAGACTGGATCACACATTTCGCAGCTTCGGGTAAACTAGCCTCATTACCGGTTCCATCTGCATTCAAAGTTTTGTATCTCATGATGGCGTTATGATCATTGGGTGCTCTGCGAAATATGACACTCAAACCACCTTTCCACATCATTCTTTATAATCTGAAAAAAATCCAAATAGCAATCTCATGGGGAACAGTACTGTGTGACTTTTTGCCTGAATTTTTGTTCCAGCTTCGAACCCACCAACTTCATAATATGCACTTTCTGATTTGGACAGATTCAATGTCCCCACTGTAATGGATGTAAATCCAGGGCAATCAATTCTGTCAATCACTGTACCATGCTTCCTGACTTCAATTTGAGAGAATAAGAATGGAACAAAATTATCTACAAGTTTTACATTAGCCCGGGATGGGGGATATTCTTCACCATTACTTTTTTTACAATATAAACATTTTATGTACAGATCGGATCTATGTGGATGAATAAACCCATCCCCCACCATGATGTCATACCGTATCTCTTTGTTGGGCTGATCCAAATTTGCAAATGTCCTCCTGTTTGGAGGGAAGGACTGTAATTCATAACTCTCAATATTTTTAATCTTGGTATTTATTTATATATTTTAAATATTAATTTCTATTATCGCAGTGTTATTAGGACAGGCAAAATCGATAATTTAATTTTCTTATTTGTAATTGTTATCTCTACGTAATTAACTTTATCAATAGAAACAGGGAAATAGACTGGTGGGATTGGAGAATAGAAGATAGGTTCCATAAATTCTGAATTTGGTTTAAATGTAGCAATAATACCTGTCTCCTTGTGACTGCCAATCGAATTTTTTTCTGCTTTGATAATCATACCTTTGGCAATGTTACAGTGAATATTCAATGTCCGAAAAGCTAAGAAGTTTTTATAAATTTAACTATGTGCCTAATACCTGGTTCTAATTTGCTATTGTTCTGGAATCCTAAAAGTTCTCCCATGGTAGATAAGTCCACTGTTTCATTGGTAGTTACAATTTCTACCCTGTGTGTAACAGAATTTTGAGAAAGCGGGACAGTGATTGGAAGTTCAAATTGTTAAGTTGATAAGTTATACTGCCCAGGAAGATTTTTCTTTCACTACCTACTAATATAGTATTGTAGGTAGTTACATTTGGTATCAGATACATACTGTAGAATGCTCTCAGAGCTATGGATTTTGGATAGATAATATCATCGTGAAGATGTAGTTTCAAAACCGAAGTCTCCATGGAGAGATGCAAAATTCCAATATTTAATACATAATACAGCTTTTTTGAAAATCTTTTAATTTGATGTTTGGTATTTTACTTAAAATTCTCAGCATCGTAATGCAAACATGGCCACATATAATTTGATCGAAATCTTGAATACGATCGTCGTTGTAATACATTTTAACATAAAAGAGAATCGAAAATAAAAGCATTGTTATTTTGTTTATAATAGCATATCCAGTGAGTATCAATGTTTTCGGACTTGTCCAAATTTACCACGCCACATTCTCGAGAGTTAAGACAACCATTAGGGAGAGAATCAGACATGAAAATCCCCCTGAAGTGTTTAATTTTAAATATTTTAATTAAAGATTCAATGTCTTGGTTGGTAAGAGCTTCTTCTTCTTTTTAATTTTCTGAGTGCTCTGGACCTCACAACTTTGCCTATTTTTTTCTCCATGTCAAGATTATGACGCTTTTGCTCTTCTTGTTCTGCCTTATTTTTTTTCGAATCAATTACAGTTTTGGCAATAGCAGCATTACCCCCAGCTAAGCTCCCAACTGCCCCCAATGCAGCCAGGATAGCTGGAATGCTGAATATAAATCCACCACTGTGTGCTGTCTCTCTTCCATTTTGCAATCGTTTTAATTGTGGTGTACTGAGTAATAATTTCATTCCATTTCCTTTGGCTCTACATTGCCTCTTCTTGTCTTGTTGTTTTTTAGTTAAAATCGAATAAAGTTTTTAAATTTTTAAGATCATGCTATGGTATTTGGTATACAACTCCTTTTGGTTACATGTTGTTGTTATTATTATTATTTTTCAGGGTATTTATATTACAAACCCCACACTAATTTTTGTTTTGTATTCATAGCAATGGTTGTACCCAACGCTGTTTTTTTTTCACCCAAAGAAGCATCTGTGCTTGTTAATCTTCCAAAAGCTGCCTTTCCAGTTTTAGATCAGCCACATGACGAACATTTCGATCTTTGTGTGTGTTTTATGCAATATCAAGTTCTTTACAATCAGCATCCCGAGGATTAATACCCCTGTCTCCTCTTTCTATTCGTTTCTCAAGTTTTGTACCAGGACCACAATATTTGTAATAAGGTATGTGTAACTCGAACGGAAGTTTATTAATAATATAATTTACTAAACCTCGACTTTCTGATATATTCCAGAATTTAGAAGGTATAGTATTGATAATTTTAATTAAGTATCATATACCTTTAGGATCGTTTACAATAAAATTAGATAATTTGTCACTAATCATGTTTACAATACCCATTTTCTCATTATGGAAATTATTGTTCCCAACATTTTCCTCCCCTGCTATAACCAGCAACCTATCTATAAGTTTTCTCATATCGTTTACCCACACATATTCCTTAGGTATAGTATTGTATTGTTTTATACCACTACCGGTTTTTAGTTGATTCCAGATAGGTTTAATCAGATTTTTGTATTTATCACCACTGCTCGATTTCACTTGCTTTCGACTGGCATCGTTATTTTTGTACAAAGCATCAGAGAGTGTCAAAATTTCAGAGTAACTTTGATAATCATCATCTGTAAAATTTTTTGGTTGTTTTTTGGTAATAAGCTCCCATAGTACTACGGTACCAGGATATCTGGACCAGCTGTTTCTCATGCCCAAATTAATTTGTATGTTTTCCGCTTCGAATGTAACTTTAGACTTGCCAATTTTCCGTACTACACCTTCATTTCCCTCCATAGTTGGATACAAACCAAATACTACATCTTTTTCGAATTTTCCAGTACTGAGGTAATCCCTTGCCAGGGGACCTAACTCGATTTTCTCTGATTCTTCTATAGCTGCTTTAGCAGGTGGTTCCTTGAGTACGACAGGAGTGTTGATAATGGATAAAGGGGTAGGTGAAAAATCTGCATAATTTTTAGCAGTAAGAGATACCAATTCATTGATGAGGTTTTCATTTTGTTCTGTAACACTCTTAAACTCTTTACCAAGACCACTGATGGAATCGATAATAGGTATGTCTTGACGCTTGTGTTGTTCGTAAAAACCTCGATTCTCTGATTTCCAACTTTTGAAACGTTTGGACAAGTACTCTCGTAATTTCGAATTATCTTCTATTTTATGTTTTGCCATATTTTTTTTGATTAATGGCTATTTTATATCGTTTCAACGTTTAAAAAGTCGTTGATTTTTTATTTAAACTTACCAATGTTATTAGTCATGTCGATAGAAGCATATCCAAAATCGTCGCAGTTCCAACAAGATGAACAGAATTTCGAAAATTGGTCCTAATTTAAGTCTCCTCCCACATAATAATCGTATACATGTTTCAAATTAGAATGATCTTGACGAAACAAACAGATTAAATTTGTATTATCTCGTAGTAATTGTTTGGGAATTTTGGAATAAGTCTAAGCTAAATAAAAGCAGTCTATTTCTTTGTGACGACCCTGTGCAAAAAAAAAATTTAATTACATTCTGATTTTCCAGAATAACGTCATCGAATACAACAACAGAATTTTTCAAACATTGGTCGAGAGGTTTCATTGTTGATGCAAATGAATCTATACCTAGTCCATCGTACAGCTTCATGAGTTGTTGGTATTTCGGTTTTTCTAAACTCATTGAGAATACATACAAGTGTCTATTTTTCCAGTCTAGCCAATTGGGGGCAAGCAAGAAATTATCAACCAGCAAAGTGTTTTTTCCACAACCTGATGGGCCTGCAATGAGGCATCTTATGTTATCAGGAAACAACCCATATT
Source organism: Lepisma saccharinum (assembly GCF_977018435.1). Lineage (NCBI taxonomy): Eukaryota > Metazoa > Arthropoda > Insecta > Zygentoma > Lepismatidae > Lepisma > Lepisma saccharinum. The sequence goes on from NC_139233.1 coordinate 100,535,171, forward strand.
TTTCTTATTAGTTTCCACTACATCTGGTAAACGCTGTACCACATTCCATGTTGGTGTCAAAGAATCACCTGGTTTGTTTCTATCCAACTTTTGTCTGGCAGACCTAACCATTTCACATACAATTTATTATTTTTCTTCTTCAATATTTTCTCGATTAAATATGTATCTCGATATTTTGTTTTACTAAGTTCCTCTTCATAGAATCTCCCTTTCAATATTTTATTATGATTATCTTTTATTATATATGTATTTCTAATCCCTGGTAAAACTTGAACCACTGAAAATAACTCCGTACTCCAATTTTCAGTGAATCTCTTCTCGAATAACTGTTTATATTTAACGACCTTTACCTGATCCCCTATTTTAAACTTTGGCTTTTTGATAGTGTATGTATATTTTTTACAATAAACAGTAGAAATCAATCGTTGCTCATCAGATTTCGTTACCTCAGCAGGTTTCATGTGAATAGTACTTTGTACTGTATTGTTGTAATCATGAACTAGCTCGGGTAAAATTTGCACCCACTTATAATTGCCTTGTAGAGTGAATTGTCTCCACATGCGATTTTTGAATGTTCTTTTGAATCGTTCCACTATACTAGCTTTCAGATCACTGTATGTAGAATAATGTTTAATATTATGTTGTTTAATCAACTTAGCAAATGTAGAATTGTAAAATTATTTCCCTCTATCTGTCTGTAAATATTTTGGTATTCTTCCCTTACTAAATATCGACTTAAAAGCCTCGGTAACACAAATACCAGTCTTGGATTTTAAGGGAACAGCCCATGCATATTTGCTAAATGTATCAATAACTGTAAGCATATATTTTTAACCATGATTTATCTTATCCAATTTTTTTAAAATCCCCCTTGGAGGGGCCATCTCAATCAGATCAGCCTAGAAGAATTCATGTATACCTTTTGTTACTACACTTAATCGCTTGTAATTGCGACGGGCTGGTTTGTGTAATTCATGAACTATATCTTGTCTTGACATCGAGTTCGAAGTGAGAATATCTCATAAAATGGATTGTCCTCAGGGTATAACCGCTTTATGTCAAATACTAGCTTGTCACTAATTTCAATATCAAAAACTGAGAGTTAGTCGTCGATATGTACTTTATATTTATTGGTAAACTCATCCCAGTATGCAATAGGTATTTGAACTGCCTTGTGTATACCATCTTTTCGTAGTATAGTAAAATGAGGAACTTCAATATGTTTTCCATGTTTTAGAAAACTAAACTTCAGATATCGTAAACTACCATCAACTAAAAACTCATGTACCTGAGTGTACGGATATAACTTGTAAACATTGCCAGCATTGGCGTACGTCCAGTGCCCTCGAGCATTTGGAACACTTTGTAACCTAACAATTTCCACAGAAGAAAATTGACGAGTATCTACGTCACCTAGTCTGCTTAATACAGGTTCCAAGTGTTCGTTGATAGTACGAACCAACTCATCATAGCTAGGTTTGATTTTTACATCAACATACAGTTGTATATATTCCTCTTTGAGATCGTGAAGTTGAGTAGCAAAACCTGATAAAGCAGATTATTCACTTGCTTCAAGTGTAGTAATTTGTAACGTAATATTAGAAATAATATCCTGTAAATTGTGTACTTGACTTCTGATTTCTGTAAATAATGCATGTAGTTCGTTAATTATTTGATTGTTGGGGAGACTAGCAACAGTTTCTCTGATTTGCGCAATTTCTGCTTGAATGTTTTTCATATGCTCAGATTTTAATATTCGATGTACTGCTCTCCTCATAGCTCTGATTTTGCTGAGAAGTAGGCAAAGCAGCTACAGTATTCTCAAGTGTAGTAAGAGTTAATTTTATAGCATCGAGTTCTGTTACATCAACTGCATTTTTCAAAATTTCTTGCAGTTGCGTTATATCATCCTGCGTAGGTGTATACTGTTGCAGTGTCTCTAATTTACTCTGAATGTCGTCAATAAGATGATGGAAATGCGATAATTCTGATTCAGTATTCAAGCTTTCAAGCTTAGTAACCTGCTGTTGAACTATAGCTTTAATATCAGTAATGCCAAGCAGTTGCGATTCCAAAGTTTCCTGTACACTTGTTACCTCATTTCTCATAGTTGCCATAGTTTCTTCTGTGTGAGCTATGGTACCTTGTATCTTCCCAAAATATTCATAAGTCTCCAACTGTAATTTGATGCCGGCAACGCTCCGAGCAATAGCATTTAATTCAGAAGATGAAGGTAAATTATTGATAAGATCTTCCAATGTCTGTAGTTTCGATTGAACTTCTGTTATAGCTGTATGCAGTTCATCTGCCTGTAATTCAGATTTGATACTTTGCAATGTAGGAACGTCGAAAGATTGAAACTGTTCTTGCAATATAGCAATACTAACATTTACCTGCTCATATTCTTCTTGAGTTTTGATATTCTGGATGATGGTTTGCAGTTCGGTACGAACACTATTTGCCTGGTCATTTAATTGCTGTTTCAGGTGTTCGGTATTCGTTCTCTGGAGTTGGCTAAATTAATCAAGTTATTTTTTGAAGTTGGCAATATTCTCTTCTAATTTCTAAAGATTATCTATTGAAGCTAAATTAGTATATTTCTCGAGCAAAGATTTAAGTTCTCCATCAATTTTTACTATAGGATCAATCAGTTGTGTTTGAAGATTTGTAATCTTTGCTTGAATATTTAGATTTAGCGAATTCTGTAATATGAGTAAATATGATTTCAGTTTCTTTAGACGTACATCTAAACTAGCAATCTAGCTGGAATTATCTGGAATCTCCTGTCGCCTTCTATTACCAAATAAAACCTGGTTTTTTTGTTTTTAGGTATTTTATATATTAATAAGAGGATAGATTATTCTTATTTCGATAAACAGAGGAATCAATTTATGATACTCTCCAATTATCTCAGCATACAAAAATTCACAAGCTTCCACTTCATAAGACGTATCAGGAAGTATTGTACTATGTTTAATTCTATACATATTTCGACCTATATGCAAAACTGCCGCATTAGGTGGTGAAATATTTATTTGAATTTTCCTACTAACATTTAACTTATATGATGATAAGTTATTATTAAATACAAATAAGTGCTTTTCAATATCCTCGTCAACATGATACCAAATACTATTCAAGTGAACAAGAGGAAACACTTTCAATTGATGATAAATTTCTCTAAATACATCCATGTTTACTGGAATTCTCTCTACAAGCTGATTATGTTGTTGCTCTTTAAGCCCAAAAATATTCATGACGTTTTATTTTATATTATCTATTTTTTATTATATATAAAATATATATTTGTACTAAGTATAAACAAATTAATAAATATACCAAAACTCAAGCTGATCGAAATTACTATTAAAAAATTACTTGATACACTTTTTTTAAACTTAAAAATAATAAATAGTATGTAGTTATAAAATAAATGAAATGCTTAACTTTTAACACTGCAACAACACATCTGTACTCTTCAAAACACTCTCAGGATACTGACTGATCTGTAATGCGAAAACCCTTTAAGTAACCTAAGCGCGTTTAACATCAGAAACAGTAAGTCAATCAGAAGACATCCCATTACGTCATAACCAACTACACGCTTGATACGGGTCTGCGTAAAAACTTGCTGCGTAAACATTTCACAAAAGTTTTCCTTACGAGCCATCACATTGTTGCGTACTTTAACTCGTAAGAAGTTATGACACTCGTACGAAATACGAGATGAAAAATCACAGAGTTGCAATAGAATAAAATCGACAAAAACATCGTCAATATAGGTTTATCATTGTGCTTAATTTAATGAAAATAATAGGCCTCGTACCAAGTGTTATTTTGAACCCTCAAAATATATGTACTTATAGAAAACTAGAAAAACCACAGGTGTCTGTCAAGTAAAGCGGAAGTAAACCGGAAGTAAACCGGAAGTAGACCGGAAGTTGACCGGAAGTAAATTTGTGTTGGTGTACGTGGGTGTGCGTGGGTGTGCGTAGGTGTGCGTAGGTGTGCGTGGGTGGGCGTGGGTGTGTGTGGGTGGGTGTGGGTAAGAGTAGGTGGGTGTAGGTGGGTGTAGTTGTTACGTACTTTAACTCGAAAGAAGTTATGACACTCGTACGAAATATGTGATGAAAAATCACAGAATTGCAATAGTATAAAATCGACAAAAACATCGTCAAGATAGGTTTATCATTGTGCTTAAATTAATGAAAATAAATTATAAAATAAGTACTACTTAGAAAGTACATGAGTATAATACTATCTTACTCCCTGCAGAAGGAATATATTTGTGTGTGTGTATATATAATCAAACGTGAGATGAAGAGTCTTGAACAGAAAAATGTTAGGTTATTTATTACATGTGTTTACTAAATGTTTGATTGTTTGAGTTCATGTTTTAAGTTCACTTTATGCGCAGTAGGGCAAATTGGGACTGTCTCCACCGGGTATCTAACCCGAGACCATTTGATTATAAGGCAAGGACACAACCAGTGGGCCATTTTGGAGGCACATTTACTAAATGTTAAAATCATTATAACCACAATAATGAAATACAATCTGTTACCTGCAATGAAACTAACGGAGTCAAACCACAAGTACTATGCGTCCTTATAGTAAGTCTCTACTGGCACTTTTCCCGCCTTCCAGACAAACCTCTAACACACGAAAATGCCCGAACGTAGAGCATTAGCATGGAATGACACTACTCGTTTGAGTTTAAAAAGGTGATTGAGTTCAACAAGCTGATCTATTTGGGGTAGTGTCCTCGATATTGTTAAAATTGCTCATGTACCAGATACATTATAACAGAAAACTCTTCCATAAAGACCACTGCTACCTACTTTAGGTGGACACAACAACTGCATATATGATACTGAAACGCCGGATGTGTGCATGAATAAAAATGATTTCTGCTCTTACATCAATTCAACATATCAGACTATTCGTAACTATATATGTGAAATATGTCAGACTACAACATGAATGTGCCAGACAAATTAATAGGTGAAAAGAGTGGCAACTTCATTGTCTTATATTCTTTACCGCGGACAAAGATATATACTGCTTGAGCTGAGGGTGATATCACTAAAAAGGCCACGGTTATGGGTAGCAACACGCAGAAGGAGAAATTATGTTTACAGGAATATGTGGAATAGCTGAATACATGGTTTCATGGCACATACAATATTCGGAGTACTGCTACGAATCCAACGTTAGGTACAACTACTCACCACCAATGAGTTGAGTAATGTTGTATTGGATCCCCACGATGACTGAAGTTGCATCCTCTCGTACAAATGCTTTCAATTTTTTACCATATTGCCTCTAGACTGTTTTCAATTTTGTCTTTGTGAAGTAAAAAACACACGCTACACTATTGAAAAATTGATATGCTGCCCCATAAATGAAACATTACTTTTTGCCGTCCTACGCAGCAGAAATTCTAATGCTGTGTCATGCGATGAAATATTTAACACGACATAAATTCAGTACTCGCTTTTGTTATGGCTTTCGGAAAACTAGGTAATATCCTGAATCGATATTTCCTAGTTTCCGATTTTTACATGTGAATTTATTCATTGTTGTTACATAACATCTCACGATTTACATTCATGAGCTCTACTATCAACAGATATTAAATAGATTATCTACTCCATTTCCTTTCAGATATTTGAATTACTTCGTTGTTTTGTGGCATGTCAGGATTTCGAATTTGTTTAACTGTTCTGGTCGCGTTAATGCTTTACATCGCTTCAAATGTTTTTCTGCGATTAAAATATAGCTGCATATTTTGTTATCAAGCACTACACTGTGAAACTCACATAAGATTTTTAAGTTTATTGTGTCGTTAAGAAAAGTTTGTTTTGTTTCCGATGTCTCCATAACAAATATTTGTCTCTGTATCATAAATACGTTTTAAGTGTAAATAATGCATTTGAATGATGCTGGCAAATCACCCTCTTGTACAGTGGGATCTATGAGTATTACCGTGCAAATTGTCCATTACCATGTTCGTGCACTTTGTTTCACTCAATAAGAGCTTCAAGGATTAAAAAAAGAACTCAAAACAAGCTGTTGATAACTTGTTCATCGGCATACATAAAAACCCATCGCTTGTAAACAGATAGGATGTAACAGAAGAATTAATGAAAATAGTAATGGACAATTTTCACGGTAATATTCATGGATCCCACTGTACGCCGTATACGCTTTATAGAGTTTCAGTTAATCATTTTCAGCAAAGTTCAGGTTGTAATCCGCACGTGGAAATGTTTCGTTTCGACCGTTTATAAGATAGGTATTTTTGATTTTGAGTTTGTCGATTTGGCTGTAATCTTTCTCCTGATGGCTGTCGCTCCCATTTTAGATCACGATTACATTCGTGCGTGTTGTATAGTATGCTGTTCCAATGCGTGGTTACGTCGAATTCGAAGTATTGGCCTGATGTTGATTTCTGTTTGCACTGGAAGGCACAAAATGCTATGGACACTTGTGGGTTCTTCAGTATTTAACTTGAGAACATATTTGGATTCGTACTCTACCACGGGGATCCGTAACTCTATTCACTTGATGATGAATTTGCAGCTTCTGCTAAAGTACAAGCAAAGAGTTTTTCTTTCGCAATCAACAAGCTTACCCGCAACAGAATTTTGTTTAGTTTGGGTGCTCTATGAAACGTAGGGCGGAATCCTCAGTCGGAGAAGAGTTCCATTTTTTCAGAGATGAAACAAAACATCAGTCACATAGGGAAGACCACTGCATGACCATTTGCTTTCATTTTCTGACATGCTTTAAATCCACTTACCTATTTGGAGCGTTGTCGGCCTTTACCATGCATTTATTTTCTACTTGAGAAAACGTTCCGTACGAAGTTGTCTATGAAATCCAAATTAATGTTTGCTTCGTAAGTTTCGTTGCTTTCCTTTTTCACAATGTCGAATTTAATGTAGAGTTTTGACCTTTGATTATGAATGCTATCACCAGCCAAGCATTCCACCACGCCTAAAGACGCGAGTATAGTCCGAATACAAAATATGATTCACCATGTGTGCGTATTCATTCTTGAAGACTGTAACATTTTTAATTGAGTGTAGACAAAATAGTTACGTCTACTCCAATCGTTAGTTAGACTTTCAACTGTTTCAGTAATGAAAATTTATAGAAAAGTATATAAAGCAGAATATTTATGTACTCAGTGAAAACTTATTAAAAAATACGAAAGTTTTAACAGAAATAAAAAATGTCAATTATACCCTGTTCCAATACTAATTATATTATATCATTTGCAAAAATATACTAGCATTTATCAGAGGAAATGGAAGTGTGAGTCTTATTTATATCGACGAAAAACAATGTACAACTTTCAAATCAGGTAATATCCTCTCTGTGGAGTTTCAATTTCCAATTACCTTAAGTAGGTGCAAATTGCAATAACATGCAAACACATGTCATACAGTGATAGTATTTGAGAAACATCATACCTTGCACACCTGTGATACATATCAAGCCTTCAACGTCGCATGGCGGATAAGGACCTGCAATATATAAAATTGCCATTTAACATCTTTTCAAATATATACATCATTTACTACATCTACATTCCCATGTCCATATTTTGAGTAACCCAGAATAAATTTATAATACAAGGGTAACTTTGGAAATTTCTAAGGATGATAAAGAAAAAACACAGTTACCTGTTGATTTTTTTTTCTTTTAAATAGACTCCCTTGAGAGCAATTCACTTCATCCAGCGAATATAAGTGACATAACCCCATCACAAAACGCAGATCTGTCAGCAATGATTTCGAAATAGTGCCATTTAAGTCTTTATCTCTTGAAAATCGTTTTCCACGGAGGCATTTTTCAAGGTTTGGAGACATAGAATCTGATCGTGTCAGTTCAGGCAAATAACGAGAGATATGGCAGCAAATCAAACATCAGTTTGTTGATTTAAGTCATGAAGCTATCCTGGCGACAAATGATGAAAATGTTCTCTCGGGCTATTTACCAGTTGAGATGCGGAAAAGATTCCAAGCTTTCGGGAGCTAACATCACTCTCATCTTCAGGGTAGAAGTGCAGTTCTGGATAAAAATAACATTTTACGAGCAAGAGCTAATCTCCAGGAAGCTATCAACAAGGAGCACTCCCCGGCACCTAGCGACCTGTTGAGTGAGATGAGTTAAGGCAAAATGGATAAGAAAAACTTTTCCTGGTCCCACAAAAATAGGCAATAATTAGGGTGGAAAGTTCAATGAACTAACCGATCTCTTAGAAGTGCATTTCTTTGCGTCAACCAGTGTATATACGTTCGTGGAGGGGAAGATGTCGATGAAGATGTCGGACCAATCGGGTGGCGCTGTTATTCATCTCAGTCTCCATGGTGAATTTGATATTTGGGTGTTGATTGTTTAGGTGGTATAAGAATGGCTGAAGAGTTTCTTTACCGTGTGGCCAGAGGATGAAGGTGTTGTGCACGTATCTGTAGAAGGCGGCTGTGCGCAGCGCTTAGTGCTCAAAGTTTTCCATGAAAAAATTGGCTATGGCAGGCAGGCGAGAGTGAGGAGCCCATTCCCATAGCGTCGGTTTGCTCGTAATATTGTCCACCGTAGCTGACGTAGGTAGAGGGCAGTGTGTGTTTTAACAGACTGGTGATTTCTGGTGTGAAGTGGAGTTCTAGTAATTGCAAAGAATCTTCAAGAGGCACTTTGGTGTTACAAAACACCACCACCAAAGATAAACTTTTCACAATTTGTTGATTTTTTTGCCTTTTCTACAACACGAGTTTGTGGGCTGGCATTATCCAGAAACATGATGATTTTCTTCTTCTTCAATGATCGTATTTTTTCACGATCATATGTGTCCAGTTGGTTGATTATTATTGAGATTATTTCCGCTCAAATATTTCGTCTGATCCCAGAAACTCGTTCGGGACTGACGCTGCTGCCACCTGGGTAGTTTTTCGGGGCAGATTTTCCTTGTTTGCGATTCAGAAGTACACTTCCTCGTGGTACCTCGTGTGCAACAGCCTGCCTTCCTCACCGCGAAAGTCGCCCGAAGCAACGGGCCGAGATTCAGCCAATTTTCCTGAACACCTGGGATTCATCAGGAATATGTTCGATGCTTTCTGTAAAGTTGAATCAAATGTGGGCTGGTAAAAGTAAGTAGTTAAACTAAATATTTAAATTATTGCCTTAGTATTTTTGTTTAATCAATTTCACAGTTCTCTCCCCTTTTATCAGATGCAGGATAGATGGGAGGAAGCAACAAACATCGTTTATAGCACGGGTTTAATTCCTAAAGTATGAGAGAGGTGATTGTGTGTCAATATGTGCGTACTATTTCATTGTGTCAAGTCATAATATTTATAAAAATAATATTGAATCTTAGAAAGTGTAAATGAATCGACGTAGATAATCGATACAGATTGTTCATGAAGCCATATCTTAAATCTCGTGTGTGTCTTGGTAAGGTAAAGAACAGCTTGAAAGCAAAGTTATAAATGTTACAAACACACTTGTTATTGTTATTTAAATGATGAGAGATTAGTATCTTGACGTGATTGTTTATTTTGATCAGAAGGTAGTGTTACGTAAAAATCCATGACTATATTCAACAATTGTATTTTCAAATAGTACCTTGATAAGCAATAAAACCAAATATTGTAAAGATTAAAGATCTTAATTTGTTGTACGTGTTTAGGGGAGCATGACGCCAATTAGGATTAGTCCCCTTCCCTTTTTGTACATATTTTGCTGTGGGTAATTTCTGTGAAGAATTTGGTATCTATTCCAAGGTTGTATACGCGTTTTTACGTTGGGAGTTGGACTAGACGAGCCCAAAACCAACTCCCGACCAATTAGCACTATACGCAAGAAGGACCGGATCAGAGGAACTTAACTACATTTAATAGCTGGGTATTAGTAATTTGTGCGAGTTCAAATTATTTGAACTTTGCCCATGTTTGACCTTTTTGTATAGGTTAGGGGATATCTTTGGACTACAAAAAGCCAATACTTTACAATGTTTCTCCAGTCTATTCCAATATCCAACTTGTTTAATACTTCACATTACCATGTTTCTGTGCTTTATTATATATTTTATGAACAATTGTCTTTAATGACTTGATATTAAGAAAATTATATAATAAATATGAGAAAAGCGTTAAAGTATCTCTTATCATATTTTTTTCCAGGTATTAAAAATTAAGAAACTTTTTGGAAAAATGCACGAATAAAGGATTTTTCCTTGGAACCAAGCCCTCATTTTCCTAGAAGAGTTCTTGAAGACGCGATACCTGTTCCAAAGGACCAAGAATTTTCACAAAACTGTTCTTACTTTGATTCTAAAATTAATTGTTGATTTTTAAGAAAAGAAAGTCATGAGTTACACATGTATCCCGTGCAACTAAGAGTGTAACAATTGCAGGCGCACCTGTTCTAGGGTTAAAACATACTGCGGGGGTTTAGCGATCAGTAACTGCGTGTTTTCTTGACACTGGTATTCATCATTTATATACTTCTACATAATTCTGCACTTGGCGACAACCATTTGTTTACTATTGTCTTCGTTACTAGCTGCCCCTGTGACTGTTTTCAAATTGTAAAATGTATAATTACTTCTTGTGTAAAAGAAAAAGAAAGAAATGTTATAGCATACTGTTTTGTTTCCTAGCAACAAGTTGTAAAAAACAAGTGAAAGAAGATAACAAGAACGTTTTGCATATAGTTCGAATCATAGTAATTGGTGCATAATTAATGTATTTATTCAGTGCAAATAATAAGTATACTCATCAGAGAACAGTGTTGTGATTTTGAACTATATACATTATTGTTATTTCATAATTTGGGTGAAGTACAACAGTGATTTACTGAGTATAATGTAAAATGCTCAAGCCTCTACGACACTAGCAATAAGTGGCGACCGTGTGACAGGACTCTGAAGTTAAGTGGTTCTTCGGATAAATGATGTGAAATATAATCTCAGTAGGTCTTGGATTGAAGCGGATTCTCACTGCATTTGATTGATATTCAAGTATTTAAGTGTGTGAAAGTTTTTTATTCGTTAATGAAAAATGTCTTAAAGAGATTTATCTAAATCTCGTAGCAGAAAGAAGACTGCTATGCAAGGGCACACATGTAGCAACGTTTACAAACTTTCAAGGTCAAGAAGTTAATTCTGATGATAAAACTGATACCAGTACTCGCAAGATGGAACGTTGTGGTGATACGAAAGCTGACATCAGATTTGTTCAGTGCTATAAATGTCTTTCATGGTTTCACTTTTCTTGTCTTAAGTTGTCAGTTGTTCATTGGTCTATTTATTCTACTACGGTAAAGAATTCCTTTTGTAAATCTTGTGAACCTAGTTATAAGCCATATGAATTGTCAGCTTACAAAGAGGGCATTAGTTCTAATTTTAACGATCTGCTAGAAACAATCAAGAGTATGCAGTTCGTGGTAGTTAATTCTAGTAAAGAATTAAAATCTCAGCTTGAAGATTCCAACAAAGAATTAAAATCTCACCTTGAAGATTCTAACAAAGAATTAAAATATCAGCTTGAAGCTTCCAATAGAGAATTGAAATCTTCCAGCGAGGAATTATTATCTCAGTTTGAATCTTCCAATAGAGTATCGAAATCTTCCAGCGAGGAATTAAAATCTCAGCTTGAAGCTTATAACGAAGAGTTAAAATCCAAAATTGATTCCAATGTCGAATTACAGTCTAAAATTGAATCTATGAGTTTTGATTTTAAGCATGTTAATAACCGTCTAGACATGTTGGCTTCTGATGTAGCAATAAGAATCGAATCTTTAGCAGAAACTTGTGTAAGTTCAAATGAAGAATTAAACCAGAAGTTGCAAGAAAGCATGTGAAATTATGACTGTAAAATATCAGACATTCTTAGTACACAAGATCTTTGTGAGAAACTAATAAATGACATTGAAAGCTCTTTGCAAGGTGCAAAAGACGATATAGGTAAACTCAAATTTGGACTTGATGATTATTGTTCGCAAGTTGAAAATTCGATTCTAAGGTTTCACAATGTTTCGAAATTGTTAATCAGTATGATAATAATTTGAAACAGCTTGCATTGCGCGTTGATGTCATTGAGAATAATATGCAGAAACCAGTTAATATAAATTATGGTGATGCTGATTGTACTGTTACAGGTACTTCTCATAAAAAATATTATAATACGAACACTCAAGTTCATGGTATTGATAACGTTGCAAATCGCCAATCGAGAAGATTAAACGTAAGGCGTGATTCTGGAACTGGTCATAATCATGATTCTGGTTTGATTGATTCAGATGGAAGTTCTATTAACTCTACAGATACTACTAAAGTAAAGACGTTTTATGTAAGGGAACCGCATCTTAAGCATGTAAGTTGGAAGCAAAATTGTAAACAATCTAGTTTACATAATGCTAGAAAGATGCAAGTAAATTCTAATTGCTCTTGTATGAATAGATCTAGTTGTATTTTAAACGAACACAGAGTACAAACTGAGAATAACATTGATGTTTCCTCGAATAACGCATTTCCTGAAACAACATAAAATGTGTTAGGTAGGCCAGAGGACTTCCGCAGTTATGGAGGATATTGTAATTTGAATTACACAAATTATCCTTGCACTTGGTGTTCCGGTTCTACTAATTATACTCAAATTCATCCAGACAGTTCTGATAACACTGCTTCAAGAATGAATAATACACAGATAGCATTTAATTCTCATAATGATAACGATGAGTCTATTAGGAAACTGTTTAATCGTTCCTGCCCTTGCACATATTTTGCTGGTAATCAACAGTCGCCAAACAGTCATGATAGTGCATTTGTGAATGTAATAGAAAATTGTAATGGTACACATAGTTTTCAAGAAGATTGTAATGCAAAACCGAACTCTAATTCTTTGACCTTGTACATGAGAAAAGATAGACATTTGAAGTTAAATGAATTGTCTTTATTACCAAAGTTCTCAGGTCGAGTTGAAACACAATATGCAAGAGAATACTTGGAACAATTAAACTCAACGTTAGATCTGATAGGAGTGCCTGCTGAAAAACGATTGCAGAGCATTCAGAATTGTTTTACAAATCGAGCAGCTTATTGGTTTAGAACACACAAAAAATATTTCTGTTCTTATACTGATTTCGAAAGTAAGTTTAATCAACAATTTGCTTCGCCTGAAATGTTACAGTCACAGTTAGCTGTTTTAAGGAATAAAAATTACGACCAAAATGCACATGGAAGCTTAGAAACCTTTGCACTAAAAACACATTCCACATATTGTAATTTAGTGAACAATCCGAATGATGTTGATGTTATACAATTGATAATGAGCCAGTTGCCTGATAATGTTGCTAACAATATCGCTAGTCATAGTGTTCAGACGATGGATCAGCTTACAAATATGCTTCGTAAATTAGACGTTATTAGAACTAGTAGGAAATGAATTATGTATTTACCTGAAGATTAAGATTGCGACAAGTCTAACAAAGGTTTAAGAAGAATGAACATCAAAGATTAAATGTACGACAAGTAAATATTCGACAAACAAGAAGTACTAGTTCTTCTTCTACTCAAACTCTGCCTTCTGAAAATTTGGGTGCCTCTGTTGAAAATAGTTCAGACAATATAAATCAATGTATGAGTTCAAGATATAATGCAAGTAATGCTTCTAATTTTGGAAATTTCCACGAAATAGATATCAGATGTTTCCTAGGAATTTTTACAATACTGGCAGGTTTTGACGTAATAATAATAGAAATATCCCGAATGAGAATTCCAGACAAGAAAATGGTCTTAATTTTTGGCAGCCTAACTACAGATTTTCTAGGAATGGTTACTTTAATAGTAACCGATTTTTGTTTCCCTCTGTTTACGAACACTGTCCACCACAAAATCGAGATGTGCCAGTGGTGAGTGATACAATGGGGAATCATCCCAGCAATATTCAAAGTAATATAATGACGAGTACATCTAATACTTTTGTAAGTCCTAATTTGACTCAAAATCCAACTTCTGGTGTTCAGCCTTTACAATTTAATGATGCTAGGCAACAGCAGTTGGAAAGGCAGTCTACCTTAAATTAAAGTGGCAGTCGGAAGAGCCTCTTTCCCTCTGCACTACCTACAAGAGGCACAAGGAAGAGTCAAATGATTTATTTAATGTTTGTGATGCTAAGCAATTTTCGAGTGAAAATGCATTAAGTAACTTGCAAATTATTTTTTTGTTAGAATGGTTTGAGGAAGAACCTGAGTGGGTTATTAACGATGAAGATATTCCTGTGCCTTTAACAGAAGTTCCAATTGTACATGGAATTATATGTCAATTGCCTATCATTTGTATAATAGATTGTGGTAGGCAAGCAAATGTTATGAATTATGAGGTTTGGTGTAAGATATCATCATGTATTGTTAATCTCAGGTTGGACAAGGTGGATGACATTAGACTATCTGGATTTGCTGGAAATAAAAAGTACAAAATTGTCGGTTGTAAGACGATAAATATTCAGATGGACTGCGAATACTTTCCAATGGAATTTTTCATTTTAAAGAACTTAATGGAGACATTATTTTAGGTGTTCCTTTTTTACGAAAGTAACAGGTGCGGCAGTTAAACGGGCGATTTGGCAACCTCGGAAATAGTAACTTACGTAAGGAATCAGAAAACGGGAGTGGTGCCATCTGGACAACAAACCTTTGCCATTGACACTGATATCGGTGTTCAGTCGAAATGGCATCGTGGACCCGTGAACAACGCGCTTTTGTCGTAAAGGCGTTTTACAAAAACGCTGCGTGGCGACGTAACTGTCGTTGTTTTTTGTAAAACGCCTTTACGACAAAAGCGCGTTGTTCACGGGTCCACGATGCCATTTCGACTGAACACCGATATCAGTGTCAATGGCAAAGGTTTGTTGTCCAGATGGCACCACTCCCGTTTTCTGATTTCTTATGTAACTTGCTATTTCCGGGGTTACCAAATCGCCCGTTTCACTGCCGCACCTGTTTCAAGGCAATTGTGGATTTTAGGAATCAGAATATAAGTTTAATAACTTCAACAGGAAAGCAAGTGTGTACAACATTAGATAATAAGAATTCTAGTACGATAAGTGTTGAATCTGACAATCTTGTATCTGATGTAAAGCATGATACTGACATAGCTGAGAATGAATTCCATTCATGTAGAATGTTAACATATGTACATATGTTAGATATTGAAACAAATTATATGGCTTCCCAGAGGGATATTCACGAGAAAGTATTTGCAATTGAATATATCGGTAATGCACAGAAACGTGATTTATTTTCACTCTTATGGAATTATCACGAACAATTTTCTGACAAACCAAGACATGCCAAGGTAGAACCATATAAGATACAGCTAGACAGTGACGTACCTATTGCCACGGCACCTTATCCTATACCAATTTCTAGGAGAAAAAATTTAGAAGAAGACGCCAAATGGGAAAGTTGGGGTATCATATATCAAGAATCTTCCCCATATTTAAATCCTCTACACATTGTGCCAAAACAAGGTGGTTTATGAAGAGAAGTAGTGGATTTTAGAAATTTGAAAAAGCATGTCATCAGTCCTCAACTTAGAGTTGAACCAATTCATGAAATGTTACAACGATTTTTTGGGATCAAATTATTTCTCTTATATTGATTTATCGTGGATATTTCCAGATCCCATTAACTCCAGAATCACATCTTTATACTGCTTTCTCATATCGTGATAGACAGTATTTTTTTCAATATCTTCCCTTCGGCATACGATCTGCTGTGTCCATTTTTCAGCACAGGATAAACAAAAATTTTCACGAGAAAATTCAACAAATTTGTTGTTTGTTATTTAGACGATCTCTTGATCTTTAGTATAACTTGGCAGGAGCATTTAACACATCTGGAAGCTGTTCTGCAAAAATTGAAAGATGTTAATATGTCCATCAAGTTTTCAAAGTGCAAATTTGCTTCTAAAGAAATTGCTTTTCTTGGACATATTGTTTCTGGAAATGAAATTCATGTAGATAGTAGCAAGAATTTTGCTATAATAAATTTTCCAACACCAAATAACAAAAGGTTACTTTGAAAATTCTTGGGCTTAGTTAACTGGAGAAGAAAATTCGTGAATGAATTTGCAGAAGTTGCCCATCCAATTTATGAATTTCTAAAGTCGAATATTCTCTGGACGTGGAAGGAAGTGCATGTAGAAGCTTTTGAAAGGTTACGTGATTTGGTTATATCTCCAGAAGCTTTAGGACAGCATATTTTTTCTAAATCTTTTAACATAAATGTAGATGGTTCAAAGAAAGATATTGGAGGTGTTTTATGGCAAAGTGGAGAGACACCAGAAGATAATCCCAAGATTATTCAATATGCAAGTCGAGTTCTTCTTGGTAATGAGTTATCTTACAGTACACATGAAATCAAATGTTTAGCAATTATTTTTGCTTTTGAGAAATTTTATATTCATGTAGCCGGAACTGAAATTAATTTTTTCACAGATCTCAAATCTCTTTCTTGGCTGGAGTCAGCAAGAACTTTAAATCCACGTTTAAATAGATGGTGTCTAAATCTGCAAGGTTTTGATTATGATATCCACCATGTTTTGGGAGTAAACAATCAAGCGGCTGACACATTAAGTCGATATCCCGATACTACTTCAGGAAATATTTCTTTATCCGAGTTGTTTATTAATAACTTAAAATTAGATACTATTGAAGAAGATACTTTCGAATTCTGGAAGGAGTCTCAACATCGCTACGCATATTATAGTGCTTTAATTCAGAAGATTGAAAACGGAAATCTTTTCAAGTCTTGTAAGACTCAGTATGCTTTCAAAGATAGCATTTTATTTTAAAAAATGTGTTTCTGAAGATAATTGGAGAGTTGTGCCAGTTTCATTAATACCGAAAATCTTACATAAAATGGATGATTTGCAAGGACATTTTGGATATAGAAAGGTTTTCAGTAAATGTAAGAAATTATATTATTGGCCAAAGATGAACTTCAGTATTAAACAGTCTTTGAATAATTGTTTAACTGGTGCCCGAACTAAACAAGCTGTTTTGAAATATGAAAAGGATGATTTACACGTTTATTCTACCAGTCCACATTATTTGATTTCGGTTGATTTGATAGGACCACTTCCGAAATTTTAAGGTTATACATTTATATTGACTGTAATAGATGTAATGTCTAAGTTTCTTATGGCATATCCTTTAAGGAAAGCAACATCTAGAGAAGTAATTAATAAATTTAAACTGCAATATTTTTATCATTATCCTGTATGTAATAGTCTACTGTCTGATAATGGTTCGCAATTCAAGTCACAAGAATGAAAAACTTTCGTGGAAGAATTTAAAATAAGGCATATCACAACTTCAGTTTATTCTCCGTTTGCCAATCCTATTGAACGATACAGCAAGGAGTTAATTAGATTATTAAGACTGTACATAAGCAAAAATCAGGAAAACATTGGTCAAAATATTTAAGTTTTGTTTTAGGACTCTTAAATAACTCCGCATCTGAAGTAACGGGATACACTCCAAATGAATTATTTTTGCATTACGAAATAAGAGGTCCTGTTTTAAACCAAATTGATTGGCCTGAGACATTGAAAGCAGTTCCTTGGAAGTATAAATGTTTAATTGCCAAATCTCGTTTGAAGGAAAAATATAAAATCAAGCCTAAGGAAACTAGTGATAAATACACAAGGATAGAGACAAATCATATAGTATTAGTCAAAAACCATGGACAAAGCAATGCTAAGTGTAAACGAATACACAAATTTATGGACTTGTGGATTGGTCCATATTTAGTTAGAGAAGCCAAAGGTAACTGTTGTGAACTATTATCTTTGGATGGAAAGGGAACTGTACAAACACACAATGTATCCAATTTAAAGAAATTCAATTGTAGTCAGGAAAGAAAGGACGAATTATGTAAACTTAAGTAATTTCAAAAGATTTCAACAGCCTTTTATTAAGAAACGTTAATATGTTTTAAATAATTATGATATATTTTGAATATTTTCTCTGTTAATTAATGACAATATGTATGTTATGAGAATGTTTGTTTTCTTTGTAATTTTTCATGTTATCTAAAAATTTTAAAACCAATGTTCTAATTTTTTTCTCCGAAGGAGGGAGAATGTTGTGACTGTTTCAAATTGTAAAATGTATAATCACTTCTTGTGTAAAAGAAAAAGAAAGAAATGTTATAGCATACTGTTTTGTTGAGTAGCAACCAGTTATAAAAAAACAAGTGAAAGGAGATAACAAAAACGTTTTGCATATAGTTCGAATCATAGTAATTGGTGAAAAATTAATGTATTTATTCAATGCAAATTAAAGGTATACTCATCAGAGAACAGTGTTGTGATTTTGAACTATGTACATTATTGATATTTCATAATTTGCTGTGAAGTAGAACAGTGATTTACTGAGTATAATGTAAAATGCTCAAGCCTCCATGACACTAGCACCCCTCCTATCTACGTATTCTTCTTCGCACGCTTGATGTACGAAGGAGTTTCCGGTATAGGTTCACAGATTCTTGTCGTTTACCGTGTGTTTTTCGGACGTGTATTTTACTCTTGGCGACAAGATATTTGAAGATTTGGGAGTTCTATGGAATCGATACAGGCTGCATGAAACTTTTTTTTTTCAGATTTTATACGTAGCTCATAATTATACCGTGTTTTGTTACAACCTGTCTTGCTGATCGCTGGCTTTTCTAGCAGAAAGCACGCGGCATTGCGGCTGCAGACCTCGTGAACTCCGTGCTGAGTAAGATGAAGCCAGGCTGTGAATAAAATACGCTGAAATGCACAAATATACACAATTCCCCTTCCTGAATGTTCCAGCTAATATGACACTGAAAACAAATAGGACACAAGCAAATATTACCAGAATATATTCCATCCTGGATACTTTAAAACGCACTTTAATCAGAACCATGTTTACAAAGAAATATTCTTCAAGAAGACACAAACAAAACACGTGAGTTAGACCGCAACGTGACAACAGCGTCTACGTAAGCGCCTCCTTTCTGCTATCAATTCGCTCCTCGCTGCCCAGCAGACGACTTTTTCCTCGCTTCTCATTGGCACAGAAACTGTCGAGCTATCGCGAGTGAGAGAAACAGGACAGGTTCTAACAAACGCGGTATAGGATAGGCTGGCCAAGATTGGTTCCCTAAGCATTTACATTATATCCTTACAAGTTGCTTTCGTAGTTAGGTTAGGCTGGCCTGGTTTGACTCCCTTAGCATTTCTTTAATAATAGTATTATTTTTAGGTTATGTTATGTCTATTACGTTCAGTTGTATTAGCATTAAAAATATCATAACCAAATGATTTATACTACAGATGTTGCTACTTCTTCTCTGAAACACGAAACCCCTTCCAACAAATTGTGAACATTGAGAAAACCGAAAACAGTCACCGGTAATAGTACAAGTAATGTGTCATTTTGCAAGGTAGTTCTAATATCTTATTTTACCATACTTTGAACTTTATCGAAATCAAAACTGTGATAATCACTTTCAGTATGATTGTAAATTACTTTCACATTTATTCCCGCACTTTCCGATACTTACTGTTTCCTTTATAAACGGAAAATAACTTGTACATCGGAAGCGTACGATGGTGTTTTGTATTGTTTCATCATTATTAGTTAAGTTCTCGAAATCTAGATACTGCTCATCACTTCAAGCAAGGTTCAAATTTCTTGTGACAATTTCTGTGCATAAAGTGGACATCAAACAAGAAATCAATCAATCAATCTGCAAATGTTGACTTAAAATTTAATTTAATATTAAAACAAAAAATGCAAAATTTAAATAATTACCTCTTGGATTTACAGAAAGTTACATTAGCTACCCAAATAGCAAAGTAAAGGAAAAAACTAATTAAATCCTGAAAAGTCAAAGAATATATATAAGTATGTTCCCATACATTTAAAGTCCTGATGTTCGTAGAACATTTATTTGCAACAAGGTTTAAGTTCGGTATATATTTTTATTCACAATACTTTTCATGATTAAAGCATTTTGTATTTAACTTGCATGTAGAGACTGATACATCTTATAATTTGTTTTTGACTTAATATGTCGACTTGCTCTAGACTTTTGATATTCACTACCGCAGTGTCCGGGTTCTATGCTCTTCATAAGTTTCGTCTAATCACAAATTGTCATCATGGTAACAATTACCAATATATGCACAGATCGAAAGTAAAATAGCACAGAAATCAAATACAAATGTACCATTTGTGTATGTACCAAACGTACCTGTATTGAAGAATATTTGAGGGGAACATTTGCACTCGTCCATAGCTTCTTCATATTTCTGTTGAATTTTGCACGCCACGGGTGTGTAGAGTGGGCTCACGTCCAAATTCCCTTCATCTCTGAACATGCACTGTCTTTGGGACACACTCAGGCTGCGGACATCTGGAGTGCTACCAGTTGATACGACGTGAATTCCAATGTAACTGTCCATAAGTAGTTCTTCTCCGCGATAGAGAAAATTCTGAACTTTATCGTTTGGAAACTCGTACGTCGAAGTAAGTTGAAACTGTAAAATTAAGATAAAATAGTAGAAACCAATTTATTTACAGTAACTTGTTTCATAAATATTTCATTATTTCTTTGTCTTGAACATTGATATTTTAGTTACTTCTCTCGGGATATGTATTTATTTTCTTAAATAATAAGGGCTTCTCCCATGGTGCAGTGGTAGCGTCATTACCTTCTAATTGAGGGGTCCCGGGTTCGATACCCCTTGGAGGCACAAGTGGTTCGGATCCCACTTTAAACTGTAGGTCCAGTCCCGATTAGCCTTACTGTGCATAAAGTGGACTTAAAACACCAACTCAAACCAACTCAAACCAACTCAAACCAACTCTTAAATAATAAAGTTCAGTATTACGAAACGACCATGTTGGAAATAGTATCAGGTGGATAAAACGCCGTTCTGAAAACACTCCGTTCTGACGCATGACGTCATCAGAGTTTCGGAAGCGGATCCCTTTACTCTGTATAGTCGAGGGTCATATGTTAATATTTATATAGTCAGTGGGTTTTTGAATGAAGGGAATATATGACTACCGGAAATGAGTTGCTAGTATTGTATACAATTATGTACTACCACGTGATTTACCCGCAAATGTGGCAGAGAGCCTTTCTGACGTCAATAATCCAAGATCACTACCACTTCATGCACTAACTAAGAGAATCCACCATAACTCCTTTAATAGTGATTTTGGAATTTTTATGCATACGAGTTTTGTTTAGAATTGAAAATGGAACAAGAATGACTCTTATATTTTTTTTCATATCTCACACTGTAATGGAGTTATATCCAGTGAAGTAATTTCGTGCCATTTTCACAAAGGAGTATATGCATATTTTACACTTTACTTGACATTATGGTTTATAAGGAGAGAAAATTACTGCCTGTGATATTTTGTTGATGCCTACTATTGTGTCGTATTCCCTGTGTGACATCATATATCTATGATATTAACAAACCAAAATGACGATTTGTAAGTTTCTTGGGATTTTACACGAAGGTAAGATATGTGTATGGAGGATGCTTTCAATTGGAGACATTCAATCATGCATTACAATTGTCAGAAACCATACACTATGTCCGAAATGCAAGATGGCCACTGTTGAGACTCTGCACATGATATACTGTCCATATCCTGATTTAGAGTTTCATTATCAGATTTTTCAAAGACATTTTCTCTTATTAATTAAAAAGTGAAACATATCATTATAATTTTTATACCTAAAGTAGTGTCCAAAGTAAAGCATAACTATCATATGAGAAAATGTTTCATTAATAAAGTGACAGAACTGCATAAACTAAAATGAAAATTAATCCAAATGTT
The DNA here is from genome assembly GCF_977018435.1 of Lepisma saccharinum. NCBI lineage: Eukaryota > Metazoa > Arthropoda > Insecta > Zygentoma > Lepismatidae > Lepisma > Lepisma saccharinum. The sequence continues at coordinate 100,557,079 of NC_139233.1, forward strand.
ATATTGTATACAATAGAGTAGAATGCATGAAATTAACATATTTTTTAGTGGATAGACACACATGCAAAAAATAACAAAATAGAAAATATTTCCTTAATGAATAGAAGACGTGGGATGAAGTTACCCCTAAGAGCTACTACACACATTTGCAACGACGCAGCATGCTATTTACAAGGTGGTTCAACAGTTCTACAGCCAGCTGGCTCCAATTTCCATGAAGAGGAGTGGGGAGCTCTGGAAATGTATTTGGTGGAGGATCGCGAGCTAATTCGTTTCCTTAACACACCACAGGGTATATGTCTGGGGACCTTGGTGGAGAGTACATGCGGTGGATTTATTCACCTTCAAGAAAGTCATCCACCAATTCGGTTCGATGCGAACATCTATTATCATAGTTCCATCCTTGGAGTTGACGTCTGAGCCGACTGCGCCTCTAAAAAGTAGCACATGTTGTTGGAGTACCTTGTTTCTTTGCCTGTAGGCAGTAAGAGTACCTCCAGCAGAAACGTATAGCTCCGTACGCCCATTGAGAATGATATCTTCCCATGCCAGTATTCCATCTCGACCAAACTGATCCATTTCCACGATATTCCTTGGATTAAATCGTGATCAAGTTTCTCTCGAGATGAATGTGCGACGGAAATCATTTCGCAAACTGAATCTGAACTGATCTGTGAAAGAGCACCTTCCTCCGTTGGTTCAGGGCCCAATTTCGATAATGGTTATTCCACTGTAAGCGGGCCCTTCTGGGCACTGGATCAAGTGGATACACACTACTGGACATCTGGCATGGAGACCAGCTGTCCTGAGTACACAGTTTGGCGAGAAAACTCTAACCCCTGAGGTGGCTGCAAGCTTTGATGATAGTTGTTTTCGTACATTGCCCGGTTTCGTAGTGCAGTGAAAGCCAGATATCGACCCTGCTGAGGCGTTGGTACTCGTTGACAACCTTGTTCTGGCTTACCATGAAAATCTACTGTGTATTGGAATCCTCGTCTAACCCTGCAAATGACTGTGGCACAGTCAACGCTTCCGTGACATAGGTCTGTGTTTGACCTGTTTCCAGACGTTCTATGATTCTTCCCTGACGGTTTTGTGCCATGTTCTTACTGTACATTGAACACTTTAGCAAGAGATCGTCCTCTGATTACGATGAGCGTACGATACAGAATGAGGCACTCTTTTTCTGATATGTTGTGATTTGTTATCCTTCAATCACGGGCCTATTTCACACTAGCAGTACCGTTGCCTATGTGGTGAGTTACACTGCTTCATGATTATTTGTGGTGATCGTGCAGATCTCCCCCTTCCATTTTTATACTTTTTGGACATTACCTTATTATTTTAAAGGAGTAATCACGTCGCCTGTGACTTCCTCATTCAATATTCTCTACAGATCTAGGCAGTGTCAATATGACAGCAATGATGATCTTGTCATCCTCGTTTTAAATTCTCCCATCAACAGCCTATTGAGATGGGTAGATTTGGATGATCCTTATCTCTTTTATTTGACTCCAATACTTGGTTGATTGATTGATTGATTTAGTTTATTTTACTTCGCGTTTTGTGCCTCTTCGCTAATTTGCGAAGATTGGGATGAGTGATGAAATGATGAAAGTGATGAATGGACATTCACAAACAACCAAGCCCGACCGGGATTCGAACCCGGGACCCTTGGCGTCGCAGCGTGATGTGCTAGCCACTCGGCCACAGGGTCGGGCTCCAATACTTGGAAGTAACTACCTCTGATAAAAGGCGTGAGGGGAATTTTGGTTGAAGCTAAACGTGAACCTTGAACATCCCTTTCTGAGAACATATACCATCGTAATTTGCGGAAATATTTCATTCCGGTGTCAGGCAAAATCCTGTCATCATATTCGGGGTGTAAGAGAAAGTCAAATATCAACCTCACTTTCACGAAGTACACCCTGGACTGAATTGTGCAGACTAACATTGCTCTGACGTCTAGGGCCTCCCCGATGGCACAGCGTGCAAAGTTTATTACCCGGTGGAGTCAGATCCCACTTTAAACTGTAGGTACAGTCCCAATTAACCTTACTATGTATAAAGTGGACTTAAATAAAACTCCAACTCAATCACCCAATCAATGCTCTGGTATCTGGAACCATTGGGACTTGAGTTGTTCATATGTGTTTGTGATTGTCCTTTCATTTATCCCATCTTATAATTAATTTTCATCTTTGAAATTAGTCAAAAGTAGCGGAAGAAGCAAATGTTCATGCATATGCCAGAATCAATCCATGCAAGGTACTGAAGTGTGTCTTTGTAGTGTAGATGAAGGAAAGTGTAAAATCAATGACTTACAGAGTAATAAGGAAAGTGACTGTATTTGTGGTATGATAACAGGGGAGCTGTTTAAATTTCAATAGACAATGCAAAATTGACAAGCCATGTTATTACTCCCTTACTGTATATTTATGATAATAGTAACGATAATAATAATAAACATAATAATAATAAAATAATATTTTTCACTTGTTAATTAGTAACAGAAAATGCCTCTCGATAAATCTGATAAACGAACTCTCAAAATAGGTTATAGAGAGTAACTTCATGTGCAGAAACTCCATGGTGACCATTTTAGATTTTGGACGTCATGTATGGTATGATACATTTTCCAGCAAAACACCTGTAGTAATACACGATTGCATGCCTCCAAATGAAAGCATCCTCTATACACATGTTTTCCTTTCCTATAAAAAACCAACAAACATACAAATGGTCAAAATATCTAATAAAGGAGTTAAGACGATATTGTCGTTTTTGTTTGTTAATGTCTTGGATGTATGATGTCACACAGGCAATACGGCACACTATTAGGCATCAACAAAGTATCACAGGGAGTATTTTTTCCCTTTTATATGCCAGAATGTCAAGTAAAGTGTAAAATATACATAGAAATGTTGCAGAAAAGGGCATGAAATAGTTGCACTGAATATATCTCCAGAACTGTGCGAGAAATGAAAAAAACAAAACAAAATAAACCTGTAAGAACCAATTTTGATCCTTTTTCAAATCTGAACAAAATATGTATGTATAAATGTTTTTCCAAATCCACTATTAAAGGAGTTATGATAGATTTTGTTAGTTAGTGCATGAAGCGGTAGCAATCTTGGATTTAAAACGTCAGGCAGACCTTCTGCCACAATTGCGGGTAAAAACCAGATAGTACAAATTTGTGTACCACACTAGTAACGAACTACCGGTAGTCCCATATTCAAATGCTCCTGGACTAATATTCAAGGAAGCAGGGAAATGTTAACCCCGTTCGGCGATCCAGACAACTTCAAGGCGTTTTGCATATGTTTCACGTTTAACGTCAGGCGACCGAAAATTGACGCCATGTTTTGGCGAGTAAGTTTTTCGGGGATTCAGAGGCAAGAACAAGTAAAATAATTATTGTATTCTTTCGACTGCACAAGATCTTGCAAGATGGCGACGTCCGTGGAGATTTATGTGGTGTGGGATAAAGCCGTGAAGGCATTAATACACTTATACTTGGCGTAGTCACACAACATACGTGATGTTCAGCATACAGCAATTATACGTTTAAATGGTTTAAATGTTGGTTTAAACCGTGAGAAGAGAGATGTTCATTGCTTTATGTTAAGTTCACTTTCCATGAATATCTCGTCTGCGTCATAGAAATATGTGTATATTGAATTCGATGATGTACAATTTTTAAAATACAATCTATTTCATGAATTCTAAATATATATATTTAATACTAAGTAAATATCCCTGTGTTTTTGTTTAACCTTGAGCACGCTAGTGAAACAGCTTATTGAGCTATGGACACTGCTTATAAACAGTCGCGAATCCGCAGGAAAGAAGCATTATGAGAAGACTTGTGTGCGTGTGTGATGTGAGAGCACAATTTAGTTGTAATAGATAGAATATGTATGTATTTATATATGTACATGTATATATTCCAACCAGCAAGATACAATGTCTACTGCATTCTTGCAGAACCACTATGGTAAATCAGTAACGGCAATCGCACGTATTTGTTGTCTTCCGAACAGACGAAGGAGATTGTGAACATTATGAAGCGCGTAGGTGGTGAAACCCTCTATTGTAGATCAGTAGTATAGTTTGTGCTATAGCTCCTAGAACACAGTCCGTAGGTTCGGTTAATGTGTGTTACATATTGTCATATAAACTTACACGTCTGCTGAAGATCATTCAGGGCTTTCAAGAAGAGAAAATATTGAGGAAGTCAAATGACGAGTTAGGTATTTATCAGATGTTTGTGGAAAATTTCAAACACAGCTGAAACTCTAATGTGCCACAGGAATATTAAACTTTCTCATTGAAGTTGAAGATTTGTACTTCCAAATTAAAACTTCTAATGCAAATTTTTTTTTTGCAGACATAATGCAAGCAACAATAAATATTCCTCATCAGCTGACCATAAATTTAGAATCAAGGAGAAAGAACTCAAGTTTCTAAAGATTTCTCTTCAACGAATAATTAGCGTTTTCGGACATATTCTTAGCCTTAGTTCACAATAATAGCAATAATGGTACATTAACTGCAATTTAGAAATTCCATTATTTGAAATCAGCTATAAAGGGCGTAGCCCTAGGTATATTGCTGAATTTGCTACGCACTAAGAACAATTACCCAATTGCTTTACAAGCAATTTCAGCGCTATGAACTAAAGAATTACGTAGTGGCAACACATATTATACAGCTCTTGCATATTCATTCAGTCAGCACGAAAACATGTCAGAGTTTATACAATTCACAAATAAAATTGGGAGTCATTGTTGTACATGAAAGGCATTGGAATTATCGGACTCTTTGGAGGATGAAATACTAATAAAGCATTTCCTATCTCGAGTAGATATGCAAACAATACATTTTTGGGAATGAAGTTGTTCTAAACATGACTTCTCAACACTCTCAGAGTGCGTAAATGTCAAGCACTAGAAATAAGACTACACCTGACCTTATAAATTCAATGACACACAGGTCAACGAAAACAAAAATACACAAAACTCAAATTCACATTTGGATTCTTCATAAAATGCATCTTTCTATTTTAAACAACCGCTTTCTCATTTCCTGTACATGTCCCGGTTTAATAAGTGAAAGTGTGAATCAAAAGAGACAATGTGTGCGTGATAGCAAGGTGTATTGAAACTGTTTGAAGCCACATCGAAGCAGGGACCGTAAAGCAAGCAATGGTAAGCAATATCGACAGAAACATAACCATTTATTGCACAATGATTATGACATATTTCTCCGCGGATTGCTAATAAAAGCAAAAAACAATCAGTTTTATCACCGCACGAAATATTCCACAATTTTTCTCATTACATTTCGGTACGCCTTGTTTGAGTCGTTTGTTTAGGAGTCTAGATTGCAAGAACCACCTGTAGATGGGCTTAGTGTGTGATCGCCGTTTCTTCGTTTCTGTACTCTCACAACAACGGAAGACACAGAACTGACTCGACTCGTCACGCATCAATTATACTTTCGCTTCACCGGAACTTCTACATGCAGTAACAGACGCTCTCTCTCTCTCTCTCTCTCTCTCTCTCTCTCTCGGATCGTTCTTCGAAACAAGAAAAAGTGCCTTTTTTTGCACTTGTTACTGCTTTCTCGTATAACATCATGGTTTTGGCAGTGTTACGAAGGAAACAAGTGGTTTGATTCCACGAGCAAGAGGAAACATCGTGTTAATGAAACGATCGTTACTTCAGTGTGAAGGAAGGAAGTATAATTGGAATGTCACGATGTATTTGAAAAATACCAATTTCACGATCTCTTGGCGACAGTTTCTGAACATTATGAAGCAGTGGTGTGGATTGATCTACTTGAACGAGGAACGTCAGACAAGTACTAGTACTAGAAATTATATTTTAAAAATTTCGAACAGTTCAACGTCTACTACTATAGTGACGAAAAAGATGTCCAATTTTTTTATTAATCACTACGAAGTATATTCCTGACCTAATTTGCAAGAAGGAGGAATGCAGCGATTGAAACATTGCGTCGTGAGAAGCCACGAAGTTTCGACTGGAACGGCTACACGCTTGTGAGGTTTTTGACGTCAACTTTTAACTTCTCACCTCCGTTTCCTGAAGTGTAAAAACGAGCAACCGCTCTACAAAAGGATGGCATTAGATGAGGTTCTTCGGAAACAAGAATGTCTACAGACTTGATTCTTTCTACATGGATTTGCTTTGAAGAATTGTGTACTATTGAGGTATGTACTTACTTCGTTAGTGATTGGAGTAATGATTTGTAGAATTGCGTGAAAAGGAATTTTGCTTGAAACATTTGACTACTTACGTGTTGCTTTTCACATGTCGAAAAGGCAACTAGTCAAAAAACTTCCCGTGACGCCTTGTTAAGTCATGAGTCACTATCGTCATGATTCACCGAAGTTGCGAATTGCAACGTTCCATTATTCTACCCGCCTAATTGGATTTTTGTCCATAACGTTAACGCGGAGTGAATAGTTTCATACTCACGAGAACATACTTGACTTATTGTGAGAAATTCTCTCACTCATCTAATTTATTATACGAATAGAAGCGTACCGTTTCTAGTCAATTGTAAGAGCACCAGACGTTTAAAATTTGATGTTTCCAAGTGAAATGAGGAATAGAAGTAGTAAACCTTGTAAGTGCCAAAAGCGAAAGTGTTGTGAATTCGCATCGTTCCGCAAATCACACCAGTAAGAACGTGCACAGTAGTGACCTCTTTACAAGCCCTTTCCACTACGTAGAGGGCTACCAGCCACATTTAACTTTTACCACATTATAAAGCATGGCACATTTCACAGTTTAACGTGGAAAACCGTGTTTGAATTATTGTGGCACTTACAGCGTTTAACAATTTTAGTATTCAAATGCTAAGTAGATTTAAAAGGACAATTAGCAAATGACTAACCAGTAGTCTTAAGAGGCTTGTTTAACGAACTAAATGAAGGTTTAGGCATTGACAAGTTTACGCCGTAAATATTGTTGTCGTAAATGATGTTATTGTTTAATGAATGGTCTGTTTCGAAATACAAGAATTAAAGCAGGCTCGTCTGAAATTTATTGATGTTATTGATGTATTTTGATGCATAATAGTCATTCTTCGCTGCGACCACTATTATAATAAACTAACAATCAAATTAATCAAATATTGTCGTTCTCTATTATCCTAGAACTTATGTGCCTGCTTAATGTTGTTATGTTTAGGATTGTTAATTAATTTTGTCACACAAGCATTTACGTATTTATAAAATCTTCTGAAGTATTACGAAGTAAAATTAAGTGTTTGGCGTACATTCATGATAACATGCATGTGGCGGGTGGAACGTATTTGGCGACTTGACGTGCAATGCAACGTTTGTGTTCAATTGAATATTTTTAGACCAGCTTGTTTGAAATATTGTGATTGTATATTAAACCTGAGATATATATCTTTGGTTGTGGTTATCTTACGAGACTGAGTCAACATGCAAAACCATGTCAATAACTTCGCACGTAATGACTTATGTAATTGCTACGTTAGGGTACATTTTTGATCCGCAGTCTCAATACATGTCTTCCTAATTATTATTTTCCTTGCTCACCTAATACATTACAAAGTTCCTGTTAGCATTGCTTGGTTGTTTTTCCTTCTGCATATTTTTTTCGGAAACCTACATTGAATTATCCCACCAAAAATCGAGAAATTAGCTTTTTTGATTAATAAAAAGTTGGTATATTGGGTACGTTCAAAGCAGTACTTGGTACGAGGCCTATTATTTTAATTAATTTAAGTACTATGGAAAAACTGTTTTGACCATGTTTTTTGTCGATTTTATACTATTGCAAATCTGTAATTTTTTCATCTCATACTTCGTACGAGTGTCATAATTTCTTTCGAGTTAAAGTACGTAACACCCACACCCACACCCATCTATACCCACCCACACCCACACCCATCTATACCCACCCACACCCACCCACACCTACACCCACACCCACCCAAACCTACACCCACACCCACCCACACGTTATGCAACAAGTTATTACGCAATGTTTACGCAATATTATGATGACTTGTATCTAGCGTGTTGTTGGTTATGACGTAATGCGATGATGTGTTGTCTTCTGATTGACTTACTGTTTCAGATGTTTTCATCCGCGCTTAGGTTACTTAAAGGGTTTTCGCATTACAGATCAGGCAGTATTGTGAGAGTGGTTGAAGAGTACGGATGTGTTGTTTCAGTCCTCATCATTTTTTTTTTTTTGTTAAAAGTTAAGTATTTAATTTATTTTGAAGCTACATACTATTCATTATTTTAAGTTTAAGAAAGTATATCAAGTGATTTTTTATAGTAATTTCGATCAGATTGAGTTTTGATGTGATCAGATGTTACTTGTTGTCTTCGGAAATTCTGTATAAATAACATAACTGAAAACTAAATCGTAATAGGTACAATTATTTTATTTTGAAGGTGGTTCAAGTCGTTTTTTCATACAGATTGAATTTAGACTTGATTGTGCGTATTGTATTTTTCTCCGAGAAAATTTATATGTAAATACCGAGAAACTTCTATTTAAATAACAAATCGTGAAAATTACAACTTGTATATCCGACGTACCAATCGAACTGCTGCACAATATTTTTGCGTACACATTTGACGGAGGTGAGGATGTCGCGAGACTCGTCCACTTAAGCAAAATAGTGCCTGAATTTCGTCCACCGTACGAGATGATTTTTATGGACAATCTTCGCAAAATAAGCGGTATGAAAAACTTGCAGAATTCCGAATCTCTTTTTCGGGCTGAGGGCAAAAAGTTGGCCGATAGGATGGACGAGCTTCATAAGGCGAGGGAAGGAAGGAGACGATATACGGACGATTGGTATGAGTCAAACGCGGAAACAGACAGCATCATCTCACAACTCATCGCATTGTCTGAGGCGCGAACTCTCTTCCTAACCTCGCATGATATATAAATAAAATACCATCACCATGAAACCCAAAGGTGTCGTCTATCAGGTACCATAGGCGGACCTCAAATCTCTCGGAGCTCTTGATGGATTGCTCACAACTAAATTTTCACACCTCGTCAGAAAAAGGATGAGTTTCTTTTATTTTTTTAACGATTTAACCTTAGTGATACCTTTTCATGACGAGTTTTTGTCAGTTCAACGGTGCAACTAAATTTTCGCACCTGAAGCCATGATCATTCCAAACATTCCCCGAGTGTGTGTGTAAACATTAATGCATTGTCCTGTTAACAATGTTACATCAATAATACTGTTTTGGGAATGTTATGCCCTTCTTGTTTCTATATAAAAAAAGAGAGGGTCATGTTATTTGGGCTGATTGGTTGGCTAAGGTGAATTTCCTGAGAATACTTTGCATCCCAAACATTCCTAAGTATAGCGATTGATGTACTTACACCTATGTGTGGGCATTAACCTCTTAAGAATGTCACATCAATAATACTGGCTCTGGAATGTCATAACCCCTCCCACCTGTCACGAAGTTACGTTAATTGGTGTTTGCATGTGTAGTACTACGTTCTGGAGCGGTGTAGTGTGTGGTGTATGGTTGTATGGTACGTGCTAACTAATCAAATAGGAAAATAGTTCGACCTGAAAGAGATGAGTGGGGAATGTTACATAATATAGAACTACATAATTAAATCAATAAGACTTAGGTAGGCAGGCTATGTGGTACGAATGTGAGAGGAAAGAGGAGTTTACAGGATTCTTGTTGGGAAAACTGATGGTAAGAGACCTATAGGAAGGACAAGACGAACATGGAAGGACAACTTTGAGATGGACCTAAAGGAAATTGGTAGGGATGGAAAAAGAGTATATAGATTTTTCTCAAGATAGGAACAGATGGAAGGCCTGTATTGCTGCAGCTACGAACCTTTGGGTTTAAGAAGGCTAGAGAGTAAGATAGTTAGTTATGAAAGCACATGCCACTATAAACAAATACAATCCCTGGAATGGAATTAACTTTTATAAAATGAAATTTATTTCCACATAATGTACGTCAACTACACAATTGTACATTTTTTTAATCTGCAATATTTAAATTAAACAGACTGTTCCGCAACACTCCACCCTTACCGGGCCGCTTCTGGCAGGAAAACCCAAATAAACAACTAAATAGGCTCGTTAGTCCTGGGTTCCCATCCCGTTCCTCACCAGAGCGCTCAGAACTAAAGAATCAATCACAGGCAAGAACTTACTGAATTAATGTTGCAGGGTGATTGCTGAAAACTTGCAGAAATGGGCTTTATACATTTATTTACAATTTAACAAAACAAGGCTCGGTTTCTTCCAATAATTCTCTAAGTTACATTATTTACATTCCTCTAACGTGAGCCCCACGGTAGAACTGCCAAGTGGAAAGCTGAGCATCGGCAGAACTGCCTCGGGATGCTTTTTCTCATGGAGGCCACTGGAGATCGAAGATCGCTCTCCCTTCTGCTATCCAGTTCAAAAACACACTCTCCCTGGTCCTCTGACACAGGCCATATTTATACTTCCTCCCGCGTCGCATGGGGGAGGGCTGAAAGTTCAAACTTTATTGGCTCTTATAAGCTATACAGAATCATGGAAGAATCCCAAGCTTAAAAATTAATACACAATCACAAAAATAAAAAAAACAAAAACAAATACTGTTTGTACCAAGACTTAAATTAGAATTGGGAGTACGTACATAATAGAATAGAATCAACAGTTAAATAAAGTATAAATCAAGAAAAAAAGTAACCAATGGTTAGCATAACCTAATAGAAATAGACTTAGGTGGTTAAAGAACATCATGTTTAGAAGTAACAAAAAAAAAGAGATTACTTGAAATGTAAAATTAACGCAATTGAAATAAAAGTATCAGACTTCGCTGAGTGACGCGCTAGGAAGAAGACGTTTCGCGCGAGAGTTCTGTCTTCGTCCGTTTAAATCAAGCTGGAACGAATGTTTCGTGTGTCCAAAAGTGCCGGGAGTTAGTGCGGTGTGTGTGGTGATTGTTTTGTTTTTGGTGTGTGTTGTGTGGAGATCTGGAAGCCAGCTCTCCAGGAAGCCGTAAGTATTGAGCTTTTATACACAATTTGCTTTATGAGAACTATCCTCCGAGTTTTCCCACGCGGTGACTTTTCGGAACAGTCAGCAAACCGTCGACACCACAATGAAAAATAAACTTTGAACTTATAATCGCAGACAATATATTTCAGTATAATTACACACCTGTTTAGCGAAAAACAATTCCGAATGCCCCAAGAAGGGGAATCAAATCGAAAAACCCCCACACAGAATAAAACAAGAGAAAATGATACTCCATCCTTCCAAATTGGCGGTCCGGTCTCAGATCGGTCGCAGATAGGGAGCGGCCCCCAGTCCAGCCCCCCACCCCCCGTAATTACAAGGGCAAAGGGAAAGGAATTGGATACAATGAACCCCATAATGGAAAATATCCAGATACTGCGGATATACAGCTTGGACTCTTCATTAAACTGTCACTAGAGCTAAACCTGATGATAACCAAAGACAGGAACATCTCATCAGAGAATAAGACATCTATTCTGGAAATAGTTGCTAAAATGGCTCAGGTACACCAAGACACAGTGGCGGAGAACAAGTCTCTAAAAACAGCATGCGACATTCTGCAAAGCACTGCCAAAGCAGACTCCAAACCCTCCTACGCTCAAACGCTGGCCCAACCGGCGGTAACACAATCAGGGAAAACTGCACAAATACAGAAGACAGTGCAGAAACCCAAGCACACTGTCTTCATATCAGATGAGAATCGAACAAAAGATTCAAAAAACGTGCAGGAGGTATTTACAAAGGCAATTAACCCCCCCCCCCCAGGGATGGTATTAAAATAAAGCAAATGCGGACGACTAACAAAATGCTTATAGTGGAAACAGAGACCAGAGAAGAGGCAGAGAAGATAATAAATCATCGCGAACTTGCCAAACTCAAGATCAGGGCCGAATTTCCTAAAAAGATAAATCAGCTTCTATTTGTCTATGATGTCCCTTCAAATAAATCCGAAACGGAGCTTTATGAGGAGATTTTCTTGTTGAATTTAGAGAATCATATATCATGGGAGGACTACATCAAAACGTTTTATCTCAGATTTAAAACGGGACCACGCAACAGGGCAAATTGTCATTGCGTATTCGAAGCTACCCCTGACTTAAGAAAGATCCTACTAAAAACAAGCCAGGTTTTTATATCCTTTCAGTCATTGTCTATAAAAGACTACATTGCCGTGTCAAACTGCCATAAATATGGAAACTTAGGACACATAAGCAAAAACTGCAAGGACAACGAAATCTGCACTCACTGTGCTTGTGAGGGGCACACCAGAAATAAGTGCCCCAGGATCGAAGAACCAAAGAAGTGTATACCCTGCCTCAGAAGGAAAAAAGAATTTGACGGCAAAGACTGCCCCACATATAACATTCATTTACAAAGACTAATTGAAAGAACCGATTATGGACTATAAGCCAAACTCCAAACAGTCATCCAGGGCCAAGAACAGGAAAACACCCTGCCGCGTTCGCCGCGATGCAGCAAGGGCTGCAGCATACAGAGAAAGAAAGATAAGAGAATGGAAACTAATCTTAGCTACTAAAGAAGAGAAACCGATTGACGATTTAATTATTAACCTGCTAAAATCGACAATACTTAACTCAGAGCATTGCAATACTCACTGCAATAACAATCCATTATCAAATTTTTACCTAACCAACAATCAATCCACCCCTCCAGCGAGAGTACCTTACCAAATAATTAGTCGAAACATTCCCGGACTACCCATGAGCGTCTTCACCGCATTGCCTTGCATTTTCCCCACACTTAACCCCCCATATGGCTCCCCGGAGTCATCCTACTCGGAAATGCCACACAGTTATTCTCCACTTTCCTCATCCACCCCGCCATCGCCAGTTTGTGCCTCACCAGTCCATGAACCTAATACAAACAATCTTTTAACTCTGCCTATGACCCCACCCGATTCCCCATCGGAATCACCCGAGAGACCTCACACTATCTACTATTCTCCTAAACTCAAAAGGACTACTCCCTCCCGTCCCTCGCCAACAAACATCCTTGCGCAACTGCACCTGGAGCCCACCCCCTCAGAACTTCCGCGAACAAACCTTGTAAACACAACCTCTACTTCAGAAAAGAACCTCAACCCCAACGCTCTTGAGTTCCAACCTTCCAGTAAATACCCTAATTTTTGCAAACCGACACTCCTAAACCCACCTAAACCGGAAGTCACTTTCAATAACATAAACCCAGATACAATATATAAAGATTTCGAAACGTCTTTACGCCTCAGTCGCCTGGAACAGAAAGATAACCTGGCAACCGAACTGAGACTATTAATCAGATATAAACATAAGAACGGCAGAAACATTACTTTTCCATATCCGGAGGCTATAGACAAAATAACTCTAGCGTCGAATAACATACCAATTACGGAAAATGAACTCTTTGAACTCCTTGACAAGGTTTTCTCACGAAGGGAAGTGCCCTTCGAGCTGGAAGACATTTATGCTGACTTCGCAAGGGCGTACGGAAGAGTCGCGTTTATCTACCATAAAGAATGGTCGCAATGTTACCAGATCGTCAGGCATCCATGAACGGCCAAATAAGAGTCTTACAGGCCAACCTCAATGGTGCAAAACTAGCTACCCAGGAAATATTTGAATTCGCAAATATAAATAAAATTGATATTCTGTCCATACAAGAACCGTATACTATTAATAGTAAAATACCATACGTACCGTCAGGAATAAAAGTATTACATGACAGCGAGAAACCACAAGCTGCTATAATTTTAATGAACAAGAACATCATTCCAACCAAAATCGCTCAATTTTCGAACTCGCACATTAATTGTGTACAACTCTCCCTAGAAAACTTTACGTTCATCCTTATAAATAGTTATTGTGAATTCAGCACTAACCTCGAAATTTTTCTTGACAAGATTGGGGAAGCATGCGATGCCTACAACATCCACCAAATTACTGATAACTGCGGATGCGAACTCTTCCTCCCCTTGGTGGCACAGCGACACAACGGATCCTAACGGAGAGTTGATGGAAGATTTTATTGCGAGCCACAACCTTTTTGTCGAAAATGCTCATGGAAATCCGCCAACGTACAGGGGAAGAGCGGGGGCGTCCAGCAACATAGACATCACTTTATCAAACAACAAACTCTCAGGAAAAAGTGCGAGAGTGGAAGGTCTTCGACATGGAAACCACGAGTGACCATAACATAATCACCTTCTGTTTATTAACCGACATCAACGAACCCACAAGCAATGCCAAAAATACGTACGACTGGAAAAAAACTAATCATAGGCTTCTTATGCAAGCAATAAATCTCCCACCGCAGGTGGACTTTACAAAGACCGTGCATGAATGGGCAAAATACGTGACAGAAGAACTAAAAAATGCAATAGATCAATCAACCCCGAAATTATCGTCCAGCGGGAGACAATCTGGTAAGCTCTGGCCCAAAAAACTTAAAAACCTAAAGCAAGTCATGAAGAAAGCGCGTAAGCTGTACCAGAGGACGCGAATACACGCTCTGAGGGTAATAAACTTAGATCTCTACAGGAGGGCCAAGAGCAGATACGAAGCCGAGATGAAGAACTTTAAAACCAATAGCTGGAAACGCTTTGTCGAGTCAAAATTAAAAAATGACAAATGGGGACTCCCCTACAGGGTTGCAATGGACAAGATAAAGATTGGAACTGGTTTTACAACTCTGCAGAAAGAGGACGGCACCTATACCAAGGACCTGCAAGACACAGCGGAATTGCTACTTAACACTCTACTTCCCGATGATAACGTAAATGAAGATAACGACACCCATAAATACATCAGAAGTAATTATAAAGAAAAAAACAACAACAGACCCCTCCTTCCCTTCAGCGTGGAGGAGGTCATAACTGTAATCACGGCCACAAGAAGCAAAAAATCGCCGGGTCCAGACAAAATTCCTGCCGAAATCATTAAAATGGCAACCCCGGAAATCGCCCCTTTCCTAACGTCTCTGTACAATCAATGTCTCATTGTTAAGGAATTTCCGAAAATTTGGAAGGAATCTGAACTTATTATTATTAAAAAAGACTGGAAAAAAGAGGAAACGCACCCCAAGTCGTACAGACCGATCTGTCTTATCAAGATATTGGGAAAAATATTCGAAAAATTACTGAGTAAAAGACTTTTGGAATTCACAGCTTTAACAAACAGCTCAGACATTCAATTCGGCTTCACGAAAGGCAGATCTACCGACGACGCTATAAACAATCTATTAAACACGATTGGCTTGGTTGATGAGAAATATGCAGTGGCGGTGCTGGCGGATATATCGGGGGCCTTCGACAACCTCTGGTGGCCCCACCTCTTCCAAACTTAGCGGAACTTGGACTGTCCTGGGACACTGTACACTATCTTACTTGACTACCTCACCGACAGGAGAGTGTTTTTATCTCTTCCAGAAGGAAAAATCAACAAACTTATATCTAAAGGGTGCCCACAGGGATCGGTCCTCGGTCCACACTTGTGGAATTCTAATTTCGAACCATGTCTTCAACTCATGAAGGGCCTACAGGTAGTACACAAGTATATTGCGTACGCAGATGACTTATTGCTGGTAATAACTGGAAATTCCAGACGGGAGATTGAATCACGCACTTCTACTGCTCTTAATAGATTGACGCAATGGTGTAACAAAGCCAAAATGGATCTTTCTGCGAATAAAACCAACTATGTTTTACTAAAAGGAAAATTAAGTTTTAACAGAAACCCTACAATTAAAATAAATAATAATTCCATCAAAAGAGTGAAGGAAGTAAAATATCTCGGAGTCACTCTTTACGAGGGGCTGCTTTTCAAGAGGCACATCGAAACCATTACCTCTAAAGCAGAACTAATAGTAAACAAGGTGGCCACGATAGCCTCCAACAAATTCCATCTGCCACCCTCAACCTGGAAAACGTACTTGGTCTCCATTTACGACTCGATAGTATCGTATGGTGCATCTGCGTGGGCATGGACATCCCTGGGGAAATCGACATACGTGCATAGACTCAGATAGTCGCAGAGAAAGGTTCTGCTCAGGCTAACCGGGGCGTTCAGAACAACATCTACCGAAGCCTTGCTCACAGTAACGGGCACCTTGCCGTTGGATTACATTATAAAGCTCCGGGCCCTTTCCTACTTTTTCAGGAAGGGCAACGAAAGAAAGATAACAGATATGCTAGGAAACTTCTACCCAACATTCCGTGACATATAGCAAAGAGTAAGAGAGGATTGGCAGAGGGAATGGAGCTCTTCCGAGAAGGGTAGGAGACTCTACCGGTTCATGCCGAACACGAACGAGCCTTTTGTGCATAACAAGGGGTTCTCGAAGGGCTTGATCCACTTTCTCACGGGCCACGGCCCATACGGCACCCATCTTTTAAAAACGGAGAGACGAGACAACGATCTCTGCAGGTCCTGCACGACGGAAATCGACACCCCAGAGCACAAGGTATTTTTCTGCCAAGCTTCGGACGAAATTATCATCGCAGCGAGACGGGAACTTCCCCACACGGACGTCTACAATCTGCTAAGGAGTCCACATTTTGATAAACTAAATGCTCTGTAAGACGCGGTGTCCGATGCGGAGCTGAAGATATTCATGCGAGATAATCGCCTGCGACCTTTTCCCCCCCTGCCCCGCCCAGCCCCCGCCGAAACACCAAGAATGAATCCGAGGAGAGGAATCCCTGCGCCCCCTCCCGAGCCCCTCCCCGAAGAGGAGTCGCCGGAGGGTGCGTCGGGGCGTCGCTGCTGCGATGTCGCCGCTGGACGAAGGAGGCGGCCGAGAGAAGAAGAATCCACCCACCCCGCACGCCTGGGGAGCGACACAGGAAGTACATGAGACGGATGGAACGGTGTTAGGAGGAAGAAGCAGTGTTGGGTAAACGATCTCAGCTCGATGCCCAGGGAGGACCAAAAAATGCTAAAGAAACAAATTAAAAAAAAATCCCAAAACAAGAAACTAACATCCCGGGAGCTTCCCTTCTGGAGATTTTTAATTTACTTAAGAAAGCTTATCTGATCAAATTAGATCAAATAAATGAATCACCGCTGGAAGCCGGTGGACTCCCTGGGAGTTGAGCTCGGGATTGAGATTAGAATTACAATATAAGATTATAATTTAACAACATCTAATATATGTATGTTCATTGCGTTCAATTAACTTACACAAGTTGTACGCTTTCTTATGTAATATATTAATGTTTATATTTCTTGTACTTTAAACATATATAATTTTAACAGGTGAAGGTAATAAAGGGATATTTTTAGTTTCATAAACATTAATCACTCCCGTTACATTGATTAAATAATTAAATAATAATGTAATAAAACAAAAAGTTATGACCCCTGGTAGTGAGACGGGCGTGATAGGATGCCATTTTATAATGTAGAGAAGCAACGACAATAAAGCATCGTTCTTCACACGGACATTGCTCCTTGTCCGTCGTGATCCCTTGTCCTCTTCCTGGAATGCAGACGCTGCACTCTTGCATGGACGTGTGCCAGATCAGCAGTTGTGCACGCGGCGGTAACGACCCTAAAGAATTCAAATACAAATACAAATATCACACTACAAAATTTTAATTTTATCTCTTCTTTCTAATTAATGAATATCAATCAGTGTGGGCGCAGGATGCGGCCTTTCTTTCGGCTCCCTGCTCTGGTATGCCAGACTGGGGTTCTGGACTTGTGAGTTGGGTTCTGTGGGTTTGATGAGGAAAATAATCTTGTACATCAAACCGCTCTGGAATGCCGGAACGGAATCCACTGCGACTCCAAGATTATGCATGCTTGTCTCACTGCCGGGGAAACGTTATCGAGAATGTTATTGAAGATGTTCTTCATGATGTTGTTAAAATAATATTATTAATATTGTTATGCAATGTAACGTCACTCACGAGGTTCATGTCATCTGTTCTGGATTCCAGAACAGAAATAATATCACATAAAGTATTGTATACATCAATTATATCATGTATATATTCCTTGTATAGCATTACAATTTATTATTATCATACCTATTTTAAAATGCAAATAGTAATAAATAGAGGAAATAAAGTCGGGGGAACCGTCAAATTCGGAGCAACTGACGTCCTGGTATATTTTTAGGAACCAGGACAATAAGACCATACCCTCGAATGTAGGCGGGAGGAGCCGGGCTTACTTCGGGGATTCCCCCCTTATTACATGTATTGAATAGCTGTATATTTGTGTATGATTGTTGCTTATAGTTGAAAATTGTCTAAATTATATGATAATGCAAATTCAGTATGTAATGTAATAATGCAATAAAGGGAATTATTATTCTCCCTTCTGCTATCCAGTTCAAAAACACACTCTCCCTGGTCCTCTGACACAGGCCATATTTATACTTCCTCCCGCGTCGCATGGGGGAGGGCTGAAAGTTCAAACTTTATTGGCTCTTATAAGCTACACAGAATCATGGAAGAATCCCAAGCATACAAATTCATACACAATCACAAAAAAGAAAAACAAAAACAAATACTGTTTGTAACAGTATTATACTCCCCTCACCGAAAAAAAAAGGCTTACCCTAGGTAAGTCTGTGAGTCCAATGTCCTGGTGAGGTTTGCCTGAAAGAAAAAAAAACACTATCACCGTCCACTTCACTACACTTCACTGACTTTACACTTTCCGGAGTAAGTCTCTCCGAATGTTCTTCACTGCATCCTTCGATCTCTGGAACCGGTGACATCCTAATTCATCGTCGTAAAGTCCATTTCCAGGTGTGGGCTGTTTGACATCCATGGCAAGGACGTCCTCTTCCAGGCGGCTTCCTTCTTGTGAGGTTCTGGGATCGAACCTCTCTCCATCTATTCCTAGGGTAGGAGTACTGTCCAGCACGTGAATTCGCGGCACTTTTCTGCTTAATTACTACAGAAAGTGCAAACACTCGCGAGTAAATATGCCTCCGAATAAAAATAAACTTTTAACTAATGGAGATTTCATTTAGAACTGTCCCTTTAAAGAACTATTTCGTAAGGGATAGGCAAAGGAGAAAAGACTGGTTTGTTATGGTCTACCAGCTGTTTCCCCCGAAGCTCCATGAGGTGTCTCTGGGTCAGCTGACCGTTCTTCCCGGCGCCTTTCGTTTCCACCAGAAACAGTACATCACGCTTCGGGCATCTTTTCACCTGGTTGATCACTGCTAATTCGATCGAATCCGAGTTTTCTGACCATTTGCTGTGCTCCTTGCAAAACTTCGCTATCGCTCTCTTTACTGTCATAATTGCTGCTTCTGCGATATCTGATTGTGGGCGGTATGGAGTAATGTAAACGGGTTTGCAGTTTATGGTTTTCAGAACTTGACGAAAAAGGCGGCTACGAAACACACTTCGATTATCACTGGTAAATATCGATGGGAAGCCGTAAAGGTGACAATATTTCAATAAAGCGTTGGAAATTGTCCTAGCTGTCACTGTTGTCAAAGGTGCCAAAAATATGTGTCTCGTGAAAGAATCTTCAATGAGAAATACGTAGCGATAACGCCCGCTAGAACTGGTCGGAAATGGTCCAAACAAATCTCCATACAATTTCACTCCTGGGCGTGGCTGATTGCGACTTCTCATGAATACCATCTTTTTAGAAGTATCTGCATTGTATTTCAAACAAGTGAGGCATGATCTGCAGTAATCTCTAACATCAGAGTAAACATTTTTCCACGTAAACTGTTCCAAAATCTTAAACAGAGTCTTAGCTGCCCCTGGAAGTGCGGCTTGAACTTCGTCATGGGATATTCGCAGCACTTTCGGTTTCAAAGAATCCGGTGTCCAAATCTTTTGCTGCTGTCCAAACACGGGAAACATCCCCTTCCCTTCTTCTATGTTTCTGTAGAGAATCCCATCTTCTTCCAGATAAGAAGTGCTCAGATGAAAATCGAAAACTTTCCTGTTCAATTTCTCATCCAATTGAACTTCCTCTCCCTTAAGGCACGCAATTAATAAAGACAAATATGGATCCTTCCGTTGCTCTCTTGCCCATAATGGCTTATCTTCCAAGTTGATATTGCTGGTTGTTATTTCATTTACTTCCAACTTCTTTGCATTAGGTTCTATTGCTGATTGAGTGCAACTGTTGATTTCGCCACGAGGCTCGGGTGTTACATCACCAAGGAGTTCAACAGAAGCGGTGTCAGGGTTGTATCTCAAAAGACGTTTAAAGAAAACAGAGCAATACAATTCTTCATCTTCGCTGTTCCGTCCATCATCATCCGAATTAGATAGTGCCATTACATCTTCCTTAATGTTAACTAAGGTTACTTTCTCTTGTACCGTTCCCTGCGCATCTGACTCGAACCAGAGTCCTCTCTTCCCATGCAAGTAGGCTTTTCTCTCTTCCTTTTTTCCTGGAACTTACTGAATTTCTCATTCACATCATTGAGGTCGCTAATCGGAATATGATCCTTTCCTTTCCTCGCCTATATCCTTTTCTTTTTCCTGACTTTTTCGGCTCTGGGGGTTTGCAACACTTCTTTGTCGCGGTTCTCTTCTACGTGAATGACAGTGGAAGACAGGAGGTTACTAGTTTTCTTCTCTTTCTTCCCAATTGTGTCAAAAGGAATAATATTAATATCGTCCCTCTCATTCAGAAAAGCCCAACCGTTCAACGCGGGTGCAATTAAAATCTTCGCCCTGGCCATAAATCTTCTACCGGCGATAAGGTCATGCTAGGGATTCTCCAAAACAAAGGATTTCTCTCGGACCCGTTGACCATAGAAAGTAACATTAAAAAAAACATGTCCCACAGTGGTTGTTTTCACCTCAGATAACTGTAGATTCAACTTGCTATGACGTAATTTAGCCCCCTTTCCTTCCAATTTCCGAAATAAAGACAAACTCATGCATGATATATTAGCGCCGGTAGCCATATACACAGGGATCTGAATTCCATTTATTTCTCCAAAAACGAAAGGTTCCTGAATTTTACTATTTACATCTTTATTGTCGAATTACAGGCGCGTCTCACTGTCACGCTCTGACCATTACGTTCTTTTGACTCCGAAACATTATCTATCCTTGCAGCTTTGTGAAAACTTGCCAGATGTGCAGTTGATTGACACTTGCGTTCTTTGCCAGACATTCTTGGGTGGTCAGTAGTCGCTTTTTTCTCCCTCGAAACAGCAGGGGGTTCCTTCCCTAACCTAGAATATTTCCTAGGATCGAGTACACATAGCAGATCATCCCCCGCGGCGCTACTCGCCCCTCTAACGGCCGCCAGTCCCTCGGACTGAAGAGGTGTGGTGCCTCTCAAGGCAAAGTTAATGATTTCCTGTTCTTTCTCATACTGACGAAACGTAGCGTTTTCCAACATCTCTCCCTGCAGATTCAAAGCATACGCGTGAAGCTCTTTCATGCTGCTGAAATTCTGACATCTTAATGTCTCACGATACACAGGGTTACATTTACGCCGAATAAAATTAACCTTCTCTTCGACTGAGCGGTCGATTTTGCCCTCTCGAACCATGTATCTATCTTGCGAATATAGACTGCCAATGACTCGCTCTTTAGCTGAAAGTGAGAATCCAAGAATCACTCTAATTCCCGTTCGTTATCCAACCCATGAAAATTCTTGAGCAACAAATCCCTGAATTGCACATATCCTTCAAACGGGCTTGCAAAACGAAAGAATTCCTTCGCTTCTCCTTTTAACGCTAACGGAAGGTGATAAAGCAATAATTCCTCTTCATTTATGCCCAAAAGATCCCTGTATGCATCCAGTTCATCCAAAAAGCTATAAACTTCCATCCCTTTTGTTTCCCCATTCAAAGTCGGTAACTGTACTCTAATGTCGTCTGGAAGAATCCTCGGCCTGTTTGTTACTCTTGAATTATTTTCTGTACCCATTGTTGGCGTCAAACAAGTTTCCCCATTAACGGACGACAACGCAGACTGAGCCCTTGTCAACATTTCGACCCCTTACAGCAACCGTTTCCCTTTCCTTGCTTGTGTCCTTTCACACAAAAAATCCAAGGACGAGCCCCCAATAATTTTCTGTTCCGCAACACTCCACCCGCCGCTTCTGGCAGGAAAACCCAAATAAACAACTAAATAGGCTCGTTAGTCTTGGGTTCCCATCCCGTTTCTCACCAGAGCGCTCAGAACTAAAGAATCAATCACAGGCAAGAACTTACTGAATATGTTGCAGGGTGATTGCTGAAAACTTGCAGAAATGGGCTTTATACATTTATTTACAATTTAACAAAACAAGGCTCGGTTTCTTCCAATAATTCTCTAAGTTACATTATTTACATTCCTCTAACGTGAGCCCCACGGCAGAACTTCCAAGTGGAAAGCTGAGCATCGGCAGAACTGCCTCGGGATGCTTTTTCTCATGGAGGCCACTGGAGATCGAAGATCGCTCTCCCTTCTGCTATCCAGTTCAAAAACACACTCTCCCTGGTCCTCTGACACAGGTCATATTTATACTTCCTCCCGCGTCGCATGGGGGAGGGCTGAAAGTTCAAACTTTATTGGCTCTTATAAGCTATACAGAATCATGGAAGAATCCCAAGCTTAAAAATTCATACACAATCACAAAAAAGAAAAAAACGAAAACAAATACTGTTTGTACCAAGACTCAAATAAGAATTGGGAGTACGTACATAATAGAATAGAATCAACAGTTAAATAAAGTATAAATCAAGAAAAAAAGTAACCAATGGTTAGCATAACCTAATAGAAATAGACTTAGGTGGTTAAAGAACAGCATGTTTAGAAGTAACAAAAAAAAAGAGATAACTTGAAATGTGAAATTAACGCAATTGAAATAAAAGTATCAGAGGTGAAAATCAATTTAGAAAGGGGTGGCAACCTAATGTATACTTGATAAAAAGTGACTGACTATTTTAAGTAGATGGAAGACCTATGACTTTTTAAATGTTCATGTAGGAGATAAATCAGAAATAAATTAAGCAGAACCTATAGTTCCAGAAACTAACTTGATTGAAGCTAAAGATGCTAAAAAGATAAATTATTCGAATTTGGAACACCTAAAAATCTTGTTAATATGCCTGACAAATGTACAATTCATGATGGATTAAAAAAGGGAGATGCATCATATCCATTGCTTTTTTAATTGTGCCTTAGAAATATGCTGTTAGGAAGGTTAAAGAAACTAACGAAGTACTGTGACTGAACTGTGAGCATATGCAGATGATGTAAATACAATTAAGAGTAATGCTAAAATATTTTTTAAAAGCAAGTAAGAAAGTTAGTAAAGATAAAAGTACAACCCGAAACTAACTTGTTTGATCCAGTTTCCAAATTTAAGTAATACTTACAAATGAGAATGATATTAAAGAGGAAATGAAAAAAGAAGGCTTAATGCATGTTATTTTTCGCTGTCTTCTCGTTTAAATTCTAAGGAACTAAAAGTTAAAATATACAATAACAGTAATTTTGCCTGTGGATGCGAAAACTTGATTCCTTGCATTGACATTGAGAGTATTTGAAAATAAGATCCTTCGTAAAATATTTTAGCCTTAATGGAATGAAGAAACAAGTGAATGGAGAAAGTTACATAATTTAGAAGTACATAATTTATGTTAATTTCCAAGTATTATTGATTGATGATTAAATCACGAAGACTTAGGTGGGCACGAATGAGAAAGGAATAAAGGAGACTTTACAGGAATCTTGCTGGGAAACTTGATGGTAAAGACCAAAAACGAAAATGGAGATGTACCTAAAAGAAATCTGTAAAGATAGAAGAGAATATATATAAATTTTGCTCAGGATAACAACAAATTGAACTGTAACCATGAATTTTCGAGTTCAAGAAGGTTAGAGAATGAATGAATTAATTAATATTCAATGCAATATGCTTTCACATATTAAAAAAAACAACTGAAGGTAGTAACATAGTATTTTTATTGACAAGGGAATTCCTACAAAAAAAAAACAACATCTAATTTTCCTCGTAAGTTTACCAATAGCAGTTACATCCTTGTGACACGTTTGACTAATCGCGAAGATGAGGATGACAGCTCGTTCCATCGTACCTTTTATAAGCGTTTCAACGTTTCGGTAAACATCCTCACCTCCGTCGAATGTGTATGCAAAAACCTTGTGCAGCAGTGCGAGTGGTACGTCGGTTATACAAGTTGTCATTTTCACAAGGTGTTATTTAAATAGAAGTTTCTCGGAATTTATATATAAATTTTCTGGGAGAAAAATACAAAACGCACAATCAAGTCAAAATTCAATCTGTGTGAAATAACGACTTGAACCACCTTCAAAATAAAATAATTGTAGCTATTACGATTAAGTTTTTCAGCTATGTTATTTATACAGCATTTCCGGAGGCAACAAGTAACATCTGATCACATCAATACTCAATCTGATCGAAATTACTATAAAAAATCACTTGATATACTTTTTTAAACTTAAAATAATCAATACAGGCTGTCCCACGAACGGCGCAACTGGGAAATAAGAGTGGCGTTACTTTGTAACCGAAACCTGTACATACATAAGACATACACCAAATGTTAGCCCTGTCCAAGTAGATATTATTAAACATAGAAACAACAAACGGGGTGCAGTGTTGTTCATGCAGTGTTGCCAAATGTAAGTGAAAGTGTAAATTTATTTTTCCACAAAGCATGGAAAATTGCATGTCAAGCATTCATACGGAAATCTGGACGTCAATTTCCAACTTGGGTAGGTGGACTATTTCGCCATCTATAGTTCAGAGAGGAAAACCGATCGTTTTCGCGTATAGCCAAACTTTAACTTTAAGTAACACTTTTTTTCACCATAATTTTTATTTTCTCTTTTTCCTGTTTCCAGTATTTCCATGTCATAGACCATCACTAAACACACCTTTTGTTGCCTTCAAAGATCAACAGTGTTGCCACTGTACCTCTTATTTTTTTTAAAACACCCATTTGGAACTTTACGCCATAACGAGGCATTTCAGGATTGGCTATACGCCAAAACTATCGGTTTTCTTCTCTGAACTATAGATGGCGAAATAGTCCACCTACCGAAGGTGGAAATTGACGTCCAAATTTCCGTACGAATGTTTGACATGCAATTTTCCATGCTTTGTTGAAAAATAAATTTACACTTTCACTTACATTTGGCAACAGTGCATGAACAACACAGCACCCCGTTTGTTGTTTCTACGTTTAGAAATATTTACTTGGACAGGGCTATCATTTGGTGTATGACTTACGTATGTACAGGTTTCGGTTACAAAGTAACGCCACTCTTAATTCCCAGTTGCGCCGTTCGTGGGACACCCTGTAGTATTTAGCTTTAAAATAAATTAAATTCTTAACTTTTAACAAAAAAAATATGAGGAGGACTGCAACAACACATCCGTACTCTTCAACCACTCTCACGACACTACCTCATCTGTAATGCGAAAACTCTTTATATAACCTAAGCGCGGATGAAAACATCTCAAACAGTAAGTCAATCAGAAGACAACACATCATCGCATTACGTCATAACCAACAACAAGCTAGATACGAGTCATCATAATATTGCGTAAACATTGCGTAATAACTTGTTGCATAAGGTGTGGGTGGGTGTGGGTGTAGGTGTGGGTGGGTATGGGTGGGTATAGATGGTGTGGGTGGTGTGGGTGTGTGTGTAAGCGTAGGTGTGGGTGGCTGTAGGTGTTACGTACTTTAACTCGAAAGAAATTATGACACTCGTACGAAGTATGAGATGAAAAACTCACAAATTTGCAATAGTATAAAATCTACAAAAACATCATCAAAATAGGTTTTCCATTGTACTTAAATTAATAAAAACAATAGGCCTCGTACCAAGTGTTGGTTTGAACCGCCAAAATATATGTACTCGTACGGAATACGAGATGAAAAATCACAGATTTGCAATAGTATAAAATCGACAAGAACATCGTCAAAATAGGTTTTCCATTGTACTTAAATTAATAAAAATAATAGGCCTCGTACCAAGTACTGCTTTGAACGTATGCTAGATACCTACTATAAAATAACTGTGATTTGTTTGCCCAATATTTTTTTTTCTCTCTAAACAGAAGTTTGTTGATGTTCGAAGAAAACCACAGAACAGCAACACTCACACCCAAGGTTCAGTGTTGGATAGAGAGATGCACAATCATAATAAGCAAGCATCACATTGCAGTTGAAAGCCTAGACACACATCTCATGTTGTACTCTACTTTTAACTGCCATGGTGTAATCGAAAGACAAGAACGGAGGATTTGCTACATGTTGTGCCATGCTAGATAACGGACGTATATCCAACATCATAATGGAGTAAATAGTTCAACTAATGTGCCTGAAGAAACATAATATGTGGATTCCAATCCATTGGATACATAATTCAACGTAAGAAAGTTGCTTCAGTGTAAATTCAATATTTCATCACTCTTTAGAAACTTCTGGAATACAATTTATTTTTCAATTCCGCCCAAAATTACAGGAGATATGACTACAGTGCACACAAAATACGAAACATAAAATATTCAAAGATATGTAGCTCTGGCGGACCTTGCATTCATTAAACCTGGTATGATAGGCCTTTCTTTGGGAATAGTGTTATTGTATGCCATACTGAAGTCAGGAGCTTGAGATTGGACAGAAAAGGCAATTAGCATGTTCTGCAAGATTCGCCACTTTGATGGATACTGAGTGGATCCATGCCTCACGATTGTAACTCATCAAATAATACAGGTTTCATAACAACAGAAGAAAGTTTGGAAAACCAATTTAAATATTATGGGCGCAATTACAAATAGATTCTTCGCACAACTGTACTGAAGGAATGCAAAGAGCATTTCAAGGTAAGTAAAATGTTTCACAGTACGTCTATCTAAGCTCCAAAATCATCCACAATTAAGATGTTCCATGTAAAAATGCCACTTTCAAAGTTCGTATTTTCATTTATTTGTTTATTTTTACCATGTAACTTCAAATGAAAGACATTTGGTTCATTTTACACTGTTACACTGCCTTCCATAAGTTAAGCAAGGAATGCAAATTTCCGAAAGAGTATTTGAATTTGAGTGGCTGAAACTCGCTCCCATGTAGATGTCAGTTTTTATGTGTAGCTTCCTTTTTGTAAGTAAAGAGAGAATCATCTGTACATAGGTGCTTAATCTATGCTCTTGAAATAGCATAAAAGCGAGGATTTCGTACATGATTCATCACACATTCGTTGAAGACGCCAGCATTTTAAATGGTTTGAGGTGTATTTATAAGCTGATACGAAGTGTTTATAACTTGTGTTGGATTATTTTTGATAATATTCGTGTTTCTATGGCTGAACAAAGACGAATGACAGATAGTGAGCGCTGGCGTGCTGTCGGACGCATTGAAGCAGGGCAGTCAATCAAAAATGTCGCAATTTTCTTTGACGTTGATCATTTGGTAATTTCTTGATTATGGAAAAATTCCAAACAAGTCAAATAATTGTCCGGAGACCTGTGTCCGGTAATCCAAGGGTTACCGAACACTCTGATGATCGGTATATTGCTATAGTAGCCAAGAGGAATCGACGAGCTACCTCAACAACTGTTACATCCGTGGTTGTAGCGCTCTTGGTAAGACAATATCTGCCTGTACTGTGCGCCGAAAGGATTGTACGCCCGAGTACCACGTGTTTATGTTGCAGTAACATTCCAAGCCAGAGGGGCAAGATTAAAGAGATGTCGTCAACACGTCAATTGGACTCTCTCAGATTGGTGCAACGTCCTGTGTACGGACGAGTTCAGATTTACTCTGGAATCAGAATATAAGCTTGTAAGGGTCTGGAGAGAACGAGGCACACGCAATCAGGCCAAGAACATCATTGAACATCAAGCATTCAGAGATGGCAGCGTCATGGTGTGGGCTGCAATTCCAATGGTAAATCGCACGGTTCTGTGACGGCTGCGCGGTATCGGGATGAAGTACTAGACCCATTGTGAGACTCTACGCTGCAGCAGTTGGTCCTGATTTCCTCCTTATGGACGATAATGCCCGTTACCATTGAGCCAACATCGTTGGCAAGTACCCAAGAAGAAAGGGCAATTCTCGTATGGAGTGGCCGGCGTACTACCCCGACCTAAATACCGTTGGAAATCTTTTTTGATGCCCTTGGGCGTGTTTTCTCTCCATGTTTACCTCCTCCAGCCAGTCTCAGAGAGTTGGATACTATCCTAATGGAGGAATGGCCATTGCTCGAATCTGCGATGGTTGATCACCTAATTGAAAGCATGGAAATTTGTTGTAAAGTTTTGTGTGAAAACCCGAGGTTGTCACACACCATATTAATGTAAGTCTTGTTTTGGCCACATGCCATTACTAACCAAATGTGACGTCATCATATAACTTACAAAAAGTAAATATTTTTCATCTTTGTACACAATACTTTCCTTCTTTAATGCATAAACACATGTGATACCTTCATGTTCAATTTTGTGTTCATCATTCATTCTGTTAAATATCTACGCTGTGTGAAACGGAATGATTGTTTTTGTTGTTAACGAAGATGTATTATGGAATAAAATATCCACTTCAAAAAACTGAGAAGTTAGAGAAATGGATATTTCTTGTAAACGTGACAATTAAAATCATTTTTTTAGTGCTGTAATGGCACATTTAATCTTCAAAATCACTCGGAAGATCTTATCTTGCTCTGAACTCAGCCAAGAGGCATTTCGCTCTGAAAATGTATTAGATCGTAGTTTAACGTGTTCCTTCATGTTGATATTTTCAGCAGTGAGTCAGTCCTCGACATTTCATGGCATTTCCTTTCATCTGTACTTTCTTCTCATCTTTCCTCTCTTTATCCTTCTTCTTTCCGGTCCTACCCAACAGCTTCTATTTCATACTGCCTCCGTTCTCGCATCTTATTCCCATTCCACTCTTCTCCACTCCTCATATCCCACCCTTCTGTCTTCGATTCTCGACTACACTGCACTCTTCTCATCTCTTCTCCTCTCCTCTACTCACCACTGTCCTCTTCTTCACCCCCTTTCTACTCCTATCATATGGTTTATTTTCATTGTCTCTTCCTCCTTACGAACTTTTTTTCATATCTCCCTCGAATCTTCTTTCCGTTCTCCCCATAACATCTCCTCTCCTTTTATACCCTATCTTTTGTTCTCCCATCTTCTCTTATCTCCGATCCGTTCCAATTATCTTCCTCTTTCTTTATGTAAACTTATCAGTGATTATATAGTGGAAAATCGATATTCATTAAGTACAGGAGCTACATTTCTTTCATAAAATATTTTGTCATTTGGGATATGATTTATTTATTTTATATGTATTTCTAAGGACCCAATACTTAAGTATTTCCTTTCGCATATTTCCACCTATCTATTGTGCATGTGGCAATCCTGAAATTGATACTACCTTTATAAGCAGAGCACCAACTCCTTGTGAAAGTTCGGTTGCATAGTACAGTATGTTGCTATCCTAAGACTTTGGGGGGCTCTGTACTTGAGGTAGTGACGTGTGTGAGGCTACTTTGTTTCCAATGTACGGGGAAAATAATGTACTCTATGGAAATATATAGTTTGCAGATTTGCAGGTATGCTTGAATGTTAAAAACAATATACGAAGTTACGATAAATTATATGATATATGTATCAAGAGTATGTGTAGCATAGAATATAATGTGCGGATATTGGGACTTATCGAGCACTCTGTAACAAGTCGAATGCTTCTTTCTTTACAACCAAATAATTATAATATCAGTTATATTGGAGACTCACAAATATCCGTTAGTGTTACAATATGTATGAAAAAAATAATCTAATGTTCACTTCAGAAAAATATCATGAAATCAGATTTCAACTACATAAATCCACAAGTGTCTTTGCAGAATAGCATGTTTGCTTCATTTTTAACAACAATGGAGCCAATGGTGTCAACTTATTAAACTACTACTAACTTCAGTCCATGAAAATTTAAGTTCTCTAATTTAACTTTGATCTTGTTTGTAAATTGCAAATTACATTACTTTGACATAGAACACTCAGCTTTGAAGGTAAATCCATGTGTTCCAATAATATAATTATGTACATAATATGTGATAATTTTTCTTACCTTATAATTTCCTTTTTCCTTAATGTATGCTCCGAATTTTGGAATCCAAAAGTTGGATTCTACAAAGAATTTTTCTGAGTATTCTTTGTAAAATTCAGGGCCTTTTCTAAGAAAAGAGTATGAAATCTTATTAAAATTACACTGGATTTAATTATATATTGCATACCAGTAATATTCAATAAAGTACACAGAGACACAGGAATTGAAAGCGTTCGAACTGAATATGTTAATTTGAAGAAATAGAAGCGAAAGTTTTAATAATCCACGATGTGAGAGAGAAAATATCGTGGAAGCTATAATATGAGAATAACTTAAACAGACTGAAAATTCAATTGATGTATGCATTTAATAACAAAAAGACAAATTGCACAGGAAGGTTGCATTTTCTCGAACATCTGCAATAAAATGTGTCGGTCTGTTTGGAGATATGTATTGATGATTTCCATCGTAAGAAATTTACAGCACTGAAATTGCTCTCGCAAGTTGGCGATTAGGGTTTTTAGTCGATTGTACCAGTAGTGTTTTTGCGTTTTGATGCTCTGAATGATCGTTTGCAGTACGGTCTGATTGGTGCTCGTTTAGTCCTCCAATTGCTGCTTCAGTTGTTGCATCTCGTTGGACTTCGTCTGCTGCAGTTTTTGAAGTTCGTTTTATAGTTTGCCTACGTTTTTGCGCCAGGATTTGGAGGTGATCAATGGAGGCCAAGTCGATGTACTTTTGCAGAAATGATTTATGATCAGCGTCAGTTTTGAGTATAGGGCTCAGGAACTGAGATTGAAGGGTCTGGCTGCATGCTGGAGTTTTGCTTTGTCTGCAGAGCCTGCAGGTTGCTCCGTAGTTTCTTGTTCCTCACGTCAAGTATGAGAAACTCGCCATGGCCCTCGTGTTTGGTGTGGTTGAAAATGTCGTTAGTAATTGTTACGGTTACTTATTATAGAGTCGGTGATTTGCAGCTCGGTGAACAGAGGAATGGGTATGTCGAAACCCTGTAGGTTGACATACAAATAGTCGTTGGGGGGCACATCCTTTGTCATGGCCGTGTCCTTGTTATCGTGGTTGATTCGATAAATATTCCTGCCGGAGGAAACCTTGTCTTCTCCTACGTTCTCTGGATTCACTGCGATTTTTAAGTTTCCCGCTCATCGAAATCTTGTAAAAATTTACATTATTGATGAGCACGTATTTTTTTTTTTTTTTTCATTTTCGTTGTATTTGGTCCAAATACTGCTCAAGTGTATGATCTACAGGCCACTCAATTTGGACAACATAAGATGCAATAGGTTCAAGCTTGGTAGTGCTGTCTCGCTCGGCATTTCCGAGTTTCTTTTCTGAAACCAAACACGTTCATGGGCATGGCCATATAATGTTTACCAAAATAATAGTCTGCCGTCGCGCAATCTTTGGTAATGATGGACAGTCACGGTCTTTCCTTTTCACGAGAATTCCTGCTCATTACGAGAAATAGGTGCAATTTTTGTCGGTTTTCAAACTGTAATGATCCGAAGGACTCTGCACGATATAAAACAACTCTTGTCATCTTGAAGATCGAGGGCCACTCTACTTTTCGTAATATCGACGACCATGTGTTCATGCATTCCCTAGTATTCTGGAACACCTAACGGTAGTGCTTGAGAACAGGGTCGACTACCGTTACAGTATGTAGATCAGAGGCCTGGGCTCGAGCTGTAAAGGAATACATTAATATTATGATAGAGTCTTAATACTAAAGAGCCGAACCTGTAATGTGTAGACATAATTAGGCGCATAAGTAATGATTAACAATAACAAGGTTTATTATAGATAACAGATGTGGCTGATATATGCAGAATATCACAACCTATGTGTTAAAGGGAGGAAGCTGAAATGAAAGAAGGGTAGATTAGTGATACTTAGTAATCTTGAAGTGAAGATCCTTGCCCATCTTCTAAGTGCCTCAAGACAGTCTGGACTTGGCTGGGTGGATAACCATCTTCGGTCGGAGACTGGACAGCGCCTTCGGCCGCACCTCTGATCTGTTGGTCGACTACCACACCTCTAGTCTTGTGACTAGAGCTTATATACTTCGCGTGTGGCCGAAACAACCTTAGGCAGGGTTATTTCTGTTGCCTCGTGTCGTTTTCAGGAAGTGTAGAAGGTCAGGGAGACATGGACAGAGGACTGACTGTCCTTGCATCGCGTCATCAGTCGTTCGCATGTGGTGTCCTCACATGTTGGGCTCTCCGCACGTGGAGTAGTTGATCGTATCTGGTTCCTAGAAACCTTCTCAGTAACCGAAGCTTTCCTGTTTTTGCTGACCTTACTTCACCATAGGGTAGCAAGTGCATGTGTACTGAAGACAGGAAAGATAAGATCGATCCAATGTGCCTTGAGTGCTTCCTGTTGAAAACCACACCCAAATCATAGTTTACAGAAAGTCATGAACGTGCGGAAATTTACACGTTACAGCCTATTCTAACAACTGAGTCACACCATTTAATTGTAGTTCCTCGTTATTTTCTTGTATCTTCCTAACAGTATATTCTAAGGCAAAATTAAAGTGCATTGGAGATAATACATCTCCTTGTTTTAATCCAACATGAATTGTAAAATTGTTTGACACATTAATACCCACACGGATTTTACTTTCTGTTTCACTGGTGCATACTTTTATCATATTAACAAGCTTCTTAGGTTTCCCAAACTCGACTAATATATTATATAATTTATCTCTTTTGACCGAATCATATGTTTTTTTTTAAATCAATGAATAGCTGATTGGCATTTTGATTTTGTTACCACTACTTCACAAGTGTCTTTGTGATGTGAAAAATTTGATCTGTAGTTTATCTGTTACGTTAAAATCCACATTGATTATCACCTATAATTTCATTATCATATGGGGGTTAGTCTTGTTAAAAGAATGTTAGATAATATTTTATATGTTGTTGAGAGTAGATAAATTCCACGGTAAATATTGCAGTTCATTTTATCACCTTCTTTAAACACAGCATCAATTATGGAATCTTTCCTCTGTTGAGGGATTTCTTCTTTATCCATATAAGAAATATTTATGAATTTTACATATTAACGAATTTTTACCATATTTATTTAACTCAGCTGGTATTACATGCATGCCAGATGCTTTGTTAATCTTTAGCCTTTTAATAGCATATTTAACATCACTCAAGTTAGGTTCTGGAACTAAAAGTTCTGCTGTGTGTACTTAATTTTGTTCTGATTTATCTCCTACATGAACATTTATATGGTCAATACGGTAGTTCTTCCATCTATTGAGAATATCGCTTGGGCCAGCCAAAAAATCAACGTCTTTATC
Source organism: Lepisma saccharinum (assembly GCF_977018435.1). NCBI lineage: Eukaryota > Metazoa > Arthropoda > Insecta > Zygentoma > Lepismatidae > Lepisma > Lepisma saccharinum. Next base: position 100,590,542 of record NC_139233.1, read on the forward strand.
TTTTATCAAGTTTACTTTAGGTTGCCACACCATTCTAAATTCATTTTAAACTGTATATAAGTCTCCCATATTTTTGCTTTGCCCTTTTCTTTACTTCTACACGTGTGGTAAACTTCTCGCTTTATTCCATTTATTCTATTATAATTACTTAGATTTGTATCATCAGAGTTATTAACCACATAAGTCTAGACTGATTTTTTATATGTATTATATTATAACATTGATTATACAACCGTGTGTTACTTTTTCTTGTTTCATGGTATCCTATACTTTCTTTATCTGCTGATTCCATTGCATTACATAGGGGCTCCCAAGTCCTATTTGCGTTTGTTTCATTTATATTTTCATCATCATTTAAATCCTGCAAAACATCAAATCTATTTGACAGTTTAATTTGGATTTACCTTGGGAACATCCATGGCCTCATATTGCTGATTCTTGACATATATTTTTTACAGTGCAGAGTTGTCAGTTGTACGCCTAACCCCCAATAAAAATTGAGGACCGCACCCGTCGTTGGTCAGCGAATCCCTCGTATCTAGCTGGGAGAATCACATTGTAGTCCGCCAACCATACCCCACTTCTGCTGATTGTGGGACGCTCATAGAGACATGACAGGACAGCTCAGTAAATCCCAACAAGGCAGAATGTTGATCATTTCACTCTGTTATTTGACTAGCTGCAATGAACAAGTCACTGAGCGATGAAGGTCGTCACATCTATACGCCAGGATCATGAATAAAACCGGAATAATATAAATATATAAATATTTCAAATAATTCCAATTAGAAAATAGGGGTGACACTGTCACATACTGACAGACAGATCAGAAACATGATTTGAAATCAGTGTGGTTACCCAACGAGGGAGACGCAGATCATGTTTTCCACTGGGCCTAGCATTCCTGAAATAGAACGTAAAATACAATGCAAGGTGGAAACAAATGTGATTGACGGTTTAAAAACTGTGAACAAATCCTCCCTTACAAAACTCTGGACACACCACAATGAAACGACCTGCCATCAAGTAACAAGAATTGATAGTTCAAGCAACTTTAGAGAAGATGCTAAAAACAGGGAAACTGGATAACTTGGTGTATGTGAGACACATTCAGGGTTAGCATAAATTTTGTTCAGTTCAAACAATCTTGCTTTTTAGAATTAAAGTTACTTCACTCCTCCGGAAAACATACAAGGCAATGGATTGTGGTGAACTTTGTACACTATGAAGGCCATAAGGATGTGAATGTTTACCGAAAAAAGTTAAAATTTTTGCCACCAGATACCAAGGAGGACACACAATCTAGTCAGGTAATCCACCTCACCTCCCCTCCATTCCAATGGGCACCAATGAAATATCTACAAAAGTTGTTGCGAATATAAAAATGTATTAAAATTCTTAGCAGCTCAAAACCACCATGTTTCAACTAACTGTGCAAATTATTACAATCTCGGGTCTAGTCGGGCTGGTTCAAAGCCACTGCTTGATTGAGTGTGGGAGGGCAATGGTTCGTATTTGAAGAACTCTAACACAAATGGACAAACTAAAACTTGTCCGCCCCAGCCTTCAAATAACTTACTTCATTCTGTGGGCTGCACTTTATACACAGATAAGCTAATAGGGACTGACCTACAATTTAAATTGGAAACCCAATCCATGCGTCCACTGGGTATTGAACCCATGATTGCTTGACTATTTGGAGACAATGTTAGCACTACAACATCAGGAAAAACCCTCCCTACACCTAATCAGAAAAGTTGTTACACTGTATGTACCTGTTAAATGATCATATGGTAAGAAAAGAAGAGCCAACCTCCGGCCAAAGTTTTTTACGATGCCAGGGGTTTCTGATTTGAATCCCAGCCTGCACATGGGTGTTCTTTGCGACTGTCCCTTTATCAATTGCATCATATCATCACTAATCCTCATCTTCACAATTAGCCAAAAGTAGCAGAAATGCGAAGTAAAATAAATCTAAGACAAAAGTGACACTGAAAATTTTGCAAAACCAAAGTAGATGATTCTTTCATGTATTCTTATTCTAGTTCACAATTATTTCAAGCTATTAACACATTTTTGGTGTAAGATGTTGAGAAAAATAAACTCTCTTCAGACATTTGTATCTTTATCACTCTTAAAGTACACCAACCAAGAGAACAAATTTAACAAAAAAAGTTAAACTATGAATCTTGTCAAAAAATGTAAATGGTTGGAGCCTAACAGTTGATTTAACTGAACAACGTATCTTTAACTGAAAAACCTCTTAAAAACATTTAACCTTTTGACGCCCAAGGCCTTTTTCACAAGTAAGCCTCTGGGTACCGAGCCGATTTTGAGCAAAATGCAGAGTTTCAATTAAATGAGTGTAGATCGGAAGCTAATTGCCCTAGAGATACGAGTGATATACCGTTGTACGCGGAATGAACCAGAGATTCAGACTATTTGAAATTTTTGCAAATTCGGCCTATATGTGTCGGGGGGGATGGGGCTAACTCTCAAAATTCCAAAATTTCGGAAAACAAAATTGGTTCCCCCACCCTCCTCCCAATGAAAAAGTACATGACAGTGTCGACATGCACATGGAAATGATCGCTGACATGTAAGGAACACAAAATTATTTGCATTATTATCATATGACCAATGTAACTTGAGTTGTACCCCAAAAGGAATGGTCGGGACGCCACTGATTCAAGCTTCTAAATGCAATAGCTCAGAAACTAAATGCCCTAGACATATGAAAGATATACCGTTGAACGCAGAATGAATCACAGATTCAGACGATATATAATTTATGCACATTCGGCATACATATGGAGGGAGAAAGGGGGGAAATCCCCTCAAAAATACTTTTTTTAAAAAAAATGGTGTTTCCCCCCGCCTCCCGCCCCGAAAAAATGTCAAAATGCACAAAATGCAAAATTAATGCAAATTTGGTGTATATATTGAGGGGGAAGGGAGAAAACCCCCAAAAATTATTTTAAAAAATTGTCACTTCACCCAAAAAATGTCCTCGCACTTGGGCACGAAACGACACCTACGCACAACATTCACGGACGAAAAGCTAGAATGTAGTGACAAATGAGAGCTCCAATTCTTGCAGCTGCTTGAAATTCTATTTTTAGACAGTGCTGGGTAACCCCTGTTGCCACTTGTGGACACTTGTGCTAAAAAAACAAAGGTTTCCTTCAGCGTGCTTCGAAATTCCATTCTCACAACGCAGATTCAACAACCAGTGTGCCCCACCCCCCGCTGCGCCCTCACCGAAAACTTTCATTTTGACATCGGATACTGATAAACAAGCTTCCTTCGACTGCACTTAGCAGGAGGGAGTGAAAAGCGCTGCTTTAGAACAACAAAGTCGGTCTTCCTATGTCGGCAAAAAATTGACCTTGAAAAGAGACGCAAAGGAGAAGTCCCTTTCCCTGCCTTTCCCCCTCCATTTTCATGAAGACAAAAAAAAATGCAAAAAAACAATTCTGTTAAATGCATGTGTTAGGAACAATATAAAAAAATAAAATCGAAATTCTAGCCAAAAATAGAAAAGTTATAACGTAAAAACTACGACCTTGACACAGCGTCTCGATCGATACGCTTGGTACACCGAGTAGCCTGGTTCAAATTCTCAGAAATGTAGCTGTAAAAAGTATAGGAAGCATTTTTGAAGAAAAGCGAACAAACAACATTTTCTGAATGTAATTGATGTGCTGATTCCGAATATTTTGTTTGCCACTCTCGAATTTGATGTTATGTGCTTCAAATCGCTAAAAAACAAAATTGCGGCAATATGAAATGAGGTCCTAATAACTTTTGAAGGAGCAGAAAGAAAATAGTGATCTTGGTGTCAAACTTAAGTTTTTGGGTATGCTGAATCCAAATATTATGTTTTCTAATCTGACATATTTGAAAATTGTTGTAATTCTTTTCCTCCTTTTTAAACAAAAGTGCCACAAAAATGACTAAACCTATGATAGATTTTTTTCTTTCTTTAATTATTTTCAGAATGATAGAAATATAGAACCATGGATCCACTTATAAATTTGAAGAGACCTGCACCTGTGAGCCATCATCTTAAGATGTTTCTTATCCTTCAGAACATTGCCACAAACAAAGGATTTAGCTACTTCAGATATTCTAGATAATCTCCTCAAAGCTGAAACACTGGGCCAGGTAAAGCTAGACACCTTCGTGGTAAAAGTCACACACAAGTCAAGTTAAGTGATCCTCTACATAATTCAAATGCAAGGACGTTTAAGTCCCTCTATGAAGTTAAATTGGTAGTAAGTGGCAAGGAAACCATTTTGAAAACTGACAGGAATATTCTCCAGCGCCTCGTAACTGCCTATGAGGCAGGTCGTAATGTGGATCAAAATCGCATTTCGTGTCATGAACTAATGCCAATTCCAATCTCCCTTGCAAACACAAACGAAAGTCTGAGAACAGGAAACAAAGCCATTCTAGCTGATGTAATGACCAATTTGTCCACCTGATATATCAATTCCGTCTGTGTCATGCCTTATAATAGATGGTCAAGCATTAGTTGTTGCACTTGGGAAGCCTGCAGGAGTTTTTAAACTTTGGTCAACTGGCAGATGTATTTCTTAACCTTGTTATTTCTATGGGAAGAAGCTTTAAGAAGATTGATGTCAACTTTGATCGGTATAACGCAACTTCAATCAAGGCTGGAACAAGGGATAGGTTCTTGAAACATGCTCATTTAGTAAGGAGAGTAATAGAAAATGGATCCGTGCCAATCCCCTACAAATTCAATGACTTTCTTGCTAACTCGGAGAATAAAAAAGATTTAGCCTGTTTTCTCTCAAATCATTTGATCAACAATGCTCCTCAAGACAAAATATTTGTGGTTTCCGGTGGATTTCACAAGGAGGATGACGTACGAACAAACAATCGTGATTTGTCTATTGAAGGATTGCAGGCAAACCACGAAGAGGCGGACATGCACATTTTATAGTGCAGGATGCCTTAGAAAGGTCGTTTCGCGGGCTTACAGCAGACGACAATATGGGGGTGTGTCTGAGAGAACCAATCAGGTCTGCGAATGAGCAAGCCCGGTTGCCACAGCTAGCTGCACCCTTCTGGAATGGTCAGTGACCTCTGCCTCTTGTACCTAGGCCTGTTTGTTCGGCTGAGGAGCAAACGACACGAGAGTATCGGCAATAGTGTGCGAGCGACGTCTGCTTTTAGCCCGCGAAACGCTCTTTCTAAGGTCCTGCACTATAGTTCACTGTCTTAATTCTGGTGATGATAACATTGTTGTCTCAGCACGTGATGCAGATGTATTAGTGCAATTGGTACCGTTATTTCACAAGATTAGATGTACGAAATTGTGGTTGCGAGCAGGAACATAAAAAAAAATACATTCCAGTACATGAAGTCAGGCAGAAGCTTTCATTTACGGATCCTGTCTTCGAAATTCTCATCCAATTCCACCCCATAACAGGATGCGACACAGTATTCTACATTGCTGGGATCAGTAAGAAGACAGCATGGAAAATATTTAACACTAATAATAATGATCTACTAAATCTTGGTGTTGACGAATTGAAACAAGAACCAGCACACAAGGCAGAGAAGTTCATATGCAAGTTGTATGGTGTACCGGATGCAAGCAGCTGTGATGAAGCCAGAGTAAAGTTGTTCAGCAAAGGAAAAACTCCACAAGCACTGCCCCCCCCCCCAACTACCGATGCTCTACGGTTACATGTACAACAGGTCCACTATCAAGCTATGGTGTGGAGGCAGTCGGTCATACCAAAACCTGTGTTACCACCTCCTACTATCTTGGGATGAAAAATGGTTGATGGACAGCTCGTTCCAAAACTTCAATCGCTGTGGATGTTTGGGTGGTTGTATATCCGCTACATCTTCCTGCAGGAAAGGCCAGCTTGTATGTACTGCAGCTTGCAAATGTGCAGATACTGGCACTAAGGAGTGCATGAATATCCGTGACTAGAAAAATGTTATACTACTTTTGTAGGCAAAATAAGGTTGAATAAGGATAACGTGCAGATTTATCATACACTGGTACTGTTAATATTTCAATATGGTCTTATGCTTTGAATAATATTATTATTTTGCATCTTTACTTCAGAAAGGTTCTATACTTTTTTTTCTGTATTAAAAACGTACTGTTACACTGTTTTATTCCTAGTTCAAAAGTATGGATACGAAACATTGCATGGATGCACATAGCCACCATTTTGTTTTTTAGCGATTTGGAACAAACAGCTTAAAATTTCAGATTAGAAAACATAATATTTGGATTCAGCATACCCAAAAACATAATGTTTGACACCAAGATCACTATTTTCTTTCTGCTCCTTCAAAAGTTAATAGGAACTCATTTCGTATGGCCACCATTTTGTTTTTTAGCGATTTGTAGCACATAGCTTGAAATTTCAGATTGGAAAACATAATATTTGGATTCAGCATGCCCCAAAACATAATGTTTGACACCAAGATCACTATTTTCTTTCTGCTCCCTCAAAAGTTATTAGGACCTCATTTCGTATTACCGCCATTTTGTTTTTTTAACGATTTGGAACACATAGCTTAAAATTTCAGATTAGAAAACCTAATATTGGGATTCAGCATACCCAAAAACATAATGTTTGACACGAAGATCACTATTTTGATCCTGCTCCTTCAAAAGTTAATAGGAACTCATTTCGTATGGCCGCCATTTTGTTTTTTTGCGATTTGAAGCATATAAGACCAAAATCGAGAGTGGCAAACAAAATATTCGTAATCAGCACATCAAATACATTCAGAAAATGTTGTTTGCCCGCTTTTCCTCAAAAATGCTTACTACAGTCAGAATTTTCGAAAATTGTCCCATTGTAGAGGGTTACTTTTGGGTATCTCGTTCGAGACGCTTGGGCACCAAAAGGTTAAATAAAAAAATGTTTTTAAATTCTTGCAACAGTAAACTAGAAGTATGACGAAAAAGTCTATGCAGATACTTAATGCCTACATTTATAAAAACAAAATGGATGAATAACTTTCTGAATTATCAACTATTTATTAATTTATTTGTGGAAAACTACAATTAAAATTATGCAAGATATTAGACTATTATTTTCTCCAGTTATTAAAATATTTGGTCTTATCTAGAGGGGGAAAATAATAGAGAAAAACTATATAAACTAAGGGTATATTATATTGAAGCATCGAAATAATTTAACGCAGGGAGATTTTATGTTATTGTAGATGATAGGCGTTTGTATTTGGTGGGTGAAGCTGTCGATCTCCGTGTAGAGCAAGGAGATGCTTTGATTGATTAATTTGGTGTTTTTAAGTCCACTTTATGCACAGTAAGGCTAATCGGTACTGGACCTACAGTTTAAAGTGGGATCCGAACCACTTGTGCCTCCACCGGGTATCGAACCCGGGACCCCTTGATTACAAGGCGAGGATACTACCACTGCACCATCGGTGAGGCCACCAAGGAGATGCAATTGTCCTAATGGGTTATATTACATGGTAATTCAGCTCAAATATAAACATTCTAGACAAGTGCAGGACTGTTGCGCAAAGGCTTATAGGCATATTGAAGCGAGTCATCTACTTTTCCATGTAGACTAGTGTCACATTGCCAAAAATCTTCGGACATTTGTATGTTAGCGTAGCTACCAACTTCCGGCACCTCTCTCTATCGGAGATCGACCTCACGTCCACGTTCTTCCTCACGTTCCCCATTGTCTTCCCGTAGACCGCCGTTCTTCTTATACTTGAAGAAATCCTTGTTCAAGTCCGAAGTGGTGAGCGTTCTATGTTGCGTGTTAGTTACAAAATAGAGTTTTAGCCACTCCGAATGTTTGAACTTGATGAATCGCGCACACTCCCTAGTTGAACCTCTTGCTCCATTAAAAACCGGAGATTTTATAATGTAGGACATAACTTTCTTTTTACTCGGGGGTCATCAGAAACTTGGGTTGAACCGACCCGGGTAGACATTAATACTTGGGTGCCAGAGGTTGATCCCTGAACAAGTTTTGCAAGTGATCAGGAAAGTCTATGTCCACTTTAGCGAAGAAGCCGAATTTTGTATTGTCGTAATCGGCGATATCAATCATGGAAGGATCAGCCGATGCAAAGCCACCGTAAGGAAACTCTGCTACGCAGAGATTATTCATGTGCACCTGTAAAATGTAATTGGACGCTTGGTTAGCATCGTATTATTACTGTACCATGTGTACGTTGTTCTCTTTGCCTTAATGCTGAGAGATTTGCACCACTCTACCCACACGGCGGTCTCGATGAATAGCAGCATGTCCGTGTAAGAAATAAGTTCAAGTTTGATTATAGTTTGACATAACAGGAACAGCACAGGAAGACTGTACAAGTGAGCGGGATCCATTTGATAAATGCTCATGGCAACTTTCCGGAAAGCCGGGAACACACCAGCAACGACTGACACGTCGAAATTGAGGTCACGCGTCATGGTAGTGTCCAATATTTTTATATCCCAGATTGTTCGTCATAAACTGCGATTGTTGATATTCCACGGTCGTGATGCCCACGTCTCTGAGCTGGCAGTAAAACACAGCTTGCGGAAGAAGCGACACGTCGTTAAACTGTCCGTGTCCGTGATGTACTCGTACGGATAAACATCTTTTTGCCTGACGAGTCCCACGTCCAAATTTGGAAAGCCAACGCGCGTGATTGTCAGCTTGTCGTCGTTTAATTAAGTGGCAAGGGAATCGAGGTTTGTTGTGAGGAAGCTGTGCGAGTCTAGAAAGCGCATCTCTATGACACGTTGCTCCCCGTAAACGTCAGCTACTTTGCTGAGGCTGATGAAATGCTCCGAGTTCTCGGCCAAAACATTAATACGTTTTGTATCTTATCCAATATGATTATCATGGTGGTGAAAATCGCATCGTCATATTGCTGTAGTGGAAGAATACGGGGTGGCATTTCAGTTTGGTCAGTTGTTGCTTGCAACATCACAGGATTAGTTGGGACGTTTGAAATTTGCAAATGCCTTTCTAGCTTGTGGATGCTAATCTTCATCCCGCATTTAGAACAGAGTTTCATTTGCAAAAAAAACTCTTTTCCGGTGTACAATTGCGTTTGTGTCTTACCCATCACGGACTATTAACAGCGGAGTTGCACTTGCCACAAATTTTGTTTGAAGGCATGGCCAATTTGTATCTCTGTTATTTGTAAATACATTTGTGGGGATACACGAAAGTTTAGGAGGATAAATAATGAAATTAGTTCTGTGTATTTTCATTTTTTCTACGAAATTAATGGATACCGTCAAGAGATGCCTTATACTTCATGCAAAATGAATACTTATGACTTTAAAATCAAGGTAACAACGATAACATTCCATTTTGAATACACGGGGAATTTCTATTTTTTGTATTTATAAAATATTTTGCCTGGATCACCGAAGAAACTAGGAGAATAAATTAACAAGTCCTTCTTCATGAAAGTGACTCCAACTGCGAAATATTATGAGTTAGATTGGGCCAGTGTTTGGCATCTAGGTTTCTCAAAAAGAGAAACTGTGGGTTACAATAGAGTCGAGGAATTTTTCAGGCCACTAATCACTAGAGAAAAACACACAGGCAAATTGAATGATTGGATGACAGCCCTCCACGCCACACGACATCTGGTCTCTAATTGATGGAACTTACATGCATCTCCCGTATACCGTATCTGCTTAATTCCCTCTCACCTCCCCTCGCCTTCATGTATCAGCCAATAAGAATCAAAACCAGCCTCTTGCATTTATTTAAAGCGTCCATGATCGCCTAAAGCCTTTTCTTTCTGAGCTAGCGAGCTGTATTATACATTTAGAAAGCATTGAGACGGTGCACTGTAGCCTTAACTGCATCCGCAACATCCTACAACACTGCAATAATTGCTAGGCACACATTGAGTCCCTCAGTAGTGTTGCAAAGCTCATAAAAAGGACCTAAAGTCTGTCGTGCAAATTAGAACTTGTATTTCAAACAAATTCTTGTAACTTCTCTCATTTAAAATTTTGCAACACTATTCTAGTTGTAGAACCGACACAAACCCATAAAACCTGTGTATTTTATCCCGCGTTGAGGAAAGGATAAAGATGAACCTTATGCCTCGGAGGGTTAAACATATTGAATAACCTTTCTCAAGTAAAGAGAAACGAAATTGATGTTGATTTTCTTTACGATATTGTCACTCATAATTTTGTAATAACTTTCAGTAAATGTTGAATGAATGAATCGATAACTTCGAGATTATTAAAACTGTGACAATTATATTGTGCACCCCCACACACATATATTTATTTATTTATATGTGATAATTATGTTAAATTATATTTTTATTGCCCAAAAATTAGCGGATATGCTAATTTTAGAACACGACAGAACAGCATATAAACTCCCGCAATCTTCGTGCGCTTTGATTCAAATTAACAGAAGTGTTACTTAAGTAAATCGAGAGAGACAGAGAGAAAAAGAGAGAGAGAGAGAGAGGGAGAGTGAGAGAAGACAATTTTAAAATGTTAACCTTAAGTTTTAATATTTGGAGAATAATTCAAATTCTATTACCTCTATATATTATGGTTAAAAGTTAACAATTTCATTGTAATTTAATGAAAGGTAATCAATATTAATAGTTCTTCTTAGTGCAATTAATTAAAATAACGTTATATATATGAATCATAGGTAGAAATAAATTAACTACAAAGTATTTTGGTAATTTTTTGAAGTAATGGTAGCGGTGAGTTACTTTCTCATATGAGTAACTGTAAATATAATTCAATTACTGTTTAGCGCAATATGTGTAGGTAAATAATTTAAAAATAAAACTAACTTTCCAAACACTGGATTACAGTAATTTAAATAAGCTGCAACGTCACTATATGAGGAGTACACACATCTTAGTCAGATTCTTCTCCCCAGAACACAGACGAATTAAACGTAGAAACGGATATCTACACTATTTTTTTAACGTAATCCTTACGTGTAACCTTACTATAAATAATAACACATCTCAATTCAAAATGTTCATATATTCAACACTACCTGTTGAATTTCGTAGGTTCTATATTTCAAGAACCCATAGTCAATCTTACGGACCCTCCCCAACAACCGCGGATTCCCTTTCGCGGCAGCTACGCCTCGGATAATTCATTGCCGATAAGACTGAACAAAATAATCAATAGCGTCATCATAAACACTTTCTTTTCTCTAATCGTAGCTCTCGTAACGAAATGTATTGAGTCATCCGCAGCCCGTCCGTTCTTGAAAAAGGCTGGGTGCTGACGGGCGCATAAACTCTCTCATCTATGAAGTTCGGTCTGATTGATTCAAGGAAACAGATGCGCAGAGCGGGAGTGGACGGGTATGGCTTAACATTAGGCCACGCGGGTCGCAAGCGGTCAATAGACCTAGTTTGTTGATCTCTACGTAATTATTAAATGCTACCACTAAACCGAATTTCACTTCTATATCTTAAGAAGCAATTTTTTTCAATATGGCTTCCATCTACTTACGGTTTTCCAGAGCTTAGTTGATTAGTCATGCTTAATTAGCATAAGCTACCACGAAATCGAATTTCATTTCTCTATCTAAAGAAGTAACCGGTCAGAAAATTTTAGGATTTTAGTTACGACACGACATTACAGTTATGTTATTTTAGTTATGGTAAGGGACAGGAGCCCAAATAAAGTGACGGGTGCAAAAAAGTCTAAGTGCCTACGATCGTACCCGTTCAATCCGAGACCCGTTCCACTCCAGTACCTGAAGTTAATGGGTTGTTGAATAACGTTACGCCTAATTTACCCAGATTGTTGGTAGGTACAATCTGTCCGGTTCTGTGTGGAACGAGCCCGACCCTGTGGCCGAGTGGTTAGCACATCGCACTGCGACACCAAGGGTCCCGAGTTCGAATCCCGGTCGGGCTTGGTTGTTTGTGAATGTCCATTCATCAATTTCATCATTTCATCACTCATCCCCATCTTCGCAAATTAGCCAAGAGGCACAAAACGAGAAGTAAAATAAACTAAATCAACTCAACTCAACTCAAATCAACTGTGTGGAACGAAAATGCTATTGTAACGCATTTCGATAGTTCGTAACTTGACAGCGTTACAAGTTGTGTTACGTTACAGGTCACTGGTTAGAACAGGTCTTTGATAAATTTTCCCAGTACAATACGAAAATTCTGTTAGGTGACTGTAATGCAATGATTGGTAAAGAAGAGACATTTAAACCCACGATAGGTAAAGAAAGTCTTCACGAATAAAGTAATGATATTGGTATAAGAAGAATACTTGCCATCTCTTGGGGGGAGGGGGTAAGTGTTTGGAGACACTGCTAGGATATCTCCGAAACATTCAACAGTGTAGGAATATTTTTCCAGCTCCCACTGCTATCTACGATTACTAGAGTAGAAGTTGGAGTCCTGTACAATACTGGTCATGTTCCACATTTGATGTCACGCCATTGTCAATTGGAGTTACGTAGAGACCCCTGCTTTGCTGTAATATTGGTGTTATGATCAGATCTTTCAAACGACATATTCTTCGACGCCCCTTGTTATTTGATAAAATTGAGTCGACCCCAGCCTACCCCCTTCTGCGGCGCCCTGGTAGGGAATGGCTGGCCTCAAAACGTTTCCCCCTGAACATCATGGAACACGTGTTTCCTCAATTCTTCCTATTTACAGCCGTTCTCACAATACCCAGGGTGAGGTAGGGCTTGATGGACAATCTGCAGGTATAAAAATGGATGTGTGTGTATGTGTCTGTGTATATATTTTTGTTCCGGGATAACTCCTGGAGAGATTTTAACCAAACTTGGAACACGTATCAATTCCAATCTCGAAAGAAATACTGTGGGGATAAGACACCTCTGCAGCCCCTAGTGGTGGATGTGGGAGGAAGTGAAATGTAAATAATCGAAAACGACTACTATTGATATGGAATCCACAGTTTTTGGAGTCGCTAAGCTAATTGGTAACATTCACGATGACCAAAATTGGAACACATATGACCTACAATGTGGAAAGAAATACTGTGGGAGTAGACACCCCTGGCACCTTTAGAGGTGAAGGGGATGACATGTAAAAATAATCGAAAGCGACAGATATTAGTGTGGAATCCATAGTTTTCGGGGTCGATAAAATGAATAGGGACATTACTAATGCCGTTCAACTCCAAGATACCCCTGGCATTCCTAGGGTTGAGGGTGGGAAGGACGCGACATGTAAAAATAATCCAAAACCACCTATAATAGTGTGGAATCCATAGTTTTTGGGGTGGCTAAAAGGTATAGTGACACTCCCAATGCCGTTCGACTCCAAGACAACCCTGGCACACCAAGGGGTGGGGTTAGAAGTTGGTGACATGTAAAAATGATCAGAATCGACCGATATTTGGGTGGAATCAATATGTTTCGGAGTCACTAAGATGAATAGTTACACTGCCCAATGCCGTTCAAAACCAAGACACCCCCGACAACCATAGAAGTGGGGTGAAAAGTGGGTGACATGTAAAGCGACCAATATTAGTTTGGAATCTTTACTCTTCTGGCTAGCTAAAATGAATAGGACACTCCCAATGCCGTTCAACTACAAGACACCTCTGGCACTGTTAGGGGTGGAGGTGGCATGTAGAACGACCGATATTAGAGTGGAATCCATTGTTTTTGGGGTCGCTAAGAGGAATAGTGACATTCCCAATGCGGTTCAATTTATATATTCTAGTTCTTGGAGGTGGAAATAAAAATGATGTTCATAAATTTTAGTTAAATTTATATTAAAGTGAATTTGTAAAATATATATATCTTTATAATTTGTATACTGTACCTATACTTTTAAATACCAGTAAAAATAGTTAAATTTTAAGTTATAGTTAGAATTTATTAAACAACGGGGCAACGCCGGCTTATCAGCTAGTATGGAATAAGTAAGAAATCCATCAACAGTGGAAATAGTCCATAATTGTTCCTGTGTTTAAATAAGGTTATAAAATGAACTGCAAAATTACCTTGGAATTCCTCTACTTTCAGCAAAATATAAACTGTTATCTAACAATATTTTAACAAGACTAACCCCATATGATAATTTAATTATAGGTGATTAGCAATGTAGATTTAAACTTCACAGATCAACTACAGATCAAATTTTTCTCATCAGACAGACACTTGAGAAAAAGTGGGAATATATTAATAGTGCCCATCACTTATTCATTGATTTTTTTTTAAAAAAACATATGATTCGATCAAAAGAGATAAACTATGCAACATATTAGTCGAGTTTGGAATACCTAAGAAGCTTGTTAATATGATAAAACTATGCAACAAGCGAAACAGAAAATAAAATTCGTGTGAGTATTAATGAGTTGAACAAATTTATAATTCATGATGGATTTAAGCAAGGAGATACATTATCTCCATTGCTCTTTAATTGGTGTGACTCAGTTGTTAGCATATGCAGATGATGTAGACATATTAGGGGATGATACAAATACAATTAAGAATAATGTTAAACTATTTTTCAGAACTTCTAAAGAGATAGGTCTGGAAGTTTGCAAAGAGGAAACTAAATATTTGCTTACAGGAAAAAACCAACTGTTAGGCAATAATGAAAATCTAATTATTGATAACAACTCCTTTGCACCAGTTTGAAAATTCAAATACTTAGGAGTAATATTAACAAATGAAAATTATATTAAAGAGGAAATAAATATTAGGTTTAATTCAAGAAACACATGTTACTTTTCTCTCCAAAACATTTTGTCTTTTCGTCTGGTATCTAATAAACTAGAAGTTAAATTATACAAAACAGTAATTTTGCCTGTAGTATTATATGTGTGTGAAACTTGGTCACTTACATTGAAAGTGGAACATAAATTGAGAGTATTTGAAAATATGGTCCTTAGTAAAATATTTGGATCTAAAAGGGATGAGGAGACAGGTGAGTGGAGAAGGTTACATAATTTAGAAGTTCATAAGTAGTGTAATGTGCCTATTCTGCAACCGAAGTTGGTGCGTCGTGAGTGACGTCACCGGAACTGGGTGTACCCTTGTACGATGTATATTTTGAGGGCCACAGCCTTATATGATGTATGTTAACCTCATGGGTTGTGGCCATGGCAACCGACAGTGTTGCCAACTTATGTTGGCGTAGCCTTATACGATGCATATGTTGAGGGTGTACAGTCCTTTACGATGTATGTTAACCTCAAAGTCATGTTATCCTAGCAACCGGCAGTGTTGCCAACGCACTGGGCTCTCGGCGTAGCCTTTTGCGATGTATATTTTAAGGGCCAACATTCTTTTGCGATGTATATTGTCATGGCAACCAACAGTGTTGCCAACCAACTGGGCCCTAGGCGTAGTTTTTATGATGGATACTTTATAGGCACACCGCTTTTAACGATGTGTGTTATCCTCAAATGTCTTGGGCGTAGCAATTTACGGTGTTGGCAAGTCAGTTTGCCCTAGCAACTGGCAGTGTTGCCAACCTACAGGGCCCTCGGCGGAGCCTGTTACAACGCATATTTTGAAGGCTCACAACGTTTTACGACGTATGTTTGCCCTAGCAACCGGCAGTCTTTCCAACCAACTCAGCCCTCGGCGTAGCCATTTACAACGTATATTTTGAGGACCGTCGGCGAAGCGTTTTACGGTGTGTTCGAGGTTGCCCACTGAGTTATTACAATAGTGCAGTGTTGCCGAGTCATGTTACCCTAGCAACCGGAAGAACCACGATTGATGCCTGGATGGCATTTGGCAATATTGTTCATTTCGGGTTTGTTGGAGGTGAGCAAGCAAACGAGACCACTTGATTCTTAGACTTCATCTTCCCCGATGAAAATCGTGAGGTGTGTGGTGCTTCTGCACCGACGATTTTTCCGAGCTCGATCATGTCACCGGTTCGCCGAAACAGACTCGAGATGGTTTACGTGCACTTTGCCAGCTGTCACTCTTTTGTAGGAAATGTACGCCTCGTACAGTTTCAGGTAGTCGTCGTCTGCGATATCCAGGTTGTAGTTCTCGAGCGGAAAAATCTCGTTCCTACCGTTTTTGAGGTAGAAGGTCTTTATATTACAGTTGTCGAACTGGCTGGAATCTTCTCCTGGTCGCGAACTATGGCATATCGTACCGGATGCTGTCTGACTGCTTGGTCACGTCGAATTCAAAATGATTGCCGGAAGCAGGGTTTGCACGCATTGGTAACCGTAAAACTCGATAGGCGCTTTTTGATTCTTCAGGACGTTGGCTTTAAGTTAGGGGAGTAGTTCGATTCGTATTCAACCACGGGTATTTGCAGATTCACGTATCTTACGAGGCACTTGGTAGGGTCGTATTGTGTGTTTGGAAGCGGGGTGGTCCCATTCGGACCAAAAGTGCTGTAGGGCATCAACTTGTCGTTGTTGTTTGTGGATAAGCAAAAGGTGAAGCCCAAACCGCCCTTCCACATAATGTCCACGTAGTCGGAGAAGAAACCGGGCAGCAGGCTCATGGGAAACAGTACAGTTTGGGTCTTTAATTCGATTTTCGGGCCCGCTTAGAATCCCCCTGCCTGGTTGAATTCGGCGTCCGCCTTGGACAGTTTCAGCGTTCCCACAGAGGTCGAGGTCATTCCAGGGTAGTCGACTCAATCGATGACCGTGTCGTGCTTGCTAACTTCCACCTACGACAACAGGTACGGCACGAAGTTGTCCACGAGCCTCAGGTTGCGTTGGTGAGGAAAGCCTCGTCGGTCTCCTCTTCCACCACGTTCAACGTGACGTACAGGTAGGCTCTGTGAGGGTATATGAATCCGTCCCCGACGTCCACATCGAACTCGATTTTCCGGTTCGGTTCATTGAGTTTTGAAAACGTGTGACGGTTGTTGGGGAAAGAATGCAACTCGTAACTCTCCATTTTCTCCATCATGGTTATTTATTACAAATTCATCTCCACAAGAGTAGTCGTCCTGGCTCGGACAATATCCACCAACTCGCCTTTCTCGTTGGTCACCGTCAACTCTATATAGTCTATGCTGTTTCGACACACGGGAAAGTATATCAAAGTGCTTTATGCCAGGTTCAAGCTTGGTGCCATATTAGAATCCCAGGAGCTCTCCGAATATACCCAAGTCCACTGTTTCGTACAAGATACCAGTTCTACCCTGTGGTTCACGGTGTTCTGCGACAGCAGCACATCTCGCGGCAACAGAGCCTGCGAGATAGACAGATTGTACTATCCGGTGATGACGCTGACTTTTTTCTGCTGACCTTCATGGTGTTGTTACGCACCGTCATGTTGCGTATGAGGTACATGCTGTAGAATACGCAAAGGGTTTAGGGTAGATGATGTCGTCGTGCAGCGAGAGTTTCAGGACCAAAGTCTCGCTGGTGAGATGGAACATTCCCATCGTTCTTGAAGTGCCACAACGCTCTCTGGAAATCCTTCATCGTCTGGTTATTTATTCGACACAGGAACATGAGCATGAAAAGGCAGAGATGACAGCAGTTCACTTCGTCCAAACCATGCATGCTTTCGTCGTTGTAGTAGAGGTTAGAAGCATCGAGGTGTTTCACCAAGCCATCAGGTGGCGGGAGAATCGAAAACGAAAGCGTTGCCTTTCGCTTGCTTGTGGTATCAGATCCAATGCGTCCCCCCGATTTTCGTAAGTATCCAGGTTGATTAGTCGCATTCTCTTTTCTTCACAACGGATGGTAGGGAATCGGATATGAAAACACCCTAGAAGTGCTTGATCCTCAGCGACTCTGTCACAGATTCATATCCGAGGTTAGACAGTGGCTTTTCTTCTTTTAAACTTTCTCAGGGCTTCAAGGTTGTTCTTTCGCTTCCTGCCCGCACCTTTCTTCTTTTTTCTATAGCCAGGTTGTGACGTTTCTTCTCTTCCAGCTCGGCCCTGTTCTTCTTCGTTTCTATGACGGTCTTGGCGATGGCGACGCTTCCGCCGACTAAGCTACCTATGGCGCCTGAGCGGACAGGATTGCTGGGATGCTGAATATGAAACCTCCAGTCTTCTGCTACTCTCGCGAACGCTGCAACCTACTCAACTGAAGGGTTCTGAAGATCATATTGATGCCAAGTAACTTGACCAGGCATGAAAGTTATCTATCTTGGTGAGCAATCCATATAGAGCTTCGAGAGACTTGAGGTCCTCGTAGGGCACCTTGTAGACAACACCTTTCAGCTTCATAGTGAGAGTATGTTATTTATATATCGTTGGAGGCGAGGAAGAAAGTTTTCGCTTTGAACAGTACGATGAGGTGTTTAATGATATTGCTTGTTCCTGATTTGGACCTATACCAATTCTCGGTATATCGTCTCCCTCCTTGCCTTGCCTCGTGATGCTTGTTTACCCTGTCGTCCTACTTTTCCTCTGCGGCTCGAAAAAGGGTGTTGGGATTTTGCAAAAGCGTACCAAAATTTCAGTGTAAATTATGTAGTTTTCGTTACGCGTAATCTTCGTGCTGCTTTTTGGTGATGAGAAATACCTTTCTGCGAAAATCCCCGTTCACACCATTTGCAATTTATTTTCGTGGTTTTTCAACTAGCGCGCATATAAAATAAACATGTCTATGAATGTGTTCCATTTCAGGAAGCAGGCTATCATGGAAGCCCCGAATCAGACTGCATTGACATTAACAAATCCATAATTTCGACAATTGGACATATTTTGGCTGTCTTACCGCCTAGGCAATATACCTACTTCCTGTCGCCATTTTTGATTTCCGAGCATGGGTTGTATTGAGATTTTTGCTCACATATAGGTGTACAATATAAAATAGAAACAGGATTTTGCCAAGTCTTACAGCTTAGACTGTAGACACAGTTCCTGTAGCCATTTTGGATTACCGAGCATAGGTTGTATTGAGACTTTTACTTATATATGAGAATATATTATATATCCGTCAACAGGTTTCAGCTAAGTCTAACGGTTTCCGAGATAGACCAACTTCCTGTCGCCATTTTGGATTTTTTAGCATGGGTTGTATTGAGACATTTACTCACACATAGGTGTATATTATAAATTCGCAAACTGATTTTGGTTATGTCTTACCGCTTCGGCTGTAGACCTACGTCCTGTCGCCATTTTGGATTTCCGAGCATAGGTTGTGTTGAGATTTTTGCTCATATCCGAGTACATATTATAAATTCGTAAACAGATTTTGGCTAAGTCGTATCGCTTAGGCTGTAGACCCATTTTCTTACTCCGTTTTGGAAATCTGAAACTTATTTCCAGTCAGAGATGACAAAGAGCACCAAAACATCAAAAAACATTTCAAACCCTATGTTTCGGCGTCCATCCGTTCGGAAAATATAAGCAAAAAATATAGTTAAAGATTTTTTTTCTACGGACCAAACCCGAGGTCTCTAAGGTCATTCGTTCGTAAGTTACGAGCGATGAAAATAATAATAATTATAATAAAAAAATATCATGGAAAAGTTTTGCAAAATACCCCGACACCTTTTCAGCTTATTAGGACCTCATTATAACTAGCTTAATCCTAGAAGCCTCGTGCACGTCTGTCCTTCGTATCGCTTAACGCTAGTAACCCAGATGATGTTGTGGGAGATTCACAACTCGCTCTATGATCCCACCCGAACGAACGTCACACATGCAAGAAGAAAGGATCAAGATATTTTATGTTAAATTACGGCTGCCTGTATGCGGTTATAGGTTAATTATCAAACGAGCGCTCTAATATGTGACAGGACCACCTACAATATAACCCAACATACAATTTAAAGTGACGGGTGAGGTTTTGATTCGTATACGATTCGTATATATGGACGGGTTAAAGTTACAGTGGTGTTAGTCACTATTTTTTTTAAAAAAAAACACTTAGACATAGAAACCAAATCGAGATAAATTAATCTGTTAACGGAGAACGTGAACTAAATCAGAGATTCATTCAACTGTCAACAGATGTAGCCTACGGTCTTGTAATAAAGGAGAAAGCTGTTGTGTTTTTCAGAAAAGTGCTGTGAGTCAGACTGTTATTTTTTCTTTTTAACAAAGTGACTTACGCCACTGTAACTTTAACCCGTCCATATATACCCAACAAAACTTAGAAACTGTCGTCCGCGAGAGCTACATTTTTTCAACAGAGTATACCTAGCCACCGTTCCGGGATTTGTGGACCTCCCGGTATAGTATTATTTAATTTATTTTTGATTATACTTATTATAATGTTTTACTATAATATCATTAATACTTGTTAAAAAAAAAACTCAGGTGTTGGTTACCATGTGCAAAAGGTGGTGTAGTACATCTCGCACACAAACGGAAAAAAACATTAACTGATGTTTTAAAACGCAAGAACTATTTAACCAAAACAAATAATATTTTTTGCATTAACCAAGAAAGTGCGCTCCTTAAATACATGCTTCATAATTCATGTATGTAATTGTAAGCTCGGCACACTAACCATTCATAATGTACTGTATATATCGAAATGTTTCTTCATTGATGTAAGCTATTTTCAAATGCTGTATGTTTATTGATGTAAGCGATCTTTTGTAAACAGACGCAATACCTCTTGGCCGCGAATAGACAGCTGTACGTCACTTGACATTTTTAAAAGGCGATAAGTATTTAACAGGGAAGAATTATGTATTGTCTTAACTTTTTTTAGGTACGAATAAATGGCACTGCTTCAATACATACTTCCCCACCCAGCGTCGAATAACATGGGTACCTGGGGAAACCCTGAGGGGTAAAGGCGGTCAGGGGCGTGATGCTGATCACATCACCCCCACTCACGACCGGATCAAGAAAGTGTGGGGCGTTACCTCCACACCCCTATACGCCTTCATGGCGTGGTGCTAAGCACAGGGGAGCAATTTACCTTTTTTTTAAAGAATGTTAGGTATTATCAAAAATAAATTAAATAATTTTATATAATTACTTATTAGAATAATTTTTTAACTACCATTGCTTTTGTTGGCTAAGTATACTCTGTTGCAAAGATGTAGCTATCGCGGACGGGAGTTTCGAAATTTTGTTGTGTTGTCGTATATTAGAGCGCTCTTTTGATAATTAACCTATAACCTCGTACAGGCAGCCGTAATTTAACACAAAATATCTTAATCCTGTTTCTTCTAGCATGTACAACGTTCGTTCGGTGGCGTCATAGGGTGAATTGTGATTCTCCCATAATATCATCTGGCTTACTAGCATATGCGATACGAAGGACAGGTGTACATGTGCCTTCTAGAATTAAGCTTATTGCCATGAGGTCCTAGTGAGCTGAAACGGTGTTGGGGTATTTTGCAAAAAAAATTCAATATTATTATTTATTTTTATCGCTCGTAACTTCCGAACTGATGACCGTAGAGGCCTCAAGTTTCGTGCGTTGTACTCGGCACAATATCCTATATACTCACTAACAAAATTAACATTTGTTGTCATAGAACCAATTATTTTTTTCCCGAATACTGACGTAGTTCGCAATAGAAAAAACAACTTTAACTATATTTCTTCTTCATATCTTCCGAACAGCTGGTCGTGGAAAAACAGGGTTTGAAATTATTTTCCGAGTTTTGGTGCTCTTTTTCCTCCCTGACTGGAAACAATTTCAGATTTCCAAAATGGCGTCAGAAAGTGGGTTTACAGCCTAAGCGATAAGACTAAGTCAAAATTTGTTTGCGAATTTATAATATGTACTAGGATATGAGCAAAAAACTCAATACAACCTATGCTCGGAAATCCAAAATGGCGACAGGAAGTGGGCATACAGCCGAAGCGGTAAGATTTAACCAAAATCTGTTTGCGAATTTATAATATACTCCTATGTGTGAGTAAATGTCTCAATACAAAAAAGCTCGGAAATCCAAAATGGCGAAAGGAAGTTGGCCTATCTCGGAAACCGTTAGACTTAGCTGAAATCTGTTTTCGGATATATAATATATATTCTCATATATAAGTAATATCTCAATACAACTCATGCTCGGAAATCCAAAATGGCAACAGGAAGTGGATGTAAAACCTAAGCAGTGAAGCTTGGCCAAATTTGTTTCGAAATTATAATATATACTCGGATATGAGCAAAAATCTCAATACAACCCATGCTCGGAAATCCAAAATGGCGACAAGAAGTGGGTCTACAGCCTAAGCGATAAGACTTAGCCAAAAGCTGTTTACGAATTTATAATACATACTCGGATATGAGCAAAACTCTCAATGCAACACATTCTCGGATATAAAAAATGGCGATAGGAAGTGGGTCTACAGCCTAAGCGGTAAGACTTAGCCAAAATCTGTTTGCAAATTCTTAATATATTGCTATATTTGAGTAAATGTCTCAATACAACCCATGCTCGGAAATCCAAAATGGCGACAGGAAGTGGGTCTACCTCGAAAACGGTTGGTTGTAGAGAGTTCGGTTTTTTTTGCATTAGCATTGTCTTGGAGTCCAAGTTTGGTGTTTCTAAGTTGAAAAGGGAGGGGTTTTGGTTCAATTGTCGAAATTATGGATTTGTTAATGTCAATGCAGTCTGACTCTGGGCTTCCTGAAACGGAACACATCCAGGCATGTTTATTTTTTATGCGCGCGAGTTGAAATACCACGACAATAAGTTGCGAATGGTGCGAACGGGGATTTTCGCCAAAAGGTATATCTCCGAGACGTTAGCCACATCAGAGTAAGATAAGGTGTCATTAGTTTAGGTTAAATTAGGTTGTAATAGACTACGATGTTAGTTTAGATTAGGGTGTGAAAGAGTAACATGAGTTGGTAACACTGTGAGCCTCACCGAGCTCCATTTTCGAAACAGTGAAAGAAGACAAGAAGCTGGCAAAACTCTTGAATATACATCGTCAAAAATCTATTAGTTGGCTACACTGTAAATATACATCGTAAAATGCTACAAGTTAGCAACACTACGAACCACACTGGGTTCCATTTTCGTTTGCAGAATAGGTGCATCTGCAGTACTGTAGTGCAACGGTTTCTGCATACAAATAATTTGTATTCCGAACAGCGTACAGTGTTTTTTTCTTATTATTTCCCCGAAATTCATGACTGGTGTTCTCTGATTTAAGGTAGGAAACGTCCTGCGTGCGATACTGAGTGCCACCAAAGGCGGACCGGTCTTTTGAGGGGAGTGTAATCAACTGAAAGCACTACAGAGAAAGACGGCCAACGCCTCTATGTTTTCGGGGAAATAGTGAAGATAAGTTACGTGGTGTTTTCCCGCCAGCCGCGCGGGTTACGGAGAGTTAACTCGCTTGGTGCGTCGAAGGGAGTCACCGTGGCCTTCCTCTTGGTAGAGGAGAGGGTTGCGGCGTCGGTGCTCCAGAGAACTTGCACGTGAGTCGGTGCTTGATGAGGTACGCGATCGCCTAGTGTTTACCACACCTAAGACACTGTTCGGTTGCAGTCGAAAGCTTGCCTCGGACTCACGTACGAGAGTGCCTTGCGTAATAAGCGCTTGAAATGCCTGTCTCACCCGTAGAGCAAATTTTCGTAGACGGAATGGTACGGAAGTTGGGGGTGTGTTATTTATACATGTGAGTTTTTGTGGGTAGAGTGTACGAGGATACTACTTGTAAAATTTAAGTAAAGTTGTTTGTTTTGGGGGATATGTTATTTATATGTGTGATGTTTTCTGAGTAGAATACCATACCGTGCTCAGGCGAATCGAGATGTGCTACCCACCTCTGCAAATCTCCTCCAGCCCTTGAGCGCGTCGATCATGTCAGTTATTGCCTTGAGTCACATCAAGAACCGAAGCACTAGACGCTCGTCAGTACAGTCACCTATCCAGCAAACTGGAAGCCAATGCAAAGCTAGCAAATTCGTCGAGGAACGCACCCACGTCCGAGTCAGGCGTCGAGGTTCCCATCGCGTCTAGCCCGAGACGAGGCTCGGACAAACATTTGTTCATGTCGAGGGAGAAGGCGCGCGCCAGCTACCTTATGGTGTGGACATGGTGTGCAGCCACCGGTCTGTTCCCAGATGCTCGAGGGCCACGGCATAGACATCACCAAACAAGTGACGCATCTCAACGATTGGGTACACCTCCACGACCGAGTTACCGATCGCTGTCACAGGCACTTGCTAGCAAGGACTCCCTAACCTCCACAGTCCTTGTCCTCTTCGGGATGCGCTGCACCATGTCAGGCCTAGACGACCATGGTCGGAAGCACGAACACCTCGCAGATGGAACTCGAGGCTATTTCGGTGAGTCCGCGACGCGCTCGAGATCGGAAAAATTGTCTGTGCAGAAGCGCCACACCCCGCAATGCTCATCGGGGTAGATGAAGTGTAAGAAACTAGTGGTCGCGTCAGGTTACTCACCTCCAACAAGCACTAACAGAACAATACCGCCAAATGCCATCTAGGCATCGATTGTGGTTCTGCTGGTTGCTAGGGTAACACGACTCGGCAACACTGCTCTATTGAAAGAGCCCAGTGGGCTCCCGTCGAACACATCGTAAAACGCTACGCCGAGGGTCCTAAAATATACATCGTTAAAGACTACGCCGAGGCCCTGTGAGTTGGTAACAATGCCGGTTGCTAAGACAACATGATTTGGCAACACTGTAAAATGCTACGCCGAGGGCCCTTGATGTTAACATACATCGTAAAAAGGCTGTGGGCCCTTAAAATATACATCGTAAGTAGAGTAATCAAGCCGGTTCTGCAACCGAAAATGGCGCTCGGTGGCGCTCGCAGTGTTGCCAACCCCTTACTCGAAAAAATCACCAAGGTTTTTGTTTTTGGGTCTAACCTAACCTCAAGCAAGGAGCTGGCAACACTGCTTGAGGCTTTTCTCGCAGTGTGGCCAACTCACCCCAAGAAAATTTCACCATGTGATATTTCACAGGCAAAGCTAACCTACAAATGGGAGTTGCCAACACTGAATAGTGGAGGTGCGCGGGTTCTGCGCTATTATTTGCGATTCAGTGTTGCCAACTCACCCCAAGAATATTTCACCATGTGATATTTTACAGGCGAAGCTAACCTACAAATGGGAGTTGGCAATACTGACTAGTGGAGGTGCACGGGTTCTGTGCTATTATTTGCGATTCAGTGTTGCCAACTCACCCCAAGAATATTTTACCACATGTTATTTTACAGGCGAAGCTAACCTACAAATAGGAATTAACAACACTAACAACATCAATTACGGTTCAGTGTTACCAACTCACCTCAAGAATATTTCACCATGTGATATTTTACAGGCGAAGCTAACCTACAAATAGAAGTTGACAACACTGGTAACATCAATTGCGGTTCAATGTTGCCAACTCACCTGAAGAATATTTCACCATGTGATATTTTACAGGCGAAGCTAACCTACAAATAGAAGTTGACAACACTGGTAACATCAATTGCGGTTCAATGTTGCCAACTTACCTGAAGAATATTTCATCATGTGATATTTTACAGGCGAAGCTAACCTACAAATGGGAGTTGGCAACACTGACTAATAGAAGTGGCCAGGGTTGCGTCCGAATCAGCAGCAGATGTCACCTACACTGTTCCATCCGGGACTCAGTTAATCTCTGTTGTCCGAATTTGCGGTAGACGTGGAGTCGGAGAGAGGCGCGACAGATGCTGCGCTTGGCAGCCATATTCTAACTTTCACTATGTACAGACAACATTTACTGATTAGAGGATGTAAAACTCAGTTATATTTTAATATTTTATCGATAATGAATGCAGAAAACGTAAATGATGAAATAGCGTGTTATAGTTTTAATGTGAGTAGTTAGGTGGAAATCAGTGTCATGTTTGTTTGCGCCCCAGAGCGCGGTGGGTGAAGTTCGGGCTGACACCTGGCGGGAAAAGTGACAGGCGTACTACAAGGGGGCATGCAGATTCGGACGACTTGGACGTGACTTTGAGTGCAAGCGAGAGCAACGGGGGAGAACGGGATGGAGCGCTTGCCAATCCGGACACGGCTTTTGTAAACCTCTCTCGCGAACGATGTGCCACACACGCGCGCGCTGGCGCCTCTTATTATTTGTGCAAGAAAAAGATGTTAAACCTGTTAAAACTGCTCTGTGACCCTCTCGTTCTTCACGTCGTACGCGAAAGACTTCTCTGCAATCAGGATCACGCTGCACACGGTATCATCGGGCAGCGCGTCGTGGAACTCGCAGACGATCTTGATGTTGGTGCGATCGTTGACCACCACCTGCTTCCTCTTCGTCGTGTTGATGTCGAACATCGGCCTGCGGATTTTGAATTCGCTGGGCGTGTAGTACACGTCCACGTTTCCCTCGGTCACGCGCTTGTAAGCCGTGTAAGCTTCGTAAAGTTTGAGGTAATCGTCTTTGGTCATGTCGAGGTTGTAATTCTCGCGCGGGAACACTTCGTTCCTACCATTCTTGAGATAAACGTTCTTGATCTTGCAGTCGTCGAATTTGCTGGAATCTTTTTCCTGGTTGTTATCGCGCCCGGTCTGAAAGAGCACTACGACGAAATCTGGCATGTCGAACTGTATGTTGTTGAACTGAGTCGTCACGTCGAATTCCATGTGACTTCCCGACGCCAACTTCTGCACGCACTGGTAACCGTGAAAGTGAATCGGTACCTGCGGACTCTTCAAGATCTCCGCTTTGTACTTTAGGGCGTAGTTTGTTTCGTATTCCACGATCGGCATTCTCAATTCCATGCTCCGGATGACGCACTTGGCTGCTTCGGGTAATGTGTTGGCTATCGGCGTGCCGTCGGCGTTCAAGTTGGTGTATCGCATCAGTGCGTCGTTGTCGTTGGCCGCTCTTCGAAACGTGACGCGCAATCCCCCCTTCCACATGATCTCCTTGTAGTCCGAGAAGAATCCTGGTAGCAGACGCATGGGAAAAAGCACCGTGTGACTTCTCGTCGATATTTTCGTTCCCGCTTCGAATCCTCCCGCTTGATAGTATGTCGCATCCGTTTTGGATAATTTCAATGTTCCCACTGCCGTCGACGTGATGCCTGGATAATCTATTCTGTCGATGACGGTGTTGTGTTTCCTCACCTCCACCTGCGAGAACAGGTGAGGTGCGAAGTTGTCCACGAGTTTCAAATTTGCATTGGGCGGAAACGCTTCTCCGCTTTCTTTCTTCACCACGTCGAATTGAAGATAGAGGTCCGCTCTGTGAGGATGAACGAACCCATCGCCTACGTCCACGTCGTATTCGATCTCCCTGTTTGCTTCGTTGAGATTGGCGAACGTGCGACGGTTGGGAGGGAAAGATTGCAATTCGTAACTTTCGATTTGCTCCATTTTTACTATGCGTGTTATTTATTATACGTTGATCTCCACGATGGCCGTCGTAGTGGCACCTGCGAAATCCACCACGTCTCCTTTCTCGTTCGTCACCACCAACTCTATGTCGTCTATGCGGTTGCGGCATACTGGAAAATAGATTGGCGAAGAGGGCGTGTAGATGATCGGTTCCATGAATTCGGAACTGGGTTTGAATGTGGCTATGATTCCTGTCTGCTTGTGACTTCCCAGCAACCCCCCGTCCGAAGATTTAGTGATCATGCCTTCTGCCACGTTGCAGTGAACGTTTAGAGTTTCTATGGCCAGAAATTTAGGAATGTTGGTTGCCGTATGTTTGATGCCAGCTTCGAGTTTGGTGTCGTTCTCGAAACCTAAAAGTTCTCCCATGGTGCCCAGGTCCACGGTCTCCGTCGCCGATAGGATTTCCACTCTGTGCGTGACCGAATTTTGAGAAAAATACGTGCCTTTGGGTAATTGAGCTTGCAAAGTGGAAAGATTGTATTGGCCTGGCGTGACGATGATGTGTTCGTTTCCGACGCTAATTTTGTTGTTGTGATGCGTGACGTTAGGTATGAGGTACATGCTGTAGAATGCACGCAAAGCTACGGATTTAGGATAGACGATGTCGTCGTGCAGCGTGAGTTTCAAGATTGAAGATTCGCTCGTGAGATGGAACACGCCCATCGTGTTTAAGATTCCACAATGCTTTCTGAAAATGTTCCACCGACGGGTTATTTATTTTAGACATGTATGCGAGAACAGAAAGGCAAAGGTGGCCGCAGTTAACATCGGTGAAACCCTGGATGCGTTTGTCATTGTAGTAGAGGTTGGCAACACTGAGATATTTTACCAACCTGGCAGGTGGTGTGCCACCGAACGAATCGAAAACAAATGCTTTGTCATCGTTAATTTTGAGGTAGCATATCCAATGTGTACCAGGATTTTTGTAACTGTCCAGGTTGACCACGCCATACTCTTTTTTCTTCACAGCAGAGGGTAGAGAATCGGACATGAAAACACCCCTGAAGTTTTTTATTCCCAACGGTTCGATTAGAGATTCAATATCGAAGTTGGACAGGGCTTTTTCTTTTTTTTATATTTCTTTAAAGCATCGAGGTTGCTTTTTTGTTTTTTGGTTATACCTTTCCCTTTCTTCTCCATAGCCAGGTTGTGACGTTTTTGTTCTTCCAACTCCGCCTTGTTCTTCTTCGAGTCGATGACGGTTTTTGCGATGGCGGCGCTTCCGCCGGCCAAACTTCCAACGGCCCCCAATGCTGCCAGGATGGCCGGGATGCTGAATATGAAACCTCCGATTTTTTGCTGTTTCCGCGAACGCTGCAAGCGTCTCAATTGAGGTGTGCTGAGAAGTAATTTCATTCCGTGTCCTTTCGTCAAGCAAGAACGTTTCTTCTCGCGTTGTTTCTTGGTGAGTAACCCATCGAGGGCACCTAGATTTTTCAGATTGGAGTATGGTATCTGGTACACAACACCCTTGGGCTTCATGTTGATGCTCTATATGTTATCTTCACGGTATGTTATTTATATATATGTTCTAGGATTTTTTTGTGTAATTTTTTTGGTATGTTATTTATATATAAATGTTCTGAGATTTTTTTTTGTTCCGTGTAATTTTTTTCAAGGATATACTTCGCGCAGAGTCGTTACACAAATTCTATTACGTGCTTTGTTTTTTTACCAAGAAGTTCTTTTGTACCCTTGTACACGATTCGAGTTTTGTTCTCGATTAAAATAGCTAGCTTCTCGTCGGATAACATGTCAGCGTATCGATCTGGTAAAAATAGACTGTATTGTGCGTTGAGCAACAGACGCGCCTTGGGGCCATACTGGGTAGAAACAATTGAACCGGAAGTTATCGTGTAAGGTTTGTCCACTTCTAATTCCTGAATTTTTACATATTCGACTGATGAATTTAGCATTTGTTTTAATGCTTGGGCGTCTAGTGATTGTTTACTCATTTTATAAATGGCAAACACAATTGGAGTTTTTTTTTTTTACGTAGTGTTATTTATATACCGAAGAAATTTTTTTCACGGGTTGAGAAACTTTTTTATTTCTACACACCCCATCCAAGTTTTTGTTTCGTGTTCATGGCGATGGTGGTGCCCAGTGCTGCAACTCTTTCTCCCAGCGAAGCGTCTCTGCTAACGAATCTTTCGAAAGCTGCGTGCTCTAACTTTCTGTCTGCTTCGTGACGTGCATCCAGATCGGTGCGAGTGGTGTTGTAAGCGATGTCGTGATCTTTGCATGCG
Source organism: Lepisma saccharinum (assembly GCF_977018435.1). NCBI lineage: Eukaryota > Metazoa > Arthropoda > Insecta > Zygentoma > Lepismatidae > Lepisma > Lepisma saccharinum. The sequence continues at coordinate 100,620,027 of NC_139233.1, forward strand.
GCGTCCAACAGATTCACACCCTTGTCTCCTCTCTCCAATCTTTTCTCGAGTTTGGTACCTGGTCCGCAGTACTGGTAGCCAGGTAAATGCATCTCGAAAGGTAACTTGTTGATGATGTCGTTCACGAGACCCTTTCCTTCGGCCACGTTCCAGAATCTCGGAGGCAGCGTGTTGATGATTTTAATGAGGTACCCTATGCCCTTGTCGTCGTTTACGATGAAGTTGGAAAGTTTTGTGCTGATCATGTCCACGATGCCAACCTTCTCGTTGTAGAAATTACGATTGCCTGCATTCTCCTCCCCTGCAATAACCAACAACCTGTCTATGAGCTTGCGCACGTCGTCCACCCACACAAACTCTTTGGGCAGGGTGTTGTAGAGTTTGACGCCGCTGCCTGTTTTCACCTGGTTCCATATCGGCTTGATGAGATTCCTGTATTTTTCGCCGCTGCTCGATTTCACCCTATTCTGCGTAGCGTCGTTGTTCTGGTACAAGGCGTCCGTCATGATCAGAATTTCCTTGTAACTCTGGTAATCTTCGTCGGTGTAATCCTTCGGCTGCTTTTTGGCAACGAGTTCCCACAGTCCCACCGTACCCGGATACCTGTTCCAGCTATTTTTATCGCCTAAATTAACTTTAATGTCGTTGCCTTCGAAGGTCACCTTCGATTTCCCAATCTTCCATACCACACCGCCGCCTTCATTGGTTTCCATGGTGGGATACAATCCGAACACTTCATCCTTGTCGAACTTACCCGTACTCAGGTAGTCTCGTGCCAAAGGTCCCAACTCGATCTTATCCAAAGACGACGACGTGCTGCTTATGGCTCGACGTCCTGGCGGTACGTCCTTCAGTTCGAACGGCGTTGAAGGAATGCTCGAAATAGGCGTGGGTACGGTGTAACTTTTAGCTGCAAGTGGTACGAGTTCGTTGATCAAATTTTTATTTTGTTCTGTGACGCCTTTAATTTCTTTACCTAGATCGCTGATGGCATCGATCACAGGTTGATCTTGACGTTTCTTCTCTTCGTAGAATCCGCGATTCTCGGATTTCCAACCTTTGAAGCGTTTCGCGAGGTAGTTTCGCAACTTGAGATTTTCGTCTTCGATTTTTCGTTTCGTCATAGCGTTATTTATACACGTCGTTTCTCACAACGTTGCAACGTTTAGAAAGTCGTTGATTTTGTTTCTGTATTTTCCGTCGTTGGGTTTCCTCGTCATGTCGATCGTCGCGAATCCGAAATCGTCACTGTTCCAACAGTGGGAGCAGCAGCGTTCCGAAAATTGATTGTAGTTCATGTCTCCGCCTACGTAGTCATCGTACACGTGCTTGAGGTTGGTGTGATCTTGACGAAACAAACATATGAAATTAGCGTTGTCACGTACTAACTGTTTTGGAATTTTGGAAAACGTTTGAGCTAGGAAGAAGCAATCCATTCCTTTGTGACGACCTTGCGTGAAAAAATTGCGAATTTCATTTTGATTTTCCAGAATGACATCGTCGAACACAACGACTGAATTTTCACGACAATCGTCGAGTGGTTTTATTTCCGAAGCGAACGTTGCAATGTCCAGACCATCGTACAGTTTCATCAGTTGCTGGTATTTCGCTTGTTCGAGACTTTTCGAAAATACGTAGAGGTGCCTGTTCTTCCAATCTAACCAATTCGGTGCGAGGAGAAAATTGTCCACGAGCAGTGTTGTTTTCCCACACCCTGAAGGGCCTACGATTAGACAACGGATGCTGTCGGGAAGCAACTCGCCGTTTCTTTTCTTCTTTCGATTTTCCGAATCAGGTAGACGTTTCACGACATTCCACGTACTTACAAGATCACTTCGTTCGCGTCGATCCAACTCTTTTCCGGAAGCCCCAGCCATTTCACCAATAGTTTGTCACCTTTTCTACGCAATACTTTCTCGATGAGGTACGTGTTAGGAGGTTTTGTTTTAGAGAGTTCCTCTTCGTAAAATCTTCCTTTCAAAATCTCGTTGCTACTATCTTTTATTATATACGTGTGCCGGTTTCCGGGTAAAACTCGAACCACCGTAAAAAGTTCTGTACTCCAATTTTTTGTGAATCCCTTCTCGAAGGTGCGTTTGAATTTGCTGATCCTCACCTGGTCTCCAATTTTGAATTTTGATTTCTTGGTAGTGGTGGGAGTGTACTTTGGACAGTAAACTGTAGAAATTAAACGCTGCTCGTCGGATTTCGTAACGTCAGCTGGCTTCATGCCTATGGTTCTGTGTACCGTATTATTATAGGTGTCGACGAGTTCCGGCAGTATGTCGACCCATTTGTAATTTCCTCGAAGCGTGAATTGTTTCCACATGTGTGTTTTCAAGGTTCGATTAAATCTTTCCACGATGCTGGCTTTGATGTGACTGAAGGTTGAATAATGTCGAAAGTCGTGTTTCCGAATAAACTTTTGGAATACGGCATTGTAAAATTCTTTACCGTTGTCTGTTTGCAAAAACCGAGGTCGTCTGTCGCTTTCGCGAAAAATTGTCTTGAATGCTTCCGTGACGCACGTTCCTGTTTTGGCTTTCAAAGGTAGAGCCCATGCGAATTTCGAAAACGTGTCTATGACGGTGAGGAGGTACTTGTTGCCCTTGTTCAATTTATGCACATTTTTTAGATTGCCGCTACTCATCTCCACGAGGTCACTTTGCCAGAGGTCATCGATTCCCTTGGTTACCACAGCTAAACGTTTGTAGTTGCGGCGTGCAGGTTTATGCAATTCTTCGACGATGGCTTGCCTAGACATTTTTTAGAGATTACGTTTGAAGAGAAGCACCAGCGTGATGGGATTCAAAGAGGGTGGCACTTCGCTCGTGTTTTGAATGATCAGCTTATCGCCGGCACTCACGTCGAAAACGGTGAGATCTTCGTCTTCGTGTATTTCATATATGTTGCGCGTTTCGTTCCAACGTGCCAGAGGAATGTTTCCTGCTTTCTGAACACCACGATTCGATATCAAGGTCATGGTGGGGACGCTAGCTTTTCTGCCGTGAGACCAGTACGAAAATTCGTTTATCTGAATTGTACCATCGAGGAGAAACTTGTAGTACGGATGATAAGGATGTAACATGTACAGTTTGTTACCTTCGACGAACGTGGAGATTCTCTGTTGATTGGGTACGCTGTTGATTTCGATGGCTTGCAGAGAATGTAGTTTAGCGAATTTAGTATCGACGCTAACAAGGTTGCTGTGAAGCTGTCCCAGTGTATTTTGTACGGGCAACAAATGTTCGACGATGGTATCCGTTACTGTAGAAAATGACGGTTTGATTTTCACTTCCACGTTCAACTGCTTGTAGTTTTCGTTGAGTTCTTGTAACTTGGCACCGAAAGAGGCCAGCGTCGATTCCTGCGTGGATTCCAACACTCCAACTTGATCTCTGATGTTGACGACGATACTCTGAAGGTTCTCGACTTGATTCAATTTCGAACTTTTCTCGGTAAGATCGTTCACGATGCTTCGCATCTCGGTAAACTGCGTGTGAAGGTCGGCGACGCTCTGCGAAGTGGGCAGCGTCGACACCAGCGAAGCAAGTTCGTCTCGAATCTGTTCCACGTTCGCCGTTTCCGTTTCCAGTCGTTTCAGCATACGTGATATGCTTCTTTTCAAAGCGTGCAATTCTTTGGAGGTGGGGAGATTGGCAACCCTACTCTCGAGATCGCTCAACGAACTTTTGATGTCGCTCGAATCGGATAGTGCCGTCACCGCCGTTTTCAATTTTTCCAAATCTTCGCTCGAAGGTACGCTCGTCCGTAACGATTCCAAGTCACCCTGTATGTTGTCCAGTACGTGATGAAAATGAGCAAGGTTCGATTCGACGTTCAAATTTTCTAAATATTCGATCTTCTGCTGAACCGTGCTCAACGTGTCTTGTATGCTCGTCAACGCACTTGCTTCAGCGTGAATATTTTTAATTTCTTCGTTGATCAACTCCAGAGACGCCTGAAGCGTAGCGATGGTGGTTTGAATGTGTTCGAAATCTTGATAAGCCTCCAATTGAATTTTTATGTTCGCGACGCTTTTGCCGATGACCTGCAGTTCGTCTGACGATGGTAGGTTCGTCATGGTATCTTCCAAAGTCTGTAACTTGGATTTAATTTCTTCCAACGTGCTGGCGAATTCTTCTTGTAATTTGGAAACAACAACGTGCAAGCGTTCTACATCAATATCCTTCACGACGGTTTGAAGTTCAGAGAAATTCTTTTCGATTGCGGAAGTTCGTTCTTCGATTTCGAGTTTCAATTTTTCCAAATCTTCATTTTTCGATTGAAATTGTTGTAATTTGGCCAAATCATTTTGAAGCTTATCCACGCTCAACTGTATATTTTGAACGTTGTCGTAAGAAGGTACGTCGACATAATTTTTTATGAGCGTTTTCAGTTCGGAATCGATTTTCAGAATGGGGTCGAGACATTGCGTTTGGAGCGTAGCAATCTCCGACTCTAAACTTTTGTTTAAGGTCTCCTGCAAAGCGATCAAATCGCTCCTCAACTTTTTAATTCTGACGTCCAACATGAGAATCTCTTCTGCGTGGTCTACACACTTGGTGTTGCCGAAAATATCGTTAGGCATTTTGGTTAACGGTTATTTATAATAGGATAGACGATTCGTAATTCTACGAAGAGAGGAATAAGTTTGTCGTAATCTCCTAGGAGTTCAACGTATAAACAATCTCCTGCAGAAACATCGTACGTAATGTTAGAAAGCATCTTGTCGTGCTTGATTCGAAAAATGTTCTTGCCGGTAGATATTTTGATTTCGCCTACGTTTTCCGGATTTATGGTGATTTGAAGTTTTCCATCGATCGGAATTTTGTAAAAATGTAAATTGTTGTTGAAGACGTAAAACATCTTGCCCACATCGTCATCCAATTTCGTCCAAATGCTGTTAAGGTGAACAATCAGTAGACCGTTGAGTTTAGTTAACATGGAAGGTAGAAATTCATGATCTGTCGTCGCGCGGTGTACAGTCTCCATGTTGGTTTGTTTTCGGAAACCAAAAAGATTCATATTATGCTGGTTATTTAAAATACGGTCAAAGTTTTTTGTAATAACAGTCAGTGTTGTTTTTTTTTTTTGTTTGTTTTCTTTTTTTTTTTGTTTTGTTTTTATGAATCTTCTGTTGAAGATGGGCACATGTTGCAGGTTTTGCTTTCTGCTAAGCGATAGTGCCCCCACGGCAGTGTGTGGATTCCACATTGGAGAACGCACCTCTTGTCGTCGTTGGGATCCAGGGCAATCTTCCTCACTTTGTTGGTGGTTAACACATGGTCGACGCTCTGGATGCGCTGTTCTGCTCTTAGAACCGACGACCCGGTCTTGAGGCAATCCACGAAGTCCTCGAATGTGAGATGCTCCCGAACCACCTGTCTGCCGACACCCTTGGCCTTCTTGGTAACGCTGCCCTCGGCTTTGATGGTATAGGCCTTGGCACGAAGACCTGCAAACTCGAGAATCACGTCTCCGTCCTTCTCGTCTTTGAGTTTGCCGGGCACCTTCTTGTTGCGAGTCGGGATTCCGTACTGGTTCGGCTGGGGATAGCCCGAGGTGTCGAAGAGGTTAACCAAAGATGGAGCTGTGGCTATATCCCCGTATGCGTCGGCTGTGCGAACGTGGTACACCAAGCTGTCCGTGTCCGTGTAGAGAAGCGAGATGTTGTGGTCGTAGTGTGGACGTAATATGTCGTAGTACGTCTCGAACATGTGGAGCTTGCTCAGATCCAGAACAGTGGCTCCAACGTAGATGGGCTTGTTGAGCTTCACCACGCCTTGCTTCATGTGAATCAGAGCCAGCTGCTCGTTATAGATTGTTCGAGACTTGAACAATGGGCTCGCGACAAGCTGACGACATCGCTTTTTCCTCGTCACCAATTTTATGTCCACGCGATTCCGTACATTCTCCATGGTCTTGCCAAACACCGCATTATTCATAAGCTTGAAGAAATCCTTATCAAGCTCGGACGTGGCTGCGGTGCGGCGTTCGGTGTTGAGCTCGATATATGGACGCAACCATGAAGAATGCTCGAACTTGAGGATGCGGTGAACTGCGTGGACGGTGACCCCTCGCTGCATCAACCACCGGAGATTCTGGTAGTGCAGGACGTAATTCTTCTTGGGTTCGAAATCCATGACGAGCTTCTTCTGGTTGGAATCGGGTGGACACTTGAACTCGGGTGCAGGGGGGAGATCGCAGAACGAATCCTGCAGCTTCTCGGAGAATTCAAGGTCCACCTCGGCGAAGAACCCATGTTTCGAATCGTCGAAACCTTCAACGTCGAAGTTGGAGGGATCGGCCCACTCGAACCCTCTAAAGGGGAGTGGCTGCATCATAGAGTGCCCGTACAAGTTATTCACGTCCGTGTACATGATGTAGCTCGACGGTTGGGTGGAGTCGTAGCCAGTAGCCATGTGATGGTTGTTGGCGCGCGCGTGCCGTTGCGACACCTGGACCATTCCACCCCGCTTGGCACGTTCCACAAACAGCATCATGTCCACGTCCGAAAGAAGCTCCAGCTTGATTTTCGTCACCAGAAACATGGCTGACCATGCCAGTCCGGGGAGACTATAGAAGTAGGAGGGATCCAGGTGGTAGATGTTCATTGCGGTCGCCCGGAACGTCTGGAACACGTCGGCGAGGAGCGTCATATCAAGTCTGAGGTACGCATCGTGGTAGTCCCCGAGATTTTGGCAATCCAGCTCGCGCCACATGGACTGAGCATGGTTATAGTCATCCTCAGAGATGCCCGAGCCTCGCAGCTTGCTATACAAGTTTGCTCGAAGAGGAAGCGACGTCTCCGCAAACTTGGTAGAGTCGGTGACGTATTCGTAGGGGTAGACCCCCTTACGCCTGAAGAGACTGGCGTCCAAGTTTGGAAAATTCGCAGAGGTAATGAGCATTTGTTCGTTGCTCAGCTTCCCTGCAAGAGCATCGAGGCTAGCCGAGAGGAACCTCAGGGAGTCGAGGAAGCGAAGCTCGATGCTCCTGCTTTTTGAGTTGGGGATCGGCACCCACTTGCTGACGCTAATGTAACGCTCCTCGTTTTGTGCCAGGACCTTGATTCTTGCATTGTCGTATCCAAGATGCTTGATCAGGTGGTGAAAGTCGTACCCCGAGCCATTGTGAAAAAACACGGGGATGAAGCGCGGGTCCCGGGCCAAGCGATTGCAGTCGTTGCACCAAGGACCAACGTACCTACCGTTAAAGTGATCGTGGTGACGGACTTTATAGTTGTTGGCGGTGTACTCCTCGACGCAGACAGGGCAAGTGATGGCCTCGTCGTGTCTACGTTGATCGTCGGGGGACAGTGGGAGCATAGACTTGGGGGTCAACAGCACCTTCCCTATCTCGATGGCCTCGTCAACCATCCTCTCGAGGAAGTGTTTGGCTGCGTCGGGACCGCGATACACATAGGGCTCGGGGGCGATGTGTTGATCTCGTCGCACCACAACGTAAGCGAAACTGGATGCATCGTGGAGTTGGTAAGGGGTGGTGGAAGAAACTTCAGGATCGGGGTCGCAAGTGGACAGGGGTTTGAGGAAGGCCTCGAAATCCGCGATGATGATAGCAGGGTGCTCCACCATGGCACCGTGCATGCGAAAACGCTCCACGGTGCCAGGTTTGGGCAAGTCTGCCACCCCCGGTTCGTTGGCTTTGCAGTAGAGCTTGTGGTTAGCGAGCTTCTCGGCAGCAATGTTGGGACCTCTGATGTGTTGGTAACTGCGTTGATCTTGTCCGTCGAACATTGACAAGCACCTGCGACACACCTCGACGTGGTGACTATCACTGCTCCGTTGGCTCGAAACAAGCCGAGAGAGGGAACGGATGAGGGTGTAGTGATGGCGAGTTTCATCCTTGATGAGTAGGAGATGAATTTCTTGCACACCATCATCGTCTACGTCGCTCACCCGGATAGGGTACACCACATTTTCGTCGGTGAGGCCGTAAACGTTGATGGCCAACCGAGGGTTGTGTGTACGGGCCTCGAACTTGCGAATGTCCGAAAGCGCCACCGGGTAGTCGATCCCAGCCATGGCATCTTCCAGCTCTGGCTCGTAGGGTAGGTAGTGGTTAACTCGACGTGGTTGTTTTTTCCGGTCGACAGGGTGTAATGCTGCAAGCACCGACCAGAGAAAACACTTGGCGTCACTGTTTTGAATATTCAGGACGGCTTTTTTATCCTCAATTGCTTCTGGTAAGCGGACGTAGCTGGAGGCGGAGAGAGGTACAAACTTGCAAAGTTTGACGCGCAGTTCGTGAGGCTCGCCACACAGCGAACCCCCCGAGCCCTTGGCTTGATGTTCCTCCTGCTTTGCCACCAGCTCCTCGACAAACTTGTTGTAAATATCCTCGAGGTTGTCGACATCCGCCAGATGCAACGTCTTCGCCTTGGTGTTGTGGCAGAAGCTGTAAATTTCATCAGACGGCTTCTTGTACCAGCAACGAAGCGATGCGTAGAATTTGGTGGAGTGCGTTGCAAGCGTATCGCCGAGGATGGAAATAATTTGGGCTTGCACGTTCTCCTCTAAAAAGCTACGAACATCGCAAGAGCCATCCGACAATTGAACGTAATCTCCTAATATTCCACCGAAAGCAGACCGGTCTGCTTTTATCGCAGGCTTGACGCGTTTAGCAGGTGGTGCATTGATGGAGGCTGCTTCTGCCTTCCTCTTGGTGGAGGTCGAAGGCTGGGCCCCAGATGTATTTTTGCTTAGACAAGTAAGCTTATGCTTCTTGACATACGCAATTGTAATGTATTTATTGCATCCGGAACACAGTTCGGTGGCAGCCAAATGCTTGCTTGGCACGCAGGTGCGACAATGTCTTGCAAAATTTTTGCTTGATATGGCTGTTTTGCACACAGGGCAACTTTTCATGGAGCGCATTTTTTTTTTGGGTATGTTTATTTATATGTGATCGGTTGGTGGTAGAGTGTTGTCTTCCTCAAATATGTGTTTTAATCAACCCTATAAAAAAATTGAAAAAATATATAAGAAAAATATGATTGTAGATAGAAAAAGCACAATAAATATTGTATGCATGTGTAATTCTATTTAGCTTATTTTTGCTAGACACGAATCTTCTTCAGATTTTATTGCCCACTAGTATATTTTTCTACCAATCTAATAGAAGTGTGAAACTATGAAAATGTTCTGAGACAATCTTCTCTAGAATATTCTTCCCCAAAGCTAATGTTAACAACCTGTTGTAACCTAAGCATCGTGTGTATTGCATCCGGCGAAGCCACGCTAACGCCCAAGCAGCTCGCTATTATGTACCTGCACGCTCCGGATATGCTGACGATCTTCCATCCCAGCTCGCTGTTGTGTGCCTGCATGCTCCGGTTATCTCGCTCGCTCTGAAACAAAATATAAACAAAACAAATTGTATACACCCAAGCGACCCGCTATTATGTACTTGCATGCTCCAGATGTTGGGGGTAGGTGTACTGACGAGGCTCACCGTTGTGTAACTTTCGTCGTCCCAAGGCCTACGTATTGTTGATAGCACACGCAGAGAGGAGAGGGAGCAAAATTGTAGTTTTTCTAGATGTGTTTGCGCCATAATACAGAAATAATAAGAGGCGCCAGCGCGTGCACGTGTGTGTGTGTGGCACATCGTTCCCGAGAGAGGTTTACAAAAGTCACGATATACAAACATTAGTGTCCCCGGGACTTGGAAGATTACGATAAAGTGCATTCGTACTTCAAAAATGAGAAAATGCATTATTTACTCATCACGCTGTGTCAGCGCAACAAATAAATACGCGAAACATAATCTACCGATAGGCGCGCGCGCGCGTGTGTGGCACATCGTTCCCGAGAGAGGTTTACAAAAGCCGTGTCCGGATTGGCAAGCGCTCCATCCCGTTCTCCCCCGTTGCTCTCGCGTGCACTCGAAGTCGCGTCCAAGTCGTCCGAATCTGCATGTCCCCTTGTAGTACGGCTGTCACTTTTCCCGCCAGGTGTCAGCCCGAACTTCACCCACCGCGCTCTGGGGCGCAAACAAACATGACAATAATTTCCACCTAACTACTCACATTAAAAATATAACACGCTATTTCATCATTTACGTTTTCTGCATTCAGTATTATCGAAAAAATATTAAAATATAACTGAGTTTTACATCCTCTAATCAGTAAATGTTGTCTGTACAAAGTGAAAGTTAGAATATGGCTGCCAAGCGTGCATCTGTCGCGCCTCTCTCCGACTCCACGTCTACCGCAAATTCGGACAACAGAGATTAACTGAGTCCCGGATGGAACAGTGTAGGTGACATCTGCTGCTGATTCGGACGCAACCCTGGCCACTTCTATTAGTCAGTGTTGCCAACTCCCATTTGTAGGTTAGCTTCGCCTGTAAAATATCACATGATGAAATATTCTTCAGGTAAGTTGGCAACATTGAACCGCAATTGATGTTACCAGTGTTGTCAACTTCTATTTGTAGGTTAGCTTCGCCTGTAAAATATCACATGGTGAAATATTCTTCAGGTGAGTTGGCAACATTGAACCGCAATTGATGTTACCAGTGTTGTCAACTTCTATTTGTAGGTTAGCTTCGCCTGTAAAATATCACATGGTGAAATATTCTTGAGGTGAGTTGGCAACACTGGCAACATCAATTGATGGCACTTAACCCGTGCACCTCCACTAGTCAGTGTTGCCAATTCCCATTTGTAGGTTAGCTTCGCCTGTAAAATAACATGTGGTGAAATATTCTTGGGGTGAGTTGGCAACACTGAACCGCAATTGATGGCACTCAACCCGTGCACTTCCACTAGTCAGTGTTGCCAATTCCCATTCGTAGGTTATTTTTGCTTGTAAAATATCACATGGTGAAATATTCTTGGGGTGAGTTGGCAACACTGATCGCCAATTGATGGCGCTCAACTGAGCTGATTACACTAATCAGTATTGCCAACTCCCATTCGTAGGTTAGCTTCGCCTGTAAAATATCACATGGTGAAATATTCTTGAGGTGAGTTGGCCACACTGATCGCCAATTGATGCTGGTGAACCCGGCTACCTCCACTAATCAGTGTTGCCAACTCCCATTTGTAGGTTAGCTTCGCTTGTAAAATATCACATGGTGAAATATTCTTGAGGTGAGTTGGCCACACTGCGAGAAAAGCCTCAAGCAGTGTTGCCAGCTCCTTGTTTGAGGTTAGGTTATACCCAAAAACAAAAACCTTGGTGATTTTTTCGAGTAAGAGGTTGGCAACACTGCGAGCGCCACCGAGCGCCATTTTCGGTTGCAGAACCGGCTTGATTACTCTACTCTGTAGGTTAGCTTCGCCTGTAAAATATCACATGGTGAAATATTCTTGAGGTGAGTTGGCAACACTAAACCGCAATTGATGTTGCCAGTGTTGCCAACTCCCATTTGTAGGTTAGCTTCGCCTGTCAAATATCACATGGTGAAATATTCTTGAGGTGAGCTGGCAACACTGCGAGAAAATGAGGCTCATGCCTTACGAGAGCAAACCGTTAACATACACCGTAAAAGGCTACGCCTCGCTCGAGCTGGCAACACTGCAAGAAAATGAGGCTCGGTGAGATTCGCAGTATTGCCAGCTTTTTGCTTTAAATTAGGTTAGACCGAGATAAAAACCTTGGTGATTTTTTCGAGTAAGGGGTTGGCAACACTGCGAGCCTCACCGAGCCTCATTTTCGGTTTCAGAACCGGGTTGATTACTCTACTATCGTAATATGATACCCCGAGGGCCCAGTGGTTTGGCAAAACTGTAAGTTGACATGCCAATATATATCTTAAAAGGCTGTGAGTTCTCAAAATATACATCATAAAAGGCTACGCCGAGGGCTCAGTGGGTTGGCAACACTGCTAGGTTTTTAGGGGAACAAGACCTGGAGGTTAACATACATCGTATAAGGCGATTGGACGTACATTTTACAGTGCGATTCGAGTTAATGTGGATGTGACTCCATCGGGTTTCATACGCTTGACCGCATGATTACAAGTGATCGACGATGCATCTACACTGTTGGAGATGGATGTATTTGAGGTATGTAACGGATATAGTTTTGCAAAGTATTAGTATCCTTAAAGAATTCATAGGCTTCTAGTTTGGCAGAGAGTGCTGTAGTTCTTCTTTTCAGGATCCTTTAGTTGGAGTTAATACATGGCGAATGGAGAATTAGTTATCCTGAAACTAATTATCAATCGTACTTACACACACACATAAAGACCTGAATAAGGAATGCTAAAAAAAGTAGCGGAGGAGGATCATCATAGGTACTAATGCAGACAAATATTGAATATGATTATTTTTAAGAGTGCTGTAATATTGTAGTTCCCCAAAATGCAGACCTATTATTCAGTAAGGTTCAATACTTTACTTTTGCCGATTGTTTCACTAACTGGGCATACCTGAATGTTAAACTGTTTGTGCCAAATTTTGTGTTGAACATGTGCATTTAATACACCTTCAAGATAATGTGGAACAATGTTGCGTTATTTGTTATGATTTGAAGAAGCTAAAGTTTAACAAAACGCAATGATGCGATATTTTAATGTTTCATGTTTTGTTGAATATTATACGTACGTCCATTGAATTTATTTTTGTTACTTCTTAGCTTATTATTACACACATTGAGAAGATTATGACAAGAAATGTTAAACTTTCCAATATTTAAAATTTGTTCCCTGAGGAGTGGGAAATTAATTTGAATGTCCAAAATTAACATTCAAACTCATTTTAAGCTGATGTAGAAAGAACACTAATAAAGTTTTTGCAAATATTAAACATCTAAGAGTAGTGTTAAAAGGAATGCTATCATTGTGATATTACAAAGTTGTTAATATATTTTGATTAATATATGATAAGATAAAATGTGTCTACTTTTTGTTTGTGCTATTTCTGACACTAACAAAATTATAATTTGGGATGAGACAAAGACAAGGGTCTCAACGTAAATGTGAGTGGTGCAATTTTCATCCATTACAGTCGAAAACGACATAAAATCAGAACTGGAAACAGCCCATACTCTTATTATTCAATCAAATAAGTTAAACTGAAATTTAAGGCAAGTTCAACAAAAAAGAAAATAACTTGTTAGAACTATCATACAAAATGCCAACATTTTACTAGAAACATACATGACAATTCAGGTTGACTAGCGTGTTGTTAAGCGTTTTGCTAGACAAGTGTCAAAGTTTGTTCGGGAAAACAATTGACTATATAAATACTCAATTTCATAATTTTAAATGAAAAGTTTTCCAAATCACCAATCCAATTCACCAACTGAGAAAAATCTCATCTCTAATTGACTCACAAATAAGTTGAAAATATTTTTCAAACAATTTTGTTGCATATATACGGGTTTTTGTATCATAAAAATAGTTATATTTCACATATATGTAATTAGTAAAATCTCCCATTTACGTATGAAAGACAATATCAGGCATATGTCAACCCCTACTGAGACTGCATGCATTTATACGCTCCACAAAAATATTGATAACCTTCTCACAGATGTCTGTCCCGATGCCTCCAAGCACCCTTATAATTTCCGCCTTCAGTTCCAACAGGTTTCGTTTTTTGTTGGCGTACACCTGTGATTTCACAAACCCCCATAAGATGAACCATAAATAGTATGTTAGAAGATTTAAGCAGCAGCTGTGAGCAGTATGGGATGGAGATTAATGTAAACAAGACAAAAGCAATGGTTATAGAAAGGAAACCAAGGAATATTAATGTTAGAGCAAACAGTGAATGAATCCAGCAAATGGATAGCTTCAAGTACCTTGGATAAACTATAAGCAGTAACATGAGCTGCATCCAAGAAGTGAAAATGAGAATCGCAATAGCCCGAGAAAGTTTCAATATAAGATTTTTTGTGGACCCATCGGCATAAGTCTAAGGAAGAGATTAGTAAAATGTTTTGTGTGGAATGTAGCACTATATGGTGCAGAAACCAGGATATTGAGAAAAAATGAAGAAAAAACGACTCGAAGCTTTTGAAATGTGGACATAGCGAAAAATGGAGCGTGTAAAATGGACCGACAAGGTAAGAAACGAAGCCGTACTGAAAAGAGTTGGTTAAAAAAGATCTATACTGGAGAACATCAAGAAAATAAAATGCAACTGTTTATGACACTGTCTATGAAGGAACTGCCTGCTAAGGGATTCCTTGGAGGGAATGGTTGAAAGAGGAAAAGACCGTTGAATAAAGAGATATCAGCTTATGGATGATTTCAAATTAACTGGGTCGTATGCTATTCCGAAGCGTAAGGCAGAAAATAGGGAAAGCTGGAGATTGCAGTGAAAAACCTGCCAATTAGGCAGAAAAAAATGAATGAATGAAAAGAAATGAAGAAATCACATTGTTTAAGATCACACTCCACCTGCAAAAACCCAAACCACAAAGTCGATCTCTGCGGATGGATGGATTTCACGCTCCTGGATTATTCGAAAATTTTCGGAAGGAAACTACAACAAACGAGTCAAATCAATTGAGGCAACATTAATCTGCATAACAACAGATGCCAACATTATTAAGATCATGTCTACCAACATCGAAACAAAACAATAGCACTCAATTCAAATTCGGCGTCCTATACGGAACACCTTTTATAAGATAATTATAAAAGGTTCATCGGGTTTTCAAGTGAAATATTTCCAAACTATTAATACAATATTTATGTGCTAATCATGAAATGAAAAAATACATCGGAAAGTTAAATTTCCCAAATTTTCATCCTTGGCGCTTGCTGATAGATGGCTGCAGTACAAACCTAGTTTCCAAAATGGCGTCTATGCAGCAGAAAACATTCTTTGTTTTGAAATATGAGAAGTGATTTTCCGTTGTTGCAGTACAGCGTGCATTCTGGAGACAGTTTGCAACTACACCGCCAGGTCACCAAAGCATTCTGCTATGGCATCGACAGTTTAAGAAAACTGGTTGCCTGTGTAAAGGTAAAACACAGGACGTCCAAGCGTTTCTGATGAAAGAGTGCAGCGACTTAGGGCAAGTTTTGTCAGAAGTCATACAGCGTCAGTTGGGAAACTTGATAATCCGCAGCCAACTCTCTGGAAGATTTTGCGAACACGATTGCGACTGATATCGTACCGCATATAGTTATT
Organism: Lepisma saccharinum; assembly: GCF_977018435.1. NCBI lineage: Eukaryota > Metazoa > Arthropoda > Insecta > Zygentoma > Lepismatidae > Lepisma > Lepisma saccharinum. The sequence goes on from NC_139233.1 coordinate 100,635,147, forward strand.
GAAAATTCTACAACCGGACGAACACCTCAAAAGATATGGATTTTGTTCTTCCTTGGAGGACGCTATGGAAGGCATGGTTTTCTTGAGCTTTTGCTGTTTATTGACGAGGTGACATTCCGTTTGAGTGACAAGGTTAATCGACATAATGTTCATATCTGGGGTACTGAACAACCACATGCTACAGTGCATCATGAACGAGATTCCAGAAAAGTGAACGTGTTTGCTGCAGTGTCTAATTCAAAGGTGTATGGTCCTTTTTTCTTCGCAGAACACTGTGACGGGTGAGTCATTTCTCGATATGCAGCAGTTGTGGTTGATTCCACAAGTTAAACAGAATTCCAATAACTTTGTATTCCAACTTGATGGGCAAACTGAGGTGTGTCGCTAGCTGAACGAAGAACTCCCACACAGTTCGATTAGTTGGTGTGCTGAGAATGACTTGCGCTTCTCCCAAGGCCTACTAAATCTCCAAACCTAACGTTTGTGATTTTTTCGTTTGGAGTTATGTGCTACCACTAAGAAGAACTTTGGTTGAGCTACAGGATCGCATTACATCTGCATTTACGACCATTAGAAAAAATATGCTAGAGTTCGTGTGGGGCGAACTACACTATTGCATAGATGTGTGTCGTGTGACGTAAGAAAGCCACATTGAACATTTGTGAAAGTATGTCTGAAGTTTGGAAAGTTACGGTTTATTTTCATGTATTATTGCATTGGTTATCTATTTTCTTTAATGCAGCCCTTCCAAACCCGATGAATCGTTAATAGTTACTCTGCCATGAAGACAGATAAAGGAAGTGTGTAGATAGTGTCCCACACATTCTCGATTTCGGACTATTGCAGGTGATGTTTTCAGCACCACGCTCTGGCAGCCTTTGATAGTAGAGCCAAAATATGCCTTTGGGGCCAAATACAACTTTGACCCTTGAAAAACCTGTCATTTTAGTGCACGAACTCACCATTTCTCTACGTTACGCGGCTGTCTTATTGCAGTGACGAACTAAAAGAGCGACAAAAAGGCTCTGAAAAGTGAGTGTCAAAAACGTACTTTCAAGTACGCATACTCCAGCGTTGTAACTTTCTAAACATGTCAATGTTTCTATATTGTGAGCTTTGTAAACCTAATGTTACTTTGCTTTCCTAGCGACCTTTTGTAAACTTAATGTTTCCTCTTATTTCGGGAACATTTTTTTAGGTTTCTATATCGTGATCTTTTCGTAAACCCCACAACCTCTCATTTTCTGTATTGTGAGTTGTAAACTCAAGCAAAACAAATATATTTGTTTCTGGTCAAAAGAAAAACTACAGAGGACCTCCGTAAATGCATGCAACAGGTATACTAACGATTCTAGAGTTATTTGATGTTGTATTTTATTTTGATATATATAGAGTATATTGTGAGATATGTTTATTATTTTTCTTGATGAAGATGTATAGAGAATATGTTACAAATAAAGTTGCATGTTTTTCTTCTAGTGTGTGTGTGCGCTTGTTGTTCAGCATCTGAAACGAGAAAGCATTATTTCGTGATATAGTGCAAATTCTTATTGTAACTGATTATCTCGTGCTATAGTGCAACATTTCCATTGAAACTGATGTAACTGATTATCTTGTGAAATAACGAACTAAAAGAGCGACAAAAAGGCTCTGAAAAAGTGAGTGTTAGAAACGTACTTTCAAGTACTTATGCTCCAGTAATGTAACTTTCTAAAATCATGTCTCTATATCGTGAGCTTTGTAAACCTAATGTTGCGAGAGTTTTTTTGCTTTCCTTATGTTTGTGGTGTCAAAAAAGGAAATGAATTTTGAGTATCAAAAAAGTTGATTTATATAGTCGTTTTTGGAGGGTGTTGTGCTGTGTTTTAGGTCGACCGTTTCTGGATGATGTGATTGTGTAGGCGCCGAAGTTATGATACTATAGTTTCGACCTATGTACTTTACTGTTACGGTAATACAGATGTTCATGTTTTTCCGTTAGCCTTACTCATTTGGAAGCACTCAGGAAGAGAAATAAAGTACGACAGGCGGCAGCTTGGTCGCGTCAACTATTTTCACCTCAGCCAGGAAGAGAAAAGTGCACCTGGTGTTTTTTCCGTGCCGCACGTATCGTTCGTCGCCAGGTGCTTTTTCTGAACAATGCAATAGGAAGAGCTAGTTTTCTAGGTCGTGGCAATAAAAATCGCATGAGGATGATTTTCAACTCAGACACAAAGTAATCAGGTGCTCTCGTATCTGACCATTGTTTCAGCGTCCATGCTCTCTGACTAGCTTTTTCCACACAGCGGCAGCTCGCTTTGCGCAAACGGGAAAAAGCCAGCATCGTGGAAAGATTTAATCGAGCAAATGCCACGGTTGGTTGTTGTTTGTGTTTTTTCTGTCACGCGAAGAGGAATTAGTATTGTTCTTTGGCAGGTGTTTAGTCTATCGGTAGCACGGCACCGCACCAGATCAAATGATGTCTGCTGCTTCGATTCCGCCGAAGGAAAGAGCAAGCGAAAACAGACATAACGGTGGCTGGCTGTTTGTATTTTTTCTCTCCGGGTTAAATGGGGCTTCATGCGAGGAACTTGGTATACTAAACCATTACGTCTACTGCACTGTCGTACGTACGCGATGATGAAGTAGACAGTCTGATACCTGAAACTATTATCTCTTGTATTACTGTTTCTGAAGCCATTCGCAACAAATGTTGACATGATCCTATTACCCTTCGGAGGTACATACCTATCCTAATCATGTGTAAATTACCACACATATATATAACTTGACAATTTTTTTACCCCTTCGACTATTAGTTATTTTCCCCATGATGGGCGTTCGGAAGAAGTTGACTATTTCATACTCTTTGAACGATACCTTGCGTCGACGCATATTTGTCAATCTGTGGAAAAAAATTATACTACCAAGACATGAATATGTGTAAACTAAAAAAAAGAATATCCTGTTCACTATTTTCTTGATATTTTCTGTATACAGCCATTTGATCATTCTAAAAATGGAAAAACACATGTATTCGTTTGTATATCATTTAAGCCAATTTGTGAAAAAGACAAAATGAGGCTCTCTAGGGAAGTATTTAATTCTTTCAATTCACAATATGTTAATTTACCTAAACGGACAAGTGACAACCAATATTGCGTACGTAACCATTCTCGAAAAGCGACGTAAACATGATGCGAAATTTCAATTTCACCCGTCTCGAATTTGTAAGGTGTATGCTGTCTAATTTTAATCGATGTGTGGTATAAAAAGATACGGGCTCTGCATTTTCTTCAAAAACTGTTTCTACATCGGGTTCGATTTGAAATCCGGCAAAACGGGATTAACCACTGCCAGGAGTTCTTATAGTTAATATGCTCTATCTCTTCGTCCCACGGTATGAATTCTTCAGCCACATAGTGAAGGATTTTAATTCGAGCCACATTTAGTGTCGTATCCATAACCCGAAAATATTCAAATTCTTGTGGAAAAATTGATCTGGTCAACACAGAGAAATACAGTTGACATTTTCCCGCGTTTTTGAAGATGAGGATGCGCTGATTGCATATCCCGGAGGAGCCATAACATTTTTAAAGTCATGTCACACACTTTGCTATATTTTTTACAACAGTGCAGACTGTTCGCGTGCACGATGTCAGCTTTTGATTTTATTTTTCTCTCCTGTTCGAGTGCTTTCCCCGTCGCTCCAACAAATGAAAGCTTTGGACATATATAAATAACATAGATACAGAATGGAGCCGCAACCCGGACCCTCTGGTCTTTGCAAATATGTACCATGCCGCAACTGTGGGAAGTTGATTTCTAAACTAAACATGTCTAAGCATAAGAAGAGATGTCGCCTACTAAAAGATAAATTTGTTGATGTCCCCCCGGAAAAAAATCTCGCATTGATGCACATGAAGGCTCTGGTTTGAATAAAAGTACTCGTACCATGACGTATAAATCTTCACCTGATGAAAAATGTGATTCCGGCACGTTCTTGGATAATTTGAAATCTCTTGTCGTTGACAAATTACGCGATTGCATTAATAACGTCGCAATCAAAATTCATCTTGTGTTAACCCTTGTGTATGAGAAAGTCGTCTCTCCCGAGACAAGCAGTTTCAGTTTATATATAGGATCTGAAGGCTTACATCAGGGTAATCACGACGATTTTGACGAAATTATAACGCGTCTATTTAACCATCTAGCAAGAAAACAAGAAGAATTTGAAGGTCGCGGAAGCGGGTGTAGTGTTTGTGGCCGTAACCACATCTTGCAGCTTAGTGTGTGTAATTGTAAAGCTTTAGGTAGCGCTCAAAAAAATGCTGCGTTAACAGACATTAAAAAGAAGCAAAATGCAGTGGTAAACATAGAAAGTAAATATAAGAAAAGTTTCTTATGGTCTGTCATCGCAGCGTTACACCCAGCCAATGATCATCCCCGACGTCTGTCCAACTACACCAGATACGAGAGGAGATATAAAAAAAGTGATGAAGGGAATTTCAAATCCAGTGGGTTTGAACGACATCGACATATTTATAAAATAGTACAAAGAAGAAAAGGGGCAAAACATTGATATTTCCGTGTTCGGGGTTGTTGATTGCGGCGACATTTGTGTTCTGAGACTTGCAAAAAGCCAAAAATAGCGTAATCAGACTTCTTCTCATAGACGACCGTTACAGTTTAATTCGCAACTTTTTACGCCCAGTGGGAAGACACACAAGCAAGGATCACGACAAGATTGAAATTTGCGATTGGTGCTTGAGAACTTTTCGCGGGGGAAAAATGGTACAACACAAGTGTTTCGGTTCCATGCATGCAGAACCCGAAGATGTCATGCCGGAACCCGGTAGCAAGATGGCATTTAAAAAATATCAGTCTCTTCTCCCTCATCCTATTGTTCATTATGCTGATTTTGAAAGTTTTCAAATTCCGTTAGATTCATGTGACCCTGACCCTACTATCTCAAACACAATACCAATATTTCACCACGAAACTTGCAGTTTTACCATTTACGGGGAAAAGTTAAATAAGGTTAATAAGTATTTTGGACCCGATGCTGGAAAAAAAATTGTCAAAAAATAGCAGAATGTGCCAAAGAACTTGCACATAGACTTAAAGGCCCTTACGTTTTTCCACCCCCACTCACAACGGAACAACGACAGAGACACGAAATAGCAACATTATGCGAGGTGTGTTTCCTTGATTTCACCCCCGAAAACTACAAGGCAGTACATCACAACCATCAAAATTCTAAAATTTTGTCTATTATTTTTAACGTCTGCAATCTCAAAATGAAGGTAGCACGATTTATTGCTGTGTATCTCCATTACACAGAGAAGTACAATACATATCTGTTCATCAAAGAGCTTTACAACATCACGAATCGCATCAAGATCATTCCGTGAACGAGCGAAAATTATATTGCTGTAAGCGTGTGGATTTCTCTCGAAGATGGAGAAAGTGTAGAAGTGCGAATCCTAGACTCTTACAATTTCCTGTCTTCCAGCCTGTCCACGCTTGCAGCTCAACTTAGCAACGAAGATCTTGTGGCCACGAAACAATGTTTTGGGGACGACAATTTGAATCTTGTGAAACGTAAGGGCGTCTAACCCTATGAATACGTCAATGATTTCGACAAATTCGACGATACCGAACTGCTACCGCGTACTGCATTTTATTCTCATCTCACCGAGGACGTTTGTTCCGAAGATGATTATCAACATGCCCGTAGAGTGTGGTCGGCCTTCAAATGTCGAACTTTTCGGGACTATCACGACCTGTATCTCAAACTTGATGTCACCCTTCTGATGGACATTTTCGAATTATATCGGACCAGATGTATTGCAATCTACAAGTTGGACCCAGTACATTTTTTTACAACACCGGGACTGACATGAGAGTCCATGTTGAAATACATCAATGTGGCTCTGGACCTCATCACGAACAAGGACCAATATATATTTCTTGAGAATGCAGTACGCGGTGGCATTGTCCAATGTCCACGTCGCCATGCTGTTGCAAGTAATCCTTATTCTCCTGGTTACGATGCATCAAAACCTGACACCTACATTGTCTACTGGGATGTGAATAATTTATATGGCCTTTCCATGTTGCAGTGTCTTCCCATCAGTGACTATCAATGGATGGACGAAGAGGAACTCTCCTCCAAGTATTTTCTCAGCTTGACCGAAAATAACGAATGGGGCTGTTGGAAGTAGACATTGATTATCCCGAAACGTTCCATGATAAACATCAAGGATTGGCCATGGCTCCAGTAAAAGAAAAACCACCTGGAGGATCGCAGCCAAAACTCGTATTAAGCTTGAACAACAAACGAAATTACATTCTCCATTACAGGTTACTTCAATTCTATCTGAATCATGGTTTGCAGCTCAAGAAATTACATAGAGGTTTGAAGTTCAGACAGAGCAAATGGTTGGAGCCCTATATTGCTGAGAACACCAAGCGTCGAGCACAATCTACAACCCCTGCAGACAAAGACCTGTACAAGTTCTTTAACAATGCCATTTACGACAAAACAATGGAGAACGTGCGGAAGTACATCGATGCAACATTAGTTACGGATGTGAAGAAATTTGAGAAAATTTCTGCTTCCCCGTACTTCAAAACATTCACCATTTTCGATGAGAATTTAATATTTGTTGAACGTAAGAAGAAGGAAGTGATTCTCAATAAACCGATTGCTATAGGTGCTACCGTTCTTGAACTCTCTAAATTACACATGTACGAATCCTACTATGATCAATTCCAGCCGGTTTATGGCGATAACATTCAAATTTGCTACATTGATACTTAAAGCTTTGTGTTTCTAATCCATACACCAGACTTCCACCATGATCTGACTTCGATGAAGCATCTTTTTGATTTTAGCAACTTACCATCAGGCCATCCCTTGCATTCGTCGGAAAATAAAATGACCATAGAAAAGTTCAAAGACAAAGCGGTCGGTAATTACATCAGCGAATTTGCAGGACTTCGGGCAAAAATGTACTGCTTGAAGATTACAGATAACAAAGAGATCAAGAAAATAAAAGCGGGTTGGAAAAACTACCACAGGTAGATTTACCATAGAAAATTACAAAGAATGCTTGTTACAAAAAAGAAAAAAAAGCTAGCCACCGATCATCGCATTGTGAATACTTCGCACGAACTCTACACAACACGCGTGACCAAGCTAGCATTGGATGGTACGGACAATAAATTAAATGTACTTGATTGTCAAGTTCATACACACAAGTGAGGACACTGGAACTGCTTTTTCTTCTCTCTCTTCTGTTTTGCGTGCTTGGAAAGAGGTAACGAGCGACCTTCACTCATGCCTCCAGGCTGGAAGTCATTAAGTTCGACCTACAACTTTTTCTCCTACCTGGTTTCAACTTCATGCATCCTTATAAAATAACTTAACACGTAAGTGCAACAACAATGAATGATGTTCAAGCGTTGAAAAAGATGCTAAATACATCAGTGGGGTACATGAATCTTCAAGTCTTAGAAATAAAGAAACCTTATGTGATAACTTCTGGTGAAATTATTTCAACTCAATTTGATTCTAGGATACGCTTGTTACTTAATGATAAATAAAGCGTATTTTTACCCGAAAGATATACTAAAATGTTATCCGATAAGAAACTGGATATGTTAATCAAAAACAAAACTCAAATTGTCTATAATGGAAAATTGGATCTTCTAGCAATAAATCAAAACACGCCATAGAATTTGTTTAATGTATTAAATAACGTGAAAATGCCGATGGATTTATTTGGTTTCAGAAAGCAAACCAACATGGTACTGTACGCCACGCGACGACAGATAATAAAATACTATCCAAACTCAACGGTCTGTTGATCATTCACCTCAACAGTATTTGGAAAAAATTTGACAAGGACATTGGCAAAACGTTTTACATCTTCAACAACAATTTACATTTCTACGAAATTTTGATCGGTGGGAAACTTCGGATCACTGTGAATCCTGAGAACGTAGGTGAAATCAAAGTCTCCTCTGGCAAGAACATTTATCGCATCAAGCACGATAAGATGCTGTCCGACATCACATATGATGTTTCTACAGGAGATCGTTTATACATAGAACTCCTTGGAAATTACGACAAACTCATTCCTCTCTTCATAGAATTACGAATCGTCTATCCTTTAATAAATAACCATAATGCCTAACGATATTTTCGGACACACCAAGCGAGTGGACTATGCAGACGAGATTCTCATGCTGCATGTTCGAGTTAAAAAGTTGAGAAGTGACTTGATTGCTATGCAGGTGACTTTAAACAACAGTTTAAAATCTGAAGTGGCTAGTTTACACACTAAATGCTTGTATCCTATTCTGAAAATTGATTCCGAGTTGAAAATGCTAATAAAAAAATATGTTTACGTGCCTTCGTACGATAACGTTCAAAATATACAATTGAGTGTGGATTCGCTTCACAATGATTTGGCCAAATTACAGCAATATCAAACAAAAAATTTGCAAAAATTAAAACTCGAAATCGAAGAACGAACTTCCACAATTAAGAAGAATTTCTCTGAGCTTCATGTGGAACGTCTAGACGATGATGTTTCCAAATTCACCACAGAATTCACCACCACTTTGGAAGAAATTAAATCTAAATTACAAATTTTAGAAGATAAAATGACAAATCTACCATCCTCCGACGAATTGCAAGTTATTAACAAGAGCGTGGCAAACATCAAGATTCAATTAGAGGCTTATCAAGATTTCGAACACATTCAAACCACTATTGCTACGCTTCAGGCATCTTTGGAGGCTCAAGCTCAAACGGGTATTCAAGACACTTTAAGCACGGTTCTGCAGAAAATCGACTACCTGGAATATTTGAAGGTTGAAACAAATCTTAACCATTTTCATCATATACTGGACATCATACAGGGTGATTTGGAATTGTTACAGACAAGTGTGCCTTCGAACGAAGATTTAGAAAAATTGAAAACGGTAGTGACGGCGATATCCGAGTTGAGTGACATAAAAAGTTCATTGAGTGCTCTCGAAAATAAAGTAGCCAATCTTCCCACCTCTAAAGAAGTGCATGTTTTGAAAAGGAACATATCTCGAATGCTAAAACGATAAGAAACAGAAACAACAAACGTGGAACAGATTCAAGATGAAATTGCTTCGTTTCGCGACATGGTGTCCACGTTGCCGACATCGCAGAGTGTCACGGATCTTCATCCCAGTGTACCGAGATGAGGGACATCGTGAACGACCTTACCGTTAAAATATCGAAATTGAATCTTGTTGAGAACCTTCAGAACATTGTAGTCAACATTATAGATAAAAAAGGAACGCTAGATTCCACTCAGGAATCGACGCTGGCCGCTTTCGGTGCCAAGTTGCAAGAACTGAACGAAAACTACAAACAGATGAACGTCGAAGTAAAAATTAAACCATTGTTTTCTTCCGTAACGGATATCATCGTCGAACATTTGATGCCCATACAAAATACACTTGGTGAGCTTCACAGTAACCTCGTTAGTGTCGATACTAAATTTGCTAAACTGCATTCTCTGGATGCCATCGAAATCAACAGCGTACCGAATCAGCAGAGAATTTCCACGTTCGTTGAATATAAGAAACTGTACATGTTGCATCCTTATCATCCGTATTACAAGTTTCTCATCGATGGCACTATTCATGTAAACGAATTTTCGTATTGGTCTCACGGCAGAAAAGCTAGTGTTCCCACCATGACCTTAATATCAAATTGTGGTGTCCAGAAAGCAGGAAACATTCCTCTGGCACATTTGAACGAAAGACGCAACATATATGAAATACACCAAGACGAAGATCTTACTCTGTTTGATCTGAGTGCAGGTGATAAACATATCATTCAAAGCACAAGTGTGGTACCACCTTCATTGAATCCCATCACGTTAGTCCTTCTCTTCAGACGTAATCTCGATGTCTAGGCAAGCAATCTTTGAAGAGTTGAACAAAACTGCACGCCGCAACTACGAACGTTTAGATGTAGTAACAAAGGTATCGACGATCTATGGCAGGGGGACCTCGGCGAAATGAGCAGCGGTAATCTGAAAAATGTACATAAATTGAATAAGGGTCGCAAGTACCTCCTCACCGTCACAGACACGTTTTCAAAATTCGCATGGGCTCTGCCGTTGAAAGCCAAAACCAGAACATGCGTAGTGGAAGCATTCAAAACCATTTTCGATAAAAGTGGCAAACGTCCTCGAATTCTTCAAACGGACAACGGAAAAGAATTCTACAATTCGACGTTCAGGCAGTTTATTCAAGAACATAACATTCGACATTATTCGACCTTCAGTCACATCAAAGCCAGCATCGTGGAAACATCTAATCGAACCTTGAAAACGCACATGTGGAAACGATTCACGCTTCGGAGAAATTACAAGTGGTCGACATCCTGTCGCAACTCGTTGACGATTACTATCATGCCGTTCACAAAGTCTCGAACAACCAAAATTCAGGCAACTTATTCGTTTGTACGAGGGACTGTGCATTAGTACGTTCTCTTCCGAAATCATTCCACTGGACGATTGTCTCTATAATTCCGTTATCATGTTCGACGACATAATCCTGGAAAATCAAAGTGAGATTCGTAATTTTTTCATTCGAGGTCGACACATATGATTAGATTGTTTCTACCTGACAAATTTTTGCCAAGGTTCCAAAACAACTTCTACGCAATAATGCTAATTTCATTTGCTTGTTTCGTCAAGACCATACGAATTTAAAACATGCACATGATGATTACGTGGGAGCTGACATGAATTACAATCAGTTTCCTAAATTTTGCTCCGACTGATGGAACCAAGACGACTTTGGTTTTGTTACGATCGACATGACACGAAAACCTAATGACGGAAAGTACAGGAATAAAATCAACGTTTTTACAAACGTCTCAACGTTATAAATAACGTCATGTGAAAACGCAAAATTTCAAGATGATACAAAACAAAAAATCAAACTGTCGCACACGTATATATATATAAATAGCCTTAATATCGAAAAACTGGATGATCTCGAGTTTGGTGACGACAACGCAGGTTAAAAAAAGTATCAAACGTATTTAGAAATAACTATAGAATGTCGAAACGCAAATTTGAAGAAGAGTATAATCTCAAGCTGCGGGATTACTTGGTGAAACGATTCAAAGGTTGGAAATCCGAGAATCGCGGTTTGTACGAAGAGAACAAGCGCGAAGGTCAACCTATCATCGACGCCATCAGCGGTCTCGGCAAGGAAATTAAAAATATCACGGAACAGAACAAGGAAGTAGTGTAATTGATGCTATAATAAACCCGATAAATGAAGAGCCCCCCTCAAGCAGAATTGGATACACTTAAAACAAGCTCAACATGCCCATATGAGCTTTTTGCTCAAGTGTAGCACCCCCTCTAATCCAAGATTTTTGTAAAAATGCCCTCGAGAATTTCCTGTGAAATGAAGAGCCCCCTCAGATTGATTTGCCTATACTTATAAAAGGCACTTCTGTGAGATTGTTGTCCATAAACTTGTCAAAAATATGCCCCTCTTGATATTTTTTGGCCACACTTAAAACTAGGCCATTCTTACCCATACATACCCATATTTACTTATGGTTTAAGTTCAATTGGGCACCAGGCTCAACTTGTATATCACCCACCCACATACACACCCACCCACACCCACACATATTTACTTCCGGTCCACTTCCAGTCCACTTCCGGTCTACTTCCGGTCCACTTGTGGCCAAGTTGTGGCCTATTTCTGGTTTATTTATATTGTATTATGCTGTGCAACAAATTATTATTGTTATTAAATTATTGAATTCAAACCGAGCCACGATTTTACCTACCAACTAGAAGTGCCTTCACAGAGCAGGTAAATATTCTATATACACCCCAACATGAAATATAAGGAAGATTTGATTCCAACTGCACCTCCACTCTATCAGGAAGATAAATATTTACCAAATGCTTCAATGTTAAAAAACAATCAGAATAATATCTTCCAGGAAATATAGATACCTGAACATGCAAACATATTTTGAAAGAAGAAACATTGCAAGGAGTGAAGAATTAATTTTTGCCATGAAATTATATCTAGATACTCAATATCCCTGTGCAATAATGCTGTTATTGGGAACAGGATTCAAATCCTACACAGATACAGATTCTTGCTGAGCTTAATAGGTGATTGTCATGGAAGATACTCAATATTTCTGCTGTTATTAGGTACAAAATTCAATTACACAGACACAGATATAATATCTAGATAAATAATAATGCATACAGAATCTATAAATCTATACTCAATATCCCTATACCTGACAGCTGTGCGGTGATGCTGTTATTGGGAACAAGATTCAAATCCCACACAGAAACAGATTTTTGCTAGGCTTAGAACTATTATGGATAGGTGATTGCCATGAAATAATATCCCTATACCTGACAGAGCTGTGCAGTGATGCTGTTATTGGAACAGGATTCAAATATACAGATCCTTGCTAAACTTAGAACTATGCCATGAACAAAACTGTGCGGTGATATAATTATTGGGAACAAGCTTCAAATCCCCGCACAAATACAGATTCTTGCTGAGCTTAGAGTGAAGATACCAGTGATATAATTATTGGGAACAGGATTCAAATTTTGGAACTATTATGGATAGGTGATTACCATGAAGATACTCAATATTTTTGTTATTAGGTACAAGATTCAATTATACAGATACAAAAATATTCATTAACAGAGCTGTGCGGTGATGTTGTTATTGGGAACAGGATTCAAATCCTACACAGATACAGAGCCTTGGAATTATTATGGATAGGTGATTGCTATGAAGATAGATACTCAATATCCCTTTACATGACAGAGCTGTGCAATAATGTTATTATTGGGAATTGGAACTTAGGTACAAGATTCAATTACACAGATACAGACACGGAAATAATATCTAGTTAACAGAGCTGTAGTTTCCATAAATTTATACTCAATATCCTATACCGTGCAGTGATGCTGTTATTGGGAACAAGCTTCAAATCTCACACAGATATAGAGCTTTGGAATTATTATAGATAAGTGATTGCCATGAAGATAGATATTCAATATCCTATTAGACACAAACACAGTATCAATAAATTTATAATATCTTTATATTTAACAGAACTGTGCTGTGATGCTGTTATTGGGAACAGGATTCAAATCATAGATAGGTGATTGCCATGAGGATAGATATTAGACACAGACACAGAAATAATATTTATCAATAAATTTATAATATCCCTATACCTGACAAAACTATGCAGTGATGCTATTATTGGGAACAAGATTCAAATCATGGATAGGTGATTGTCATGAGGATAGATATTAGATACAGATACAGAAATAATATTTTCCATAAATCTATACTCAATATCCTTATACCTGACAGAGCTGTGCGGTGATGTTGTTATTGGGAACAGGATTCAAATCATGGATAGGTGATTGTCATGAAGATAGATATTAGATACAGACACAGAAATAATATTTTCCATCAATCTATACTGAATATCCTTATACCTAACAAAACTGTGTGGTTAATATTATTAGGAACAAGCTTTAAATCTTACACAGATATAGAGCGGAATTATTATGGATAGGTGATTGCCATGAGGATAGATACTCAATATTTCTGCTGTTATTGGACACAAACACAGAGAATGAAATAATATTTAATAACATAAATCTATACTCAATATCCCTATACCTAACAGAGCTGTGTAGTGATGCTGTTATTGGGAACAGGATTCAAATCATGCATAGGTGATTGCCATGAGGATAGATATTAGATATAGATATAGAAATAATATTTATCCATAAATCTATACTCGATTTAATAGAGCTGTGTAGTGATGCTGTTATTGGGAACATCATTCAAATCATGGATAGGTGATTGCCCTATACCTAACAAAGCTGTGCGGTGATATAATTATTGGGAACAGGATTCAAATCTTACACAGATACAGAGCGGAATTATTATGGATAGGTGATTGTCATGAAGATAGATATTAGACACGAACAGATACAGAGCCTTGCTGAGCTTGGAATTATTATAGATAGGTAATTGTCATAAAGAACACAGAGAATGAAATAATATCTAGTAAATAAATTTTTGTAAATCTATACTCAATATCCTTCTGACAGAGCTGTGCAGTCATAATGTTATTGGGAACAGGATTCAAATCATGGATAAGTGATTGCCATGAAGAGGTAAATAATATTTATCCATAAATCTATACTCAATATCCCTATACCTGACAGAGCTGTGCGGTGAAGCTGTTATTGAGAGGATTCAAATCCTACACAGATACAAATCTTTGTTGAGTTTAGAATTATTATAGATAGGTATATTATTGAGAACAGCATTCAAATCCTACACAGATACAAATTCTTGCTGAGCTTAGAATTATTATAGATAGGTGATTGCCATGAAGTTAGATATTAGACACAAATTTTATAAATCTATACTCAATATCCCTATACCTGACAGAGCTGTGTGGTGATGCTGTTATTGGGAAGAAGCTTTAATACTGAGCTTAGAATTATTATAGATAGGTGATTGCCATGAAGATAGATATTAGACACAAACACAGAAAATGAAATCATAAATCTATACTCAATATCCCTATACCTGACAGAGCTGTTTGGTGATGCTGTTATTGGGAAGAAGCTACAAAACTGGAACGTATGTTGAAACGTTTATAAAGGAACAATGGTGGAAAATATCAGAATCAGATTATTAGGGTATGTATTATTCACATCTTATCCATAACTGTAGCTACAAAACTGGAACGTATGTTGAAACGTTTATAAAGGAACAATGGTGGAAAATATCAGAATCAGATTATTAGGGTATGTATTATTCACATCTTATCCATAACATATCAGCAAGGGTAAATAATATTTTCAAAGCAACCTACACAACACAGCTCTGTTAGAGATAGGGATTATGACAATAACAATATCAACAAGGCTCTATATCTATGTGTGAGATTTGTACCTACACAACACAGCTCTGTTAGGGATTCATAACAATTCCATGCTGTAGAAATATCAGCAAGGCTCTATTAGATGTTATTTCCATAGTAATCACCTGTCCATAATAATTCCAAGCTCAGCAAGGCTCTGTATCTGTGTGGGATTTGTAATTGTTAGAGATAGGAATATTAAGTATAGAATTAATACTAAATATTATTTTATTTTCTGTGTCTGTATCTAATATCTATCTTCATGCCTATCTATAATAATTCCAAGCTCAGTATTAAAGCTTCTTCCCAATAACAGCATCACCAAACAGCTCTGTCAGGTATAGGGATATTGAGTATAGATTTATGATTTCATTTTCTGTGTTTGTGTCTAATATCTATCTTCATGGCAATCACCTATCTATAATAATTCTAAGCTCAGTATTAAAGCTTCTTCCCAATAACAGCATCACCACACAGCTCTGTCAGGTATAGGGATATTGAGTATAGATTTATAAAATTTGTGTCTAATATCTAACTTCATGGCAATCACCTATCTATAATAATTCTAAGCTCAGCAAGAATTTGTATCTGTGTAGGATTTGAATGCTGTTCTCAATAATATACCTATCTATAATAATTCTAAACTCAACAAAGATTTGTATCTGTGTAGGATTTGAATCCTCTCAATAACAGCTTCACCGCACAGCTCTGTCAGGTATAGGGATATTGAGTATAGATTTATGGATAAATATTATTTACCTCTTCATGGCAATCACTTATCCATGATTTGAATCCTGTTCCCAATAACATTATGACTGCACAGCTCTGTCAAAAGGATATTGAGTATAGATTTACAAAAATTTATTTACTAGATATTATTTCATTCTCTGTGTTCTTTATGACAATTACCTATCTATAATAATTCCAAGCTCAGCAAGGCTCTGTATCTGTTTGTGTCTAATATCTATCTTCATGACAATCACCTATCCATATTAATTCCGCTCTGTATCTGTGTAAGATTTGAATCCTGTTCCCAATAATTATATCACCGCACAGCTTTGTTAGGTATAGGGCAATCACCTATCCATGATTTGAATGATGTTCCCAATAACAGCATCACTACACAGCTCTATTAAATCGAGTATAGATTTATGGATAAATATTATTTCTATATCTATATCTAATATCTATCCTCATGGCAATCACCTATGCATGATTTGAATCCTGTTCCCAATAACAGCATCACTACACAGCTCTGTTAGGTATAGGGATATTGAGTATAGATTTATGTTATTAAATATTATTTCATTCTCTGTGTTTGTGTCCAATAACAGCAGAAATATTGAGTATCTATCCTCATGGCAATCACCTATCCATAATAATTCCGCTCTATATCTGTGTAAGATTTAAAGCTTGTTCCTAATAATATTAACCACACAGTTTTGTTAGGTATAAGGATATTCAGTATAGATTGATGGAAAATATTATTTCTGTGTCTGTATCTAATATCTATCTTCATGACAATCACCTATCCATGATTTGAATCCTGTTCCCAATAACAACATCACCGCACAGCTCTGTCAGGTATAAGGATATTGAGTATAGATTTATGGAAAATATTATTTCTGTATCTGTATCTAATATCTATCCTCATGACAATCACCTATCCATGATT